>NC_137137.1:33236214-33301214 GCF_949319135.1 Squalius cephalus
GGTTTCAGCAATGTTTCCAGGATGATGAAATATTGATACAGTTATTCCCCAGTCCTACAGATGTGCTGCCCGAACCACAACTACTAACAAACACAAATGTGATCTAGTTTGTGCAACTTCATTCATTCATGGAGGTTTCATTATCCTAAATGAGTGTTATAATTACATGTGCATGTACATCATGCCCTACTCGTGTGTTATGTGCTGTCTCGGAGTTGTCAGTGCATTGAGTGATTGTTGTGTAAGAGATTGTCAGGTACACTTTGTGTGCACAGGGCTTTGGTGTGGCATTGGGTGTGAGTCTGTCTGGCACAGCGCTCCGCTCTCACAGCATTCCTTGGTGCGCGGCCAGATTGCTTCATGCTTGTCATTAGGGCTGCACAATATATCTGAATTATTGCAATTATTATTGAATTATTATCATGATATGCATATTGCAATGGCTTGTGATTAGAGGTCTTCACAGTGAACCCGAGACCCGTAGACCCGGGAGCCGCACGGGTTCGGGTCTATATTTTAAATGATCAGCCGTGTCCGGGTCGGGTCCGAATCTATTACTTCGGGTCCCGGGTCTGTTTAACATTGTGTGTAATACCCGTGCGAGTGCGATCGGAGTCATCAGAACAGACTCGGAGAAAACCCGGCCGTGATTAGACACTGCTTGTGTTTTTTTGTAACTTGCAACTTTAAAATTCAAATTCAAAATTAGGACACTCAAAATAAATTGCGTTAAAAAGCATATTTTAGGTTGATCCAGCTAGCGTGCATGTGCAGTCTCAAGCGCGTGTCATGTTTCTATGGCAACCAGTTACCAGAGCTTCAGTGAGGGACCGCCAAACCACGCTTTAGGTTTTACAATATAAATTAACCGTCTTGTTTAATCTTAAAGTTTTAGTGGTCAGATTCAGACTCGATGCAGAGCAGAGAGCACGGAGATGATAGCAAATAAATAACGTCAGCGGCCATGGCACTGAACGAGCAACCGTTATTATAGTTAAAAAGGGCAAACAGTCAAAGTTATTATGCGAGTTAACTCGAGTCAGAATGTAAGTTACATGTGCAAAGTTGCATTTGTCATCCGTCACCGTGACATCAAGTGGACTTTTGACGCTGAAATAATGAGTGGATTAAGCTTGGACTTGGAATAACATGGAAAACTTTCTTGTCGGAGGATTGTAATGCATGATCACAGCCAGTCAGGTAACTTAACGTTACAAGGAAGGGAGAGGAGACTACTACGCTACTACGACTCCTTAAATTAGGTGAGACAAAAAGTTGTATGTTTCGCAACAGGTTTATTGACTTGTAATAGCAGTTTAAGGTGGAATATGTGACAGTCGGGTCTGTGTCTTCCCGGCGGTTTCGGGTCCAGCTTTGAAATAATAGACGGGTCCGGGTCCGGTCCGGTTAGGCATTTCTCGGATCTGCACGGGTCCGGGTCCAGCTTTTGAAATTATAGACGGGTCCGGGTCGGTTCGTTGTAGCACATTACGGGTCTCTTTCGGGTTCGGGCACGAATTTTTTGACCCGTGAAGACCTCTACTTGTGATAACTGAATGATTTTAGTACTTCAAAAAGTTAATTGGAGTTGATGCAGATAACAGAGAATAGACTTGGCACATGACTGCTACATACATGTGATGGGCATCATGTTAAGAAAACTCAATACGGTACTCGCACACACACCTCTCGGACCATACTTAGTTCTCTTCCTCAGCTTATGTGGCCAAAGACACACAAAATGAGGTCAAAATACCAGTCTTAGTGAGTATTCACATAAACAGTCAGTTATATTAAGTGAACGTAAACAGTTGAGAAAGAAAATGTGTGTGTATCAGTATATTGGATCTGTGCATTAGCTCTTAAAGTGACAGGAGCCTAATAAACCTGATGCTGTTTGTCATTCAATCAAACAACAAAAGACGGAGAGAAAATCACTCACTGCTCTTGACTGAATAACTTTTGTAGCTTTAATAAGAATCAGTGTTTAATTCATACAGTGAAAACTAAGCCGTTTTATTTTTATATTTGATTATTCAATTTCTGTTTTGTACATTTATCGTATCGCATATCACATTATTTACAGAGTTATCGCATATCGCACTTTCAATATCGTGCAGTCCTACTTGTCACCCACACATGCGATATCCTCTGATACATAAGCAACCATTGGCCTCTTTTTACCCAAGAACCATTGTGGTTTTACATCTGACACGCATTCTGCTATAAATGCACAACAGATTCAATGGCAATGGCAAGCTTTTCTCAATTAAGTGTCATTGCTTCAGGTTCTGAATTATTCAAGACAAGTACACTGTCGGTTGTAAAATAAAGAGCAAAGTAAACAGTGCTTCATGGGTGTCTAACAGCATCAAGTGTTCAAGGCATACATTTACAAATGTAGAAAAAGCTCAAATATTTGATTGCAAAATGTAGTGCAACAGGCGGGTTCTTGGACATTAAAATCCCATTCATTTTCTCCATAGGGGATTTGATTTTGAACAATAACTTAATGGTATATGATTTAGTTGAGGCCATCAGCTTACATTATTTCCACTTTTTTTTTTATTAATCGTGTTGAACAGCTGAACTCCTGTTTAAAAAACAACAACATTACCCATGATTCTGCAGAGAAATCTCAACCAATCAGAGAGTCTTTCCCTACGCTCTCAAACTACTTAAATATTTTATGCTTGATAAATATTTCAATAAATCTAATATCAACATCTTTAATTCAATGTATTTCTTTATTTGTTTTTGATTGCAATTTGATTGTCATTTGCAATGCTTAAAGGGGGGGTGAAATGCTCATTTTCACTCAATCTCCTGTTAATCTTGAGTACCTATAGAGTAATATTGCATCCTTCATATCTCCAAAAAGTATTTTGTTTTATTAAATTTTTAACATAAAGATAGGCTGTACCGAGTCTTTCCGGAAAAAACCGAGCGGCTGGGGGCGGGCCGTGTGGGCGAAGCTTAGCTGTGCTAACGCGCCAAGCTAGTGACAACACACAGAGACATTTGTTCAACAAACAGTTTTACTCACCGTCCGGTTCCAACGCACGACCGCGAACCTTTATCATTGTGACTGCTCGATCCTTAAGCATTAGACGATCTGCAAATCCGTCGATCTGGGCTTTGTTTATAAAACAATCATCGTCGAAATGCAGGGAACAAACAGTCTTTACACAACTCCGTTTATGCTCAGGAAAACAAACTCCATCCACGGGTTCCTTAACGCTGGGTTCTTTGGGAATCTGTGCAGGGTTGTCTTGCCCTGGCAACCAAAAACACACTTCTTTGGTGACATTGACTTCCCAAAAGCCGGGCAGGGCGCTTTGATGGCGAACTGCTTTCACTCTCTTGCTCTAGTCTACGAGTGCGCGCGCGGCCGCGATCTTACCGGAGAAGTGCCCTTAGGACCCATATAAGGAAATTCCGCCCTATCTTACGTAAGACAGAGTCATACTCGAAAAAAACTTTCCGAAACTTGTGACAAACCGGAAGGAGTATTTTTGGAACAAAAATACTCCTTCAAACGTACAACTTAGTTTTTGAAACTTTGTCCATGTTTAGCATGGGAATCCAACTCTTTACCAATGTAAAAAACTCAGTATGCATGAAATAGCATTTCACCCCCCCCTTTAAAGGGATTGTAGTTATTTTCCTCAATAAAGCCGTTAAGTACACAGTCTTGTACCTTTTTGTCCAATTTTCAAATGAACGTTTTCTTCAAATCAAAGTTTGTAATGTTGTGCCTCACCTCATAGATGGTTGTTTTGGTTCATAGCTTGTAACTCTTAAAAAATTAATTTTTAAAATTCCCTTATGAGAAGAATACATCTGGAACAAAGGTTGCTGATGCAGTGTACAATGACTGACTAAGTCTTAAATTATTGAATTATTTGCTTTAGTAAGTACTGATTGGATGTTGTTCAGTTCACTAACCCTACATACGAGTAATAGTGATGCTTACGCTTGCAAACACCACTGAGATAAGGGTCAATTTTGATTTCGTATCTTAATAAAGCGTCTCTCTCTCTCTCTCTCTCTCTCTCTCTCTCTCTCTCTCTCTCTCTCTCTCTCTCTCTCTCTCTCTCTCTCTCTCTCTCTCTCTCTCTCTCTCTCTCTCTCTCTCTCTCTCTCTCTCTCTCTCTCTCTCTCTCTCTCTCTCTCTCAGTCTAATAAGGTCCCGGTGGTCCAGCATGCGCACATGCACCCCCTGACCCCCCCTCATCACCTACAGCAATGAACACTTCTCTCCAGGAACTCCTCCAGCCCACCTCTCGCCAGAGATACTGGACCCAAAGACAGGTGTTACACACTCTTCTGACACACCTTAACTTGTGTTTCTGTCTTTTAATCATGTGACTTACTGACTGTGTGCCTCTGTTCCAGGTATTCCTCGGACCCCTCACCCCTCAGAGCTGTCGCCCTATTACCCACTGTCCCCTGGGGCCATGGGGCAGATCCCGCACCCACTGGGCTGGCTCGTCCCACAGTGAGTATCCCTTATTAAGAGGCTTTCGCACTGAAATAACCTGTTAATAGTTCCTAGAACTATTGGCGGAAGTTCCCAGATTTGGCGAGTTCGCACCGCAGGAACTGGGAATGATTTCAGTGGAACTAATTTACTCCTATTTCAGAGTCGGTCTAAACCAGCACTATAGGAACTATCCGTGACGTTAGTGTTCGCTGATTGGCCGAACGCACGTGAAACACCCGCCATATTAAAACACACAGATTATAGCCTATATATTTACTCCAGAAACGAACTCTACAAACATGTAAAACAGTGATAGATGAACCTCTTAACCTTTACGCTGAGGCTAAAATCCTCAAAGGAGACCAAGAGAAACATGATCATGTATTTCTGGACATCAACAACACAACATACGCTAATAACTTTTCATTACTGTCTACTTTCTATGTATGACAGTTCTATCTAATACTGTATAAGACAGGACTGTTAGACAGATCGTACACTAATGAACACGGAGACTGCGACTGTTTGCTCAGGCTCTGGCGTTCTCAGCGCCGTCAAAATAAAAGTCCCAACAACAAGCGTGTCTCACGTCACGTCAGAGTTCCTACTTACAGTGCGAATGCAACCAGGAAAACTTTCCTAAGGGAACCATTAGTTCTCTGGGAAACACCCTGGTGGCTCGTTCCTAGAACTACCCGGTGTGAAAGCGCTATAGTCATTGCCTACACACCCCGATTCAAGTCAAGTCACCTTTATTTCTAATAGCACTTTATACAACACAGATCGATTCAAAGCAGCTTCACAGCGATGAACAGGAAAATAACAGAATCAATCCAAACTTCATAAACTTAGTCAAATTCTGCTGTAAAGAAGCTCTAAAAAGACAAGTGTCATTATTCAGCTGAAGTCGGTTCAGTGTTGATTCAGTTCAATACCTGTGTAAAGAGTTTAATTCAGTTCTACTGAAGAAAAAGTAGATACACCATATAAGATCTTCCCCTTTTATTTCTGTTTAAATCCTCTTTGAACACCCATTTTTATTCTTTATGTTTTAATTCTGTTTGAGGGTGTAACATTTTTCATGTGTCCTTTTTGTTTTCTTTATTTTGTAGACTTTAAATTTAGTTTTAAGTTTGTTTTATATTTGTTGTACAGCTCTTTGGTTTCAACAAACTGTTGTTTTTAAAAGTGTCATGATTCGGTTCAGTTCAATAACAATGTCGATGTTGCAAAATTATTATGTCAATTATTCAGCTATAAAGCAGCTCTACAAAGACAAGAGTGTCATTCTTCAGCTCAAGTCAGTTCAGTTGATTCGGTCGAGTTCAATAACTCTGTAAAGTTCATTGATTAACTATTTCAATTCAGCTCTACAGAAGACAATAGTGCCATATTCTGTTCAATATTGATTCAGTTCAATAACAATGTTGATTTGTCAATTGTTTAGCTATAAATACCTGTAAAAGTTGATCAATTATGAGTTAATTGCAACTCTTCTGAAGACAATAGTTTGTTCAGTTCAATAATGTCGATGTTGCAAAATTCTTCAATTATGAACCAAAATAGATTGAGCTATGAAGCAGCTCTATGAAAGATATTGTCTGATTCACACTCGTTCTGTCTGTGTTCGTCTCAGGCAGGGTCAACACATGTACCCCATCACTGGGGGCTTCCGTCACCCGTACCCAGCTCTCGCCATGAACGCATCCATGTCCAGGTGAGTGTGTTTCCAGAGTCATACTCTCATTCTTCACACTACACTTTTATTTCCAGTTCATTACACATGTACACAAACTCACACACTCTCACACTCTCTCACTCACACACTCTCTCACTCACACACTCACTCACACACTCACTCACTCACTCACTCACTCACTCACTCACTTACTCACACGCTCACACACACACACACACACACACACACACACTCTCTCTCTCACTCACTCACTCACTCACACACACTCACTCACTCACTCTCTCTCACTCACTCACTCACTCACTTACTTACTCACTCACTCTCTCACACACACACACACACACACACACACACACACACACTCTCTCATTCTCAAACCCACACACACACACACACACACACACACACACACACACTGACGGAGGGTGATGCTCTATCTCCACTTGAGTTTTGCAGGGTAAATTTACCACAGAATTGTATTAATCTTAATTAGTTATTTAAAGGTTATATTACCATGGCATTAATGCTGCGATGAAACTGAAGTAGTGGCAGATCCTTTCTTTCATACAGTGTTGTACATCAGAGTGTAAAACATAATCGGAAAAGAAAAAATGTAATGCGGGTTCTTGCTTCTGGTCATCGGTTGTTGATAGGATTTGAGATGTAGATATTACACAGGTGAAGCACTGAAGAGTGGGCTGGGCTTTAAAAAAATGACAAATAAAACGTGTACAGAAGAAATCGTTCGCAATTACATTTGTAACGTGTTTAGAAAACAGATTGGGTGAATTGTCATTTTTATGTTGACAAACAAGCCAGTCAACACTTCTGTAATAGAGTTTCTACACAACCCTAAATTAGTATTAGCAACATCTCCAGCAGTATTGCTCAAATTTGAATAGCAAAATCTGAAAACAAGCACAAAGTAATTGGTTTGAGGGATAAATGTTCAATTATAAAGGGTGAATCATTTATTTGGTAACACTTTTTTTGTTTTTTTAAGGTGACGTAGTTACTCGTGTCACATGTGCTACTTACTATAGTAATAACAGTAAATTATGCATAATTATAAGTAACTAACCATAAAACAAAGCCTAACCTAAGCCCTTTATTAAGTAGTTAATTAATATTACATAATCATTTTTTGTTTAATTACACCGTAACAACGTCACCTTAAAATAACCATTTATTTTGCTTTATCAGCTTGCTGAATGAATTAATCTGTAGTCTAATTTTAAAGTTGTGCTAATAACAACAAATTATTATTATTATTTATCTCATCTGACTGCCGTTATCCATGTTTCTCTTAAAACATTTTCTCTTTTGGAAGGGGATGGAAATTAATAGTGAATTTGTCTTCTATTTTACCTCGGTACATCAGCTGTCAGAGTTCATTCACAATCGCTCAAGACGAAATGGATCTGAATTGATGAAGAAATGCTCTTAATTTAGTGGTAGCACTGGATTAAATGAGGATAATCTGTACTGAGCTCCTCTTGTTGGTGTGTGTGTGTGTGTGTGTGTGTGTGTGTGTGTGTGTGTGTGTGTGTGTGTGTGTGTGTGTGTGTGTGTGTGTGTGTGTGTGTGTGTGTGTGTGTGTGTGTGTGTGTGTGTGTGTGTGTGTGTGTGTGTGTGTGTGTGTGTGTGTGTGTGTGTGTGTGTGTGTGTTGTTGAATTATTCATACAGAGCTCATAGTGATCAATAGCCCGTCTTCTTCCAGACCTTTACAGCCATTGTCAGGACAGCTCAGGCGTGCTTGTTTCTCCATTGGCATGTGTGTGAAAGGACTACACTTTCTGTCGCTACTTTGAGACGTTCCCTATTCATAGTGTTTGGTTTAAATCCCTCCCTCATTCGGTCCTGAATTGAAAAGGTTTTGCTTTACAGTAAAGATAGCCATATGATTTAAAGGTACAGTCAAGAAGTTTTGGTAAAGTCTTTTGTTGAGCGATATGTGAAGCTCACACAGAAGTCACTTTAGCATAGTAGCTTTCTGTTTGACTACTTGAACCCGTTGTGAATCTGCATGGGCGAATCTTTCACCCTCGCGCATAATTCCAGATTCATAGTGAATAGGGCTGTCACTTTACGTTAGAAAATCGATTGCACAATCGATCGGACCAACCAACACAAGTTTCGAAAACGGACGATACGGGACGATACGCCGCAGCGAACGCGCATCACACAGCAACTACAGGCTCTGACAAACACACATAACAGCAAATTATACTTCTGTGTCTCTTTTTTACTACAAAACTGAATTCTGCCAGTATTCAGTCTCATGCATACAGATACAGATTTGGGCTACGGTCTACAATCGCCATTTCTAATGGTAAACACCGCCATGAAGACTGCAGTAATGTTTTCCATAGGGATCGACCGATATGGATTTTTTTAGTGCCGATACCGACTTTTTTTTTCATCAGCCTTAGCCGATGACAGATACGGGCTGCCGATATTTGGAGCCGATACTGCTTTTGCTCACTCAATTTACATCATAAAAATGACACAATGATGATAACAAATGTTACAAGTCTCAATTTAAAAAAGGAACATTTATTGAACTTAAAAAAAACAATATTTGACAAATGTTAAAAACGTAAGGTAGAGTGAGGCAAGTAAAAAAAAAAAGTTCTGTGCTGCAAATACTGAAAATAAATATTTAAGCTTAATTCAAATTCTGAAAATAAATTCTGAAAATAAATATTTAAGCATAAATAAAATAATTACACTATTGCACACAGTAGCAACAAGCAAGAAGCATAATAAACGTCTGTCGTTGCTATGCAACCATGAACTGCGCTCTCCATGATGACGAGGAAGTAAGGATTCATTTATTTCTAGCCCTTTACGACTACATATATTTATGGAGATGAGAAATAAAAACCCGCCCTGTCCAGCTATGATCCGCTGTTCGGCCGAGCTTTCGATGTTGTCATGGAAAGGTCAGTTGTTTTTTGTCACATGACCTGCGTGCGCTTGCGGCATTCTGAAAAGTTTAGATGTTTTCATCTCACCACGGCACAGGAGCACCTGGACAAACGAGCGCGCTGCATCGCATGCGTGTCACAACCGCGTCGCTTCTTTTATGAGTACACGTCCAAACCTCAGCCAGGTGGTCGCTGAATAAAACTCCCACAAATATCACGGAATCACCGAACAACGTCGGCATTATTTAATCCTATGACCAGTGTTCGTAACAGCTGCCGTATACATATGGATAGCCTCAAACTTAGCTATTTGCAGCTCCCTAAATACAATGACAAGCAGTTTTATAGATGAGGCATTCGGCATTCACGTTTTCCATTTGGACCCACAAACTTGCTTAGTTGCACGCGCATATAGAGCAACGTGTTTCCACTTTCAAAGTGTATGGCAATATTTCAGCTAAGTCAAACAGTTAAAAGATGCTTTGAAAGTTTAAAACTTGCCGTTGTCTTGAAGAGGCTTCCAGCACTGTGTGGGAGGGGCAGTGCATGGGCTGCACGTGAACTGCAGCGTCTCCAGCAACACAGAGCTGCCTCCGGACGCCTGTCTGTAAATAATGGCGGGAAAAAACTATCGGCGAACGCAGCAGCCGCGTATCGGCCGATGCCGTTACACGTCAAAACCGCAAATATCGGCCCGATTTATCGGTCGATCACTAGTTTTCCATTGATGCTATGGCAGTCCACTCTGCTTAGTGTTTTTCGAGAATGTTGCACTCCTGTTTGTCATTGTGCACGAAACTTCACGCCAATAAATCATCAGGAATATTGCTGACTTGTGCGCGTCTCAAGCGCCCTCATTACGTTCGTCCTAATGCCTGTTAGTTGTCCGTGGATTTGCCTATATTTGGCGTTTAAAATGGAAACGTCTTTAGACATGGAAAATCGATTTTACAATCGATTCAATGAACACTTATGTCTCAAAAATCGAACAGGATTTTTTCACAAAAGTGACTGCCCTACTAGTGGAGATGATTTCGGTTGCAAAAATTAGCCGAATAGAAATCAATGTGAATGCACCTTAAAGCAGATATCTGGAAGTCACACATTCAGTCTAAATTCTGCTTTTGAGGTGAGATGACTTTTCTTAGTAGTCTGCAGGACATCATGATAACAGTTGAATGAAGTCTTCCCAGTATCCCAACTGAAATTTTAAGGGGTTTAATAAGAGTATAAGAGGAGGGCGGAGAAACCAGTGGTCCAATTTTAGATGCCAACAGTTTTGTATTGTGTGTTCACCCCAGTAGAAGCTTTCAGTGCTTGAATCAGAACCGTGTCCCATTCAGCTGCTTGTAGGAAGTGCTTTTCATGGGATTTGGAAAGTGCCAGATGTGTTTGGTAAGGGGGGAATGGTCTTGAGTGTGGCACACTTTTTGTTACCACAGTAACCTGGCTCTTTACCTGTAACAGGAGCGGATAAAGGAGCTTTTCAGCTGGTGCTGTATTTGGACCATATATAACATTCGAACAGAAATGAGAGTGTGTTTTAGTCCAGACGCAGCATTAAGACCCGAGTCTTTGAGTGTGGTATTCTGGGATGTTTAAAAGCCCTGATATACAGTTCGAGTGAAATCGTAGAACGACAAAACCAGGCCAAAACGCAGTTCGTTTAGAGTTCACTTCTGGAGTTGTTCGAAACGGCTTGCCAAAGTGAAATTTCTGGAAAAATTAGCTCTGGCCGATAAACGCCCTCAAACTACCATTGGTTTGTGGTGATGACATCATACGTGGGTGTGGCTCTGAGGCTCCGCCTTCTTTGATGTGTAAATATCCGCTTTATAGTAGAAAATAAAGTTGTAGTTCTAATTTAAAGCGACACTGACACTTTTTTTTTTTTTTTTTTTTCAACCAATCTATTTTATAAAGTGCTATATAAATAAACGTAACTGGAGTGATGAATCGTAGAGCTGGTGCAAACACATCGCTATGATGCTTTCTGAACTGCTGTTTTCTCACTGCTGTCATTTATATGATGTGTTTATATTGTTAATTGAGAGGAAAGCGCGGAGCATATATTTACATACAGTACCAGTCAAAAGTTTGGAAACACTACTATTTGTAATGTTTTTGAAAGAAGTCTCTTATGCTCATCAAGCCTGCAGTTAAAAAAAACAAAAACAAAAAAAAACAGTAATATTATGAAATATTATTACAATTTAAAATAATGGTTCTCTTTTTTAATATACTTTAAAATGTAATTTATTTTTGTGATGCAAAGCTGAATTTTCATCAGCAAGTACTCCAGTCTTTGGTGTCTTATGATCCTTCAGAAATCATTCTAATATGATGATTTATGATCAATGTTGGAAACAGTTGTGCTGCTTAATATTTTTTTTATAACCTGAGATACTTTTTTCAGGATTATTTGATGAATAAAAAGTTAAAAAGAACTGTATTTATTTAGAATAGAAATCTTTTGTAACAATATACACTACCGTTCAAAAGTTTGGGAACAATAACTTTTTTTTTTTAAAGAAATTAGTACTTTAATTCAACAA
The DNA here is from genome assembly GCF_949319135.1 of Squalius cephalus. Classification (NCBI taxonomy): domain Eukaryota; kingdom Metazoa; phylum Chordata; class Actinopteri; order Cypriniformes; family Leuciscidae; genus Squalius; species Squalius cephalus. The sequence continues at coordinate 33,247,886 of NC_137137.1, forward strand.
GGATGCGTTAAATTGATAAAAGGTGATGGTAACGATTTATATTGTTAGAAATGTTTTTATTTTGAATAAATGCTGTTTTTATGAATAAATGCTGTTAACGTTTTACTCATCAATGAATCCTGAAAAAAGTATTCCAAAAAAATATATTAAACAGCACAACTGTTTCCATCATTGATAATAACTGAGTATCAAATCATCATATTAGAATGATTTCTGAAGGATCATAAGACACCAAAGACTGGAGTACTTGCTGATGAAAATTCAGCTTTGCATCACAAAAATAAATTACATTTTAAAATATATTAAAAAAAGAGAACCATTATTTTAAATTGTAATAATATTTCATAATATTACTGTTTTTTTTGTTTGTTTTTGTTTTTAACTGCAGGCTTGATGAGCATAAGAGACTTCTTTCAAAAGCATTAAAAATAGTAGTGTTTCCAAACTTTTGACTGGTACTGTATTCATCTAAACGTCGCTCTCAGAAGCGTGGACATGTCGGGATGTTCGCTAACAATGCATCTCTGGCCCCAAAGTCTAAAATCTTTTAAGAATGAACGGCGAAGATGTGCTTTTCCTTTAGGGCTATACAGTATATATATATAGCGATATCAAAACAATTTCATCAATGATTTGAATAGCTCTATTTGAAAAGAATACATCATTCTAGAACAGTGAATCTGCATTGAAAATTATAAACATATCACAAGCACAGATTAATACAATAGAAGAAAAGATACAATTGAAATAAGCAGTGCTTTTTGTTTTTCATTTAAATGTAACCGTATTCAGGTACAGAAATTGAATCACTGTATAAATGAAATATAACTAATATTTAATTAATTAATACAATTTATCTTTGTTAAAGCTACAAAAGTCATTTTCTCTTTTTCTTTTGTTATTTGATCACCATTGGTTGCACAAACAGCTGCAGGTACATTAGGCTGCTGTCCCTTTAAGACGAATATAAGACCTAATATAAATGACACGCATCCGTTTTCTTTCTCAATTGTCTCAATGCGCACATCGCAATATCGATGCTAAAATGATATATCGTACAGCCCTACTTTCCTTGGTTTCAGAAGGCAATAATGGTAATTTACCTCTCTTTTTCTTTACAGTTTGGTGTCCAGTCGCTTTTCTCCTCATATCGTTCATCATCCTCACAGTCTTCATCAGACGGGCATCCCTCACCCAGCCATCGTCTCTCCGGCTATTAAACAAGAACCCAACGGAGAACTCAGCCCAGCGGCTCAAGCGTAAGCTCAAGCATGCTACACACTTTCCTGCTGTTTTTCTTTTCTTCTTTAAAGGGATAGTTCACCCAAAAATGAAAATTAGCCCCTGATTTACTCACCCTGAAGTCATCCAAGGTGTATATGACATTCTTCTTTCAGACGAATACAGTCAGAGTTATATTAAAAAATGTCTTGGCTTTTCCAAGCTTTATAATGGCAGTGAAAGGCCGTTTCTGTTTTGAAGTCCATCAAAGCTCATCCATCCATCATAAAAGTGCATCTATCCACATAGACGTGCATCTTTCCATCATAAAAGTGCATCTTTCCATCATAAAAGTGCATCTATCCATGATAAAAGTGCATCTATCCATCCATCCATCATAAGTGCATCTATCATAAAAGTGCATCTGTCATCTATCATAAAAGTGCATCTATCATTTTAAAAGTGCATCTATCCATCATAAGTTCATCCATCCATCATAAAAGTGCATCTATCCACATAGACGTGCATCTTTCCATCATAAAAGTGCATCTTTCCATCATAAAAGTGCATCTTTCCATCATAAAAGTGCATCTATCCATCCATCCATCATAAGTGCATCTATCATAAAAGTGCATCTGTCATCTATCATAAAAGTGCATCTATCATTTTAAAAGTGCATCTATCCATCATAAGTTCATCCATCCATCATAAAAGTGCATCTTTCCATCATAAAAGTGCATCTATCCATCATAAGTTCATCCATCCATCATAGAAGTGCATCTTTCCATCATAAAATTGCATTATCCATCATAAAAGTGCATCTTTCCATCATAAAAGTGCATCTATCCATCATAAAAGTACATCTTTCCATCATAAAAGTGAATAAAAGTGCATCTTTCCATCATAAAAGTGCATCTTTCCATCATAAAAGTGCATCTATCCATCATAAAAGTTCATCTATCCATCATAAAAGTGAACCTTTCCATCATAAAAGTGCATCTTTCCATCATAAAAGTGCATCTTTCCATCATAAAAGTGCATATATCCATCATAAAAGTGCATATATCCATCGCATATATCCATCATAAAAGTGCATATATCCATCATAAAAGTGCATCTATCCATCATAAAAGTTCATCTTTCCATCTATCTTTCCATCATAAAAGTGCATCTATCTATCCATCATAAAAGTGCATCTATTCATGATAAAGTGCTCAACACTGCTCCGGGGGGTTAAAGGCCTTCTGAAGTGAAGCGATACATTTGTGTAAGAAAAATATCCATATTTAACACGTTACGAAGTAAAATTCTACTTGCGCCCAAAGCGCAAATTATGCAACTTGTGACGTCGGAAGTAGCGAAAGAAGAAAATTATACACACCTAGGATGACTTGAGGGTGAGTAAATCAGGGGCTAATTTTCATTTTTGGGTGAACTATCCCTTTAATGCTTTATTCAACTAAATAGCATTAGCTTCACACTCTCACCTCCACATGACTCGTTGATAGTTTATCGCTGTTTTGTCTACCAACTCGCCACCATGATACACAATCCTTTCTGTGTCTTTCTCACTGTCACTCCCTCACATCCAGCACAAAGACTGACCCACGTGTGCCGTATGTTTGCAGAAAGTCTCCAGGCCCGAACAAGAAGGAGGACGATAGGAAGCCTCACATAAAGAAGCCTCTAAACGCCTTCATGCTCTATATGAAGGAGATGAGGGCCAAAGTGGTGGCCGAGTGCACGCTAAAAGAAAGCGCCGCCATCAACCAGATCCTCGGCCGCAGGGTGAGTGAACTGTGTGTGTGTGTGTGTGTGTGTGTGTGTGTGTGTGTGTGTGTGTGTGTGTGTGTGTGTGTGTGTGTGTGTGTGTGTGTGATTGTATTAATATCCATTTTGAGTGAACCAATCACAAGTGGTCAGCAGCACCAATGTTGATATTAAATGGGGTCCAAAATGTTTCGTGAATCAAAATTGCAATGTAGTCGATACGCACGTTTGTTGTGTAATCACTAATGCGTCCCACATCATCAACATGCCGCCTTCAATCAACCACTGCGATAAAAACTAGTTTTCAACTTTGCCTGTTGCTTATGTTGTCCTGTTGGTTCCTTATACGACTTATAATACTTTTATTCAGCAAAGATGCATTAAATTAAAAAAAGTGACCGTAAAGACATTTACATTATTACAAAATATTTCTTTCAAATAAGTGCCATTCTGTTGAAATTTCTATTTATAAAAATAAAATAAATAAATAAAAAATAAAAAAATGCATCATGAATTTTTATAAAAATATTAAAGTCTTAATAATGTTGTCAATAATTCTATACCTTAAAACTCATCTTTGATCACCAAAATGACATGTTTAAAAATCTTTATGCCTTAAAATATCTTGAATGTAACTCGACACCCTTGCCTCATTTAGTATGCGCGGTTCTATGAATATGCAAATGAGCCCCGCCTCCACTCACTCACTCAGCTCAGAGATCCACTGGTTGACGATCACACGTTGATCTGATTGGTTACAAGGTAGTTTGTGACGTCAGAAACACCAGCGATTTCAAAGCGTGTTTTTGAGACTGTCTTTGGTTCACTGCAGTTTTAAGGAGAAAATACTCAGCAATGCTGTCGACTTATGAATTTACACATGGTTTGTCTTAAAGCATATTAAAAACACCACATAGACACATAAACTACATTAAAAGCTGGATTTTCACCACAGGGGGACTTTAAGCAGCACAACAGTGTTCAGCATTAATAAGAAATAAAAATCAGCTTATTAGATTGATTTCTGAAGGAGCATGTGACGCTGAAGACTGACAATTCAGCTTTGCATGACAGGAATGAATCAAACTGTTTCTGCATTATATGTGCAGTAATGTGGAAAATGATATGCAATAACCACTAACCTGTGCAGAAATTCAGGCCATGATAAAAGATCGATTTTTGCCGTCCGTGTCCTGATACAATATTGCCATGCAAAATATCACAGTGCTCTGCTGTATAGAGGAGACTTCTGTCAGAAACATTCTAAAAATCTCACAACCTCAAACTGTGGTGTGTGAGTGACTATTTTTACACGCGTGTTGCTTGTACACACAAGGCATGGGTGTGTGGTCACTGGTATGTGCGTGGTCTAAGCAGCGCCTGTATGTACAGTATATATATGTGTGTGTGTGTGTGTGTGTGTGTGTGTGTGTGTGTGTGTGTGTGTGTGTGTGCGCCTGCCCTTTGGCTGACTGTGGTGTTTGTGTTTGCAGTGGCATTCACTATCACGAGAGGAACAGGCCAAATACTACGAGCTGGCCAGGAAAGAGAGGCAGCTGCACTCTCAACTCTACCCGGGCTGGTCGGCCCGAGATAACTACGTGAGTCAGGCGCTTCAGGATCCGCCACACACACACACACACACACACACACACACACACACACACACACACACACACACACACACACACACACACACACTCACACTCACACTCACTCATATATACACTCACACACACACACACACACACACACACACACACACACACACACACACACACACACACACACACACACACACACACACACACACTCATATATGCACTCACACTCATATATATATACACTCACACACACACACACACACACACACACACACACACTCACTCACTCACACACACTCTCACTCACTCTCACTCACTCTCACACACTCTCACTCACATAAACTCTCTCTCACACACCCACACTCACACACACACACACACACACACACACACACACTCACTCTCACACACTCACTCACTCTCACTCACTTACTCTCTCACTTACTCTCTCACATATACTCTCTATCTCACACACACACACGCGCACACACACATTTACTCACTTGCTCTCTCCTCACATGCACTCTCTCTCACACTCACTCACTCACTCTGTCACACTGTCAAACACACACACTCACTCTCACATACACTCACACACACTCACTCTCACATACACTCTCTCACACACACACACACACACACACACACACACACACACACACACACACACACAAACACACACACACACAGCCTTACGCTCACATTTGGCACTTTCTGTGAATACGGTTCACTTCGGCATCCCATGACTTCTTTTGTAAAACACAAATGCCGTGTTTGGTTGTCCAACCACAGGTCGTCTTCTGAAATCATATATCATCATTTTTGTAATAATTACAGAAAAGTAACATTCCTTAGTTTTTATTCTCCAAAAATGCCATTTGGAGCTTTTCTACAGCACGACAGAAGCAGAATATTCTCCTGCCATTTTAACACTATTTGTGATTTTTGTTCCATCAGTTAATGCATTCATTAACATTAACTAACGATGAGCAAAATCTGTTATCATTAGTTAATAAAAATACAATGCAATGAACTAACTGTTCATTGTTAGTTCATGTTAAATTATGTAATTAACTAAATTAACCTTATTGTAAAGTTTTGTTGTTAGTGAACACAAACTAACACTGAAACATTCTTCTAAAGAATTTATTGATCATAGTTAATGTTAATTCAAACATTTACATCAAAAATTATATCTGTTAATATTATTTGATGGATCTGAGCTAACATGAACTAACAATGAACAGTTGTACTTTTATTAACTAACCAACAAAGATTAATAAATATTGTAAGAAATGCATTGGTCATTGTTAGAGTTAGTTAATGCAGTAACTAAAGGAGAACTTATTGTAAAGTGTTTCTTGCAAAAAAACAAAACAAATATCACAGTGTTAAACTATATCAAGCAAAAATTGCAGTGTCCTTGTTACACACATTACTGTAGTAATAACCATAAATGATGCATACTTGCATACAACTGACCCTAAACCAAACCCTAACCCTGTAGTAAGTACATGTTGTTAATTAATAAAGATTTAAAAATGACGTCGCACCTCCTTTCGCTGATCATTTGTGATCCTATTTTGTACCCTATTCATGGAGATTGGATTATTATTATAAAACTGCACTGCTTTTTCACTGAACAATAACCTACCCTCGTCCTCACTGTATTTTTGACTTCCTTCTGTATTTCTGACTCTATCTCTGTTTCCATCTCTCTCGCCCTCTCTCTCTCTCTATGCTCTCCAGGGCAAGCGGAAGAAGAGGAAGAGAGATAATAAGACAGACTCAACAGCAGAGGGTGAGGACGGACACACACACACACACACACACGCTCTTTTCTCTCTCTCCTTGTGTGTTTGTAATAACCCGCTCTCTCCTCTGACATGCAGCTTATGAGGTGCAGTGCTAGCGCAGGTACAGTACGACTGAGGCTCGTTCACACAGGGTCATCGCTCACACACACGTGTTTTCATCATGTTGCTCCATTAGCATTATTTCCCCTTAGAAAAGGACAATTGTGAGGGAAAAAAAGTCCGAATTGCAAAATGTAAAGTCGCAATTGTAAGAAAAAGTCAGAATTATGAGATAAAAGTCGCTATTATCTTTTAATTTTATTATTGCGTGGCGGACATTTATCCTCACCAAGGATGCATTTATTTTATATGATTTTAAATATGTAATTTCGGTGATCAAAGATGAGTTTTAAGGTATAAAATTATTGACAACAGGGGACTTTAATATTTTTCTAAAAAATCATGATAAAAATAATATATATATATATATATAAATGGTACTATTATGAAATATTACAATTTCGAATAACTTTTCTATTTTAATATATTTTAAATTAGAATTTATTCCTGTGATCAAAGCTGAATTTTCAGCATCATTACTCCAGTCTTCAGTGTCACATGATCCTTCAGAAATCACTCTAATATGATGTTTTGGTGCTCAAGAAACATTTAAACGAACAGCATTTATTTATTTTTACTGCCACTTTTAATCACTTTAATGCATCCTTTGGCCAGTAGTGTGTAGCACAGTGAATCCGTGTGTGTTTTGAACAGATATGAGATGTAAGCGCACGAGTGTTGTGTGAGCGGCTCCTCGGACAGCCAGTGTCAGCGTTGTGATCTCATCCACAGTTTGAGTACCGTGACGTGACAAATCGACACATGACGCCATTTCCATTTTGTGTTCAGCGTTGTATGGGTGAATCTCATGAGAACTGTCAAGAAGAACATGTCAAGATCATATTCAGTCTAAAGAAAGTGATGAATTATCTTTTGCATATAGACAATGAAGAAACATGACAATTAAGGACATTTCCCACTGAATTCTCATTAATACTAATCAATAATACCATAAATAATATTTATATAGGGCTTCCCCCCGACTACAGATTTTACTAGTAGTCGTTCATCACGTTCACAGAGACAGCAGAAAGCACATCTGTTTGTTTTCTTTACTTTACTAAAACTCAGTGTTTGGTTGTTATGAGACGTCGACCGATAGTGGATTCTACCGATAACTAGAGCTAGGTTGGCCGATAACCGATTAATCAGATAGTTTTTAATATAGATACTGAATGAAAACAAACATAGTTCTGAACTTTATTACAAGCATTTAAAAACAGGACTGAACCATGAAAATGTGTGTTTATTTTATATAATATAAAAAATATGAATATATTAATCATACCTTGATTGTTCATGTTAGTTCATAGTTCGTTAACTAATGTTAAAAAATGTTGAAATTGTCAAAGAACAATACTTTTATTAAACTTAGTTAATGTTACAAAGGGACTCTTACAGTAAAGTGATATAATTGCATATAAATCCAAACAGTCGGTATGGATTTTTGAAGATAACCGATCCAGGAATCGGTTATCGGTGCCGATTAATCGGTAAAACCCGATCAATCAGTCAACCCCTAGTTGTTAACACAAATAAACAGTTTTGAATGATGTATTACTCTTATCAGTATGACCAAAAATGACGGAGTTTTTAAGTAGTTTCCGCTGTTATCCGTACAAAAATCAATTGTTCACGCCGGCGCCACAAACACTTGGATATGCGCCTAATAATAGCGCACATTTATCTAGATTAACATTAGAGCGAGCAGATATGTAAAGTTGTTACTTACATGTTTCAAATGATAAGCCATATTTGAGATCGATGGATGATAGGCGAGCGTTTGGATTTCCTGCCTGACACTGTAATTACCACAAACACCCGCTGTTAACGATCTGTGTGACTTCGCCACTTCCCGTGGAGTTTATTTTCTTGACTAATAACGACTAATAACATTCTGGTTGACTAAGCTTCTTCTAGTCGACACACATTTAGTTGACTATTAGGGGGCAGCCTTATATTTATATAACATGATTTAATTGAAAATTTGAATTCAATTTGTAAAATTAACAAAAAAATACTATACATAAATTTGCTATTACATTGAGAATCTAATGTGAGCCATTAATAATAGTGAAAACTACGAGAGAGAAAGAAAAACTAAAGCCATGGTCATTCTTCAGACACTGCGACATACGCCTTTTAAAAAAACACTTTAAGATTCAACAAATAGTAAATATAATAATAATTTAAATAATAATCTACTCCATTTTCATGCAATGCTGCAAACCTGCAGGTTTAAACATGTTTTTTAATTCTGCTAAGAGTGACGCACCTTAATGTCCAAATGAGTATTTGGTGGGAAAATATAATACTAAAAAAGTGTCTCTAAACGTAATATTTGTGCTGATTTCTGTGAGTGTATCATGACTCCAGTGTTTCTGGGTCCCCACAAACCCCTGTTTCCTCCCTGTGAGTTTATGTTCCCTGTGCAAACATGTGATAACAGGGTCCGTACAAGGTGCTTGAATTTGACTTTCTGAAATGCAAGTCCTGGAAAACCCTTGAAAACACACATATTTATGCAAAGGTTCTAGAAAAGTGCTTGAATTATTCAAAGACAATATATGTGAAATTAGAGTTTAATTTTATCGATAAAACCATCTTTTCATGCAAGATTAATGTTGCAGCCCATCTGAAATATATATACACTCACCTAAAGGATTATTAGGAACACCATACTAATACTGTGTTTGACCCCCTTTCGCCTTCAGAACTGCCTTAATTCTACGTGGCATTGATTCAACAAGGTGCTGAAAGCATTCTTTAGAAATGTTGGCCCATATTGATAGGATAGCATCTTGCAGTTGATGGAGATTTGTGGGATGCACATCCAGGGCACGAAGCTCCCGTTCCACCACATCCCAAAGATGCTCTATTGGGTTGAGATCTGGTGACTGTGGGGGCCATTTTAGTACAGTGAACTCATTGTCATGTTCAAGAAACCAATTTGAAATGATTCGAGCTTTGTGACATGGTGCATTATCCTGCTGGAAGTAGCCATCAGAGGATGGGTACATGGTGGTCATAAAGGGATGGACATGGTCAGAAACAATGCTCAGGTAGGCCGTGGCATTTAAACGATGCCCAATTGGCACTAAGGGGCCTAAAGTGTGCCAAGAAAACATCCCCCACACCATTACACCACCACCACCAGCCTGCACAGTGGTAACAAGGCATGATGGATCCATGTTCTCATTCTGTTTACGCCAAATTCTGACTCTACCATCTGAATGTCTCAACAGAAATCGAGACTCATCAGACCAGGCAACATTTTTCCAGTCTTCAACTGTCCAATTTTGGTGAGCTTGTGCAAATTGTAGCCTCTTTTTCCTATTTGTAGTGGAGATGAGTGGTACCCGGTGGGGTCTTCTGCTGTTGTAGCCCATCCGCCTCAAGGTTGTGCGTGTTGTGGCTTCACAAATGCTTTGCTGCATACCTCGGTTGTAACGAGTGGTTATTTCAGTCAAAGTTGCTCTTCTATCAGCTTGAATCAGTCGGCCCATTCTCCTCTGACCTCTAGCATCAACAAGGCATTTTCGCCCACAGGACTGCCGCATACTGGATGTTTTTCCCTTTTCACACCATTCTTTGTAAACCCTAGAAATGGTTGTGCGTGAAAATCCCAGTAACTGAGCAGATTGTGAAATACTCAGACCGGCCCGCCTGGCACCAACAACCATGCCACGCTCAAAATTGCTTAAATCACCTTTCTTTCCCATTCTGACATTCAGTTTGGAGTTCAGGAGATTGTCTTGACCAGGACCACACCCCTAAATGCATTGAAGCAACTGCCATGTGATTGGTTGATTAGATAATTGCATTGAGAAATTGAACAGGTGTTCCTAATAATCCTTTAGGTGAGTGTAGAGCTATTTCGCATGGCTATGAGCGTGATATTCCTCATATCCAAGTATATGATACAGCTTTTATTCTTCAAGTCAATCATATATTCATGGGAGAAGAGATCAGTTTGAATAAGGAAAGCGATATCTTTGTTATAGTATCCTTTCAATGGTTAAAGTTACCAGTCATTACATCTGCTGCACTTTATTTGTACCATTTTGCTTTATTAGTTTATTGATCTATTTACCTTTTTTAGAATTTAAAAGATAATAAAGATATTGTTTAATAAGTGAGATCTCAAAAAAAGTAGTGCTTAAAGTCCAGGAATTTAATGTTACAGCACCTGTACGAACCCTGTTATAAATTCTTGCCATTGATGATGTGATTTCCGTCCTCTTTCAAAAATTATAATAATAAAAAAGTGTCTCTATAGTATAATATTTGTGATGATTTCAGTGAGTGTATCATGACTTCAGTGTTTCTGGGGTCCCACAAAACCCACCTATTTTCTCCTTGTAAATTTATGTTCCATGAGAAAAAGAAAAAAAAAGTTATAAATTCCTGCCACTGATGAAGCGTTTTCCATCGTCTTTCAGATTTCTCCGCGCGGAACAAGAAGCCGTGCGTGCAGTACCTCCCTCAGGAGAAGATGATTGACAGCCCTGGCTCCTCCCATGGGAGCATGCTGGACTCCCCGGCCACGCCCTCAGCGGCCCTGGCCTCGCCCGCGGCCCCGGCCCCCACACACTCGGAGCAGGCCCAACCACTGTCCCTCACCACCAAACCCGATCGCCAACACCACTACCCTGTGCTGGCCAAACCCCCTTCATCATCATCATCATCTTCATCATCCTCATCATCAGGCAGTCAGTTAACTCCGCCTCTTCTGTCTAGGCCACTCCCCTTTTCTTCCCTGCATGCCTCTCTCCTGTCTCCGCCCTCCCCGTACCATCACTCCCATCATGCTTTGTTCCAGTCTCAGCCACTCTCTTTGGTAACCAAATCAGCAGACTGACTCTCTTCTAAAGCAATTCTTTCTTAATGTCTTTTAAATAATGCTGTATATTGCTTTTTTACCTTTTTTTTTTTGGAGAAATAGATGTCAGGTTAACTTTTTTGATAAGTGAGAAAAGGAAATAAATATTATTATTGGTCAATATTTGATCATCCGCTTTTCTGTTGTCTGTATAAAACAATGTATTTTTTTGTAATGTCTACTTTGGAACTGGTTTCTTATTTGATGCATTTATTCAGTAATCTTGTATAATAAAAAAAAAAATACATGTATTAAAAACTACTTTTAAAAGACAAGAATGAACAAAAACATTTAAGCTTGACTGTAATTAATGGTAGTTTTTGGAGTTTAATTCATAGTACTGGCAGTTTATTAGACCTCTTTGCAATGACCCCCTCTACCCCAGTTTTGAAGTGTGTGAACTTGATAAATAAAACTTGTAAATTGTTTCTAAAAATGGGTGTTATTGTCTTCTTGATGTTAAGTTTATTAAATCAGTGGTTGGTTTTTTTTTTTTTTTTTTTTTCAGGCATGGATAAGTCCTGGAAATAAATAAATAAATAACGTTTTTTTTTTTTCAATCAATAAATAAGACTTAATTTTTTTTTTTTTTTTTTTTTTTGTAGCCTAAATTTAGCAGTCACTTAGTAGGAGATAGTTGGTTCCCATAAATAAAAAATAGGATTTTTTAAAAATGTTTTTGAAAAAAGTTTCTTATTCTCACCAAGGCTGCATTTATTTGATTAAAAATACAGTAAAAACACTAATATTGTGAAATATTATTACAATTTAAAATACCTGTTTTCTATGTGCATATACGTTCAAATGTAATTTATTTCTGTGCTCAAAGCTGAATTTTCAGCATCATTACTCTCTTCAGTGTTCAGTGTCACATTATCCTTCAGAAATCATGTAAATCAAGTTACATTTAATATCAATGTTGAAAACAGTTGTGCTGCTTTTTCTATGATGATGATGATGACGATGATTATGCATGAGCAAAGTTGAAAGGAACATTTATTTGAATTTTTTTTTTTTTTTAAATCTAATGCAGTCATTTCTAAAAAAAAAAAAAAAAGAAATCCTAAAACGAAATCTTACTAGGCTAATGTATTTGTACTAAACTGCAATAACTTTGAAGGTTGATCTTGACTAATGCGGTCATTTACATTTTGTTAAAAAAAAATGTAAAGTTTATTTTCCTGTCTTACTGTATTCAGAATTTTGTATGAGGAACAATCATGCAGTGACATACCGCTGCAAAGTAATTAAAATATAAATTATAAAAATAATTGAATATAATTACAATGCCTATGATTTAAATTGCTGAATGTATAGTCAAAAAGAAGGTCAAGACCTTCCAAATAGACTTCAGTTTATTAGATAAATAATAGTTTATCTAATATTTCACAACTAAAAATATAAGATTATTTCCTCTAACGATTTTTGTAAAGTCACGGAACACCAAAATGTGCGATTTTCGTGGGAAGTGCCTGATTATGTTACCTCAAAAATGCAGGGATTTTATAATCCTTCATAAACAACATCTAGAGCACAGAACGATGGCATAATAAACTGCAGGAGAAACCCTGCTGATATAAGAGGAATTCGAGTTAAATCTTTAATAGCTGGAATTTAGGCAAACCGCACTGGAAAATAAACAGATGAGCCAGAGCAACAAAAAATTCTGCCAAAAATAAACACGGTTTAAAAAAAATAATAGACATCTGTTCCTTCCTGGAATGCAAAGTCCCAAAACAACGACAAAAAAGCAGGTCAAACCCTGCCTTCCCGTTTCTCTCGGTGTGTGTGTTTTGGCTGATGCTGAAGCTGGCGCTGTAATGAAGAGCACGGTAATAGGATGGAGCTCTAGGGAACTCATTAGGCTTTTCAATTAGTGAGAAATACACAAGGTAGAGTCCTCTGCTTTTTAGGGGCTTTAGGAGCGGCCAGAGATGCCAAGAACGCTTCACTTTTCCCTCAGCGAGCGGATGTGACGACAGCCTTCACAGACCTCATACGCGACCCTGGATCACTCAACCAGTCACGTGTCGCACCGTCAAAATTATCGCTTTTTCTTTTATGCCAAAAATCATTAGGATATTAAGTAAAGATCATGTTCCATGAAGATATTTTGTAAATTTATTTTTGTGAGTGAATGCAGCACAATCGCGGACATAAATGGACAACTTTAAAGGCGATTTTCTCAATGTTTCGATTTTTTTGCCCCCTCAGATTGGAAAGCTTATTTATTCAGCTTTTAGATATGTATACATTTCAATTTCCAAAAATTGACCCAAGTGACTGGTTTTGTGGTCCAGGATCATATATATTCCCTCAAAACCCCTCGCATCAGTGCGATCAGAGCAAGCGGCAACCTTCCGGTCTCTCTCTTCAATCCAACACAGAAGTGAGTTAAACTGCAGTTCATCGACTGGCCACTAGAGACCGGCTGCAAAAGAGAGTCAATCCCATAGACCCGCATGTTAAAATGCCCAACTTTACAGCAGGAAAAAATATGTTCATGACGACTGTGAGGGGGGTGAATATTTATATAAGTCATCCATTTAAATTATATCAAGCCTTAAAGTTCTGCATAATTAAGGGCGTGGCCACTTAAGTGACAGCTGGATTGCCGCTGATGTCACTACTAGCGTTTGTCCACTGTTTGTCCTCTGTCTGTTAGCATCACGTCACCTCAGCTAATCCGCCTCGCTGCCCGTTTTCGTTTATCCGGGAGTGACACGCGGCCAAGATGGCGACGACCGGCTCCTAAATCTAACTTAAGTGGCAGGTGACTTAAAGTCAAATCAACCTTTTTAATGTAGTTTAATGTCTATGTGGCGTTTTTAATAAGCTTTAAGACAAACCATGTGTAAATTCATAAGTCGACAGCATTGCTGAGTATTTCCTCCTTAAAACTGCAGTGAACCAAAGACAGTCTCAAAAACACGCTTTGAAATCGCTGGTGTTTCTGACGTCACAAACTACCTTGTAACCAATCAGATCAACATGTGATCGTCAACCAGTGGATCTCTGAGCTGAGTGAGTGAGTGGAGGCGGGGCTCATTTGCATATTCATAGAACCGCGTATACTATATGAGGCAAGGGTGTCGGGTTACATTCAAGGCATGAAGAATATTTTTTCAAGGAAAAAACGGTAACACTTTACAATAAGGTTCATATACAGCATTTGTTAATCTTTGTTAATGTTAATTTCAACATTTACTAATACTTTATTAAAATCTTGTTAACATTAGTTAATGCACTGTGAACTAAAATGAACAAACAATGAACAGCTTTATTTTTATTAACTAACATTAACAAAGATTAACAAAAACAGTAGTAAATGTATTGCTCATTGTTAGTTCATGCTAGTTAATACATTTACTACTGTTTAATAAAGGAACCTTATTGTAAAGTGTTACCAAAACGTTTATATCAATTTGGCGATCAAAGGTGAGTTTTAAGGGATCAAATTATTGACTACAGGCAGACTTTAAGAAAATGTACCGGCCATCAATATTTTTTACCGGCCATGAAACTATTTTTGAAACTAAATGAAACTAAACTGACAATTCTCTATTCCAATTTCGATACCACAGCTAAAACTACTAGCCTACAGTCAGTTATAAAATTCGAAAAAATAAGCAAATTAGAAGCAAAAACACAAATAAATACAAAAGAACAAAGATACAAGTAGGTCTAACAGTAGTTTTCAGGTAGCCTACAGAAATTTAATAAAGTAAGCAAATGTAAAATAACACTGCATTGTCTTCCCTCTATAAATTAAACATCCTTATTAATTAGTCCTTATTAAAGTTAGAAAAGTTATTCAGTCACGAGCAGTGAGAGATTTTTTTATTTTTATTTTTTTGTTTGATTAACATTTAAAAAAAAACAGGCAGCAGGAATATTAGGAATATTAGGAATATTAGGAATATTAGGCTCCTGTCACTTTAAGAGCTAATGCACAGATCCAGTATACTGATACACTCAGAGTTTACTTCTTGCAATTCAGTTTTTTGCTTACGGAATAAACAAATAAAAAGGTAATTGCAACTTTTAATTCATAATTCTGAGTTTAGATCTCACAGTTTGAGTTTATATCTGACGATTCTTACTTTTTTTCTCACAATTCTGAGTTGATATCTCACAGCTTGTGAGTTCTGGGTTTATATCTGACGATTCTTGGTTTTTCTTGCGAGATATAAACTCAGAATGTGGTGGAAATAATCTTCCAAATCTCAAACAGGCCAGAATTAGACTCGCCGAAGCTCATTTGTGCACAACAGCCGCGCAAAACACTCAGCCGCCCATCATGAATGCGTGTGTGTGTGTGTGTGTGTGTACACTGGAATAATATTAATGTGCCATAACTCAGAGAGGAATCTAAACGCTGCGCTTCACACTGGCAGCAACAGCCAATCAAGTCAAGTACGAGGAAAATCCAACGCATCATTATCACTAATTGCTTAATGATGTCTTACAGTGTGTGTTGGTTCCCATATGACTCAACTAACAGCACACTGTTGCTCTGCCCTCTCTGTCAGATGTGTGTGTGTGTGCGTGTGTGTGCAGACGGACAGGTTGACACACGTTGAGTGCTCATTTCCCTCTCTGCCCTCAGGTGAGGAACAGACCTGTCAGTCACACACACACACACACACACACACACACACACACACATACACACACACACACACACACAAAGGCTTATATTTTATTTTGCTCTGCAGTCATTAGAGAAGCGAGGAATATGCCTTGCATCATCCAGGGCCCTCCGATGCTCTCTGGGGCCCGGTGTGTGTGTGTGTCTGTGTGTGTCTGTGTGTGTGTGTGTGTGTGTGTGTGTGTACCCTCAGCTCTAGACCCATCAACCAAATTAAAGGTAATGAGTTGTCAGACAACAGAGAAAGCGTGGCTCCTTAAGGCTATAGGACTCTGAAGCGCTGGCCTATTCTCCATACGTCTCACACACACACACACACACACGCTGCGCGACCCACACGAGCTGAGCTGAGTGACTTTAATATGACTGGCCTGTTAGAGAGATTGGCTGCAGAGAGATATCAGTGATTGTTTTCCCCGAGTCAGTTGTTGGAGAAGTGCTTGTTAAGCGCTGGAGTTGCAGTCGTGTGTTCTCCTGCTCAGATTATTTCACTGTGTTGCACTTCATTGCATTGGCAGCCATTTTATTATAAAATGTGTTGAATACGCCTTGCTAGTGTTTTAAGCAGTAATGCTTATTTTTTACATATTTTGTATATATATATATATTTTTTTATATATATAATAATCATTTGATTATAAAAAATAAATATTTTGTATAATTACATTTAAATTATATATGATTATAGTTAAATACACATATTTAATACTTCTCAGTTTTGATTTTTTTTCTCATAATTCTGATTTTACATCTTGCAATTTTGATTTTTCATTATTTATTTAATTATAAAATTATAATTATATAATTATATACATGATATAATTATATATATATATATATATATATATATATATATATATATATATATATATATATATATATATATATATATATATATATATATACATTTATGAAATAGAATATTTTAATATTTAAAGATTTTTCAAATGTTTCTGAAAGAAGTCTCTTCTGCTTCCCAAGGCTGCATTTTTTTCTGTGTGAATATATTTTAAGATGTAATTTACTCCTGTGATCAAAGCTGAATTTTCAGCATCATTACTCCAGTCTTCAGTGTCACACGATCCTTCAGAAATCACTCTAATATTATGATCTGCTCGTAGTTGTGCTACTTCATATTTGAATGCATTTTTTTCTTCAGGATAAATAGAAAGAAACATTTATTTGAAATTTCTTGTTGATTTTTGCATCACTACAGCTGTAATATGAAATATCAGCAATCTTGGAATGCCATATAATAATACAAATATTTGTATTATTCAAAATAAAATGTATACTGTACCTATTTAACCCTTTTTATTGCAGGAATACATACAGAAATTTTACAAAATAAAATACAAATATCAAAAAAAGAACAAAAACAAAATATAGACAAACAACAATATAATGATAGACGAAGAAAAAGCAACAAACAAATAGTATTCAGTAATTTAACATCTTTTACTCTTTCTCTCATCCCCAACTCCTCTCCTCCAAATCCTCCAAACAATAACAATAATAATAAAGATAGTAATGTGATTTTATGATTAATATGGCTATCTGTGCACACCCCCGGGTGGCCAATGCCAAATGATTTTGGTAAAGATTACGCTTTTATTATGTTATTTTTAAATTGTTCATTACAAAAATGACACATTGTCTAACATTGCTCTAGCTTTTCATTTGTAGGATTGTGACTTTATTAATCAGATGCGGCCAGCGGGACACAACAGGAGACCTTCTCCTTTAAATGTGTGCATTGAGCAGTCTCTCTCTCTCTCTCTCTCTCTCATCAGAGACATCTGTCTGCTCCTCACAGGTCAGAATTAATACATGTTAATCAGCTCATTAGCTCTCACTGGCCCCTGGCCAAGCGTCTGCCGTCGAGAGCTCGCTTTGATCCCGAATCCGGGCCAGGTTTGGCCTTTCATGTGTCTGAATCACTGTTTACATTCCTCAGCTCCACAATCAATATTAAGACAAAAGAATACATAAATCAGCTTGAGTCTGGAGTGCAATGCCAAATTAACCGAGCGTCAGAGTGCTTGTCAGTCTCTAAAAGAGGAGAAACTGATGCTTGTTGCAGACGTAAGATTCTGTGCTTCTGCTCTCTGTGCGATTAATGAAACTTGCTGTTTTGTGTCACGTCAGGAACTGAAGACTGAATAAGACTTCAGGTTCAGTGTGAGAGGAGTTCGTAGCCTTTCATGGCTTCATTAATAATTTTCTCTGAAAACTCGACTGAATGCTTGATCTTGAGGATTCATAGAAACGGTGCACATGTCGGTTCATAAGCAGTTTATACCTTTCCCTGTCCTCCATCTTCCTTCAGCTCAGAGCTTTGCTGTGGATGCAGAACAACTTAAGACTGATTTTGTTTCTTGATGTGAATAAAATCAGTCAAAAGTATTTTAATATTCTCTTCTTTGAGCTCATTTGGGTTCATTCTCAACTCATAAGGTGCTTTTTAAACATTATTGAAGGAGTGTATGCATGTAGCCTATGCAAACTCACTCATTTAGAAAAATGACAATAATACAAATAATAACATAATTACATATATTGCATGCAGAAGCCTTAAAAGGTATGTATGCTCATGATTCAGTCAAAGAGTTTATAAATATAGCCTAATCAATACTAAAAGGGGAGTCCAGGGGCGAGAAAAGAAAACGATTTTACCAAAATGTATTTTTAGGCCTGTCAAGGTTCTCAAGTTATTTACAAACAAATGAACTGAATTGAAAAAATCTCTTTAGGTTTATATTTTTAACATTAAATGGGCTATATGTAATAATGTTTATGTATTCATCGTTTTTTTATTGCTAATGTATAAACAGCTCAATTGTGTCCAAACTTTCAAAAAACGATTTCCTATGATGTCTATGAAAGCCTGTATGATGATGTTTATGTGAAGGACTCGGGACGTTTTTGCCGGGAAAATCAAAATGATGTGACAGTTAGGCTATCTAGTAGTAGGATAGTTAACTTCCGTTCAATGACACACGAAATGAATGCTTACAATATTCAAGATAATGGTGAAAGAGCCATTCAATGTAATGTCAATGTGTCATACAAAGAAATGGGATTCATTCAAAATAGTCTCATATCGTCAGATAGTCTCAAACTATCATAACAGTGTAATTTTAATGACCTCATCTGTCGACATGATGCCGATGAATCGCAGCAGAGCCGGTACAAATATCCACATCAGTATAATCAGATGCTTAACTGCTGTTTTCTCATCGCATCATGTATATCGTGTGTTTATTGTGTTATTGAGAGGATATTCACATATTCATCTAACCGTCGCTCTCAGCCGCGTGACGTCATCGGGATGTTCGCTAACAGTATATCGCAAAAAAAAAGTTCTTTCCAACTTCGTTTTACTTCTAAGCAAACAACGAAAATAACTTAGGCTTTGAATCACGGTCATTCTCTTTTTTAGTGTGTTTGAGCAGTTCACTTAAGGCCAGCGGTGTCGCTAATAACAAGGGTTTCTCATTTCCTCATTCAGTATTTCCCCTTTAATATAGATCCTAGAAAAATTAATGATTTGTTATTGCAACTTTGTCAAATCAACCTAGATAATTAGGCTAATATTGTATCTTAAAAATTTAGTTTAATGAACACAAAATTTCAAGGCAACCAGGTTATTTACTTTAAGTTAAACCAACAATAATTTTTTACAGCATGAGTACAAAAAAATACAACATTTTGATCATTTCGCTTTAATTCAGTGACAATATAAATGATAATAGGCCCTACATTCGAATCCTTTAGCTGGCAATCTCCTTACACATGTTCGAATTCGAAACCTGGCCGTTACTTTTGACTCTTTTTAACAGATCAGTGGTGTGGTCAGACGTTGCTTTTATCAGTTAAAAAATATTGCGACAATTAAGGCGTTTTTATCACCCAGAGACATGGAGTCTGTGATACATGCTTTTATTTCATCAAGATTAGACTACTGTAATGTACTATACTTGAGTGTCTCACAGTCCCTATTGTCAGGTCTTCAACTAGTTCAAAATGCTGCTTCAAGATTGTTAACAGGAACAAGGAAAAGCGAACATATTTCGCCAGTATTGTTCTCTCTCCATTGGCTTCCAGTTAAACATTGTATTGAGTTCAAAACACAATTTTTTTTGCTTATTGGGGATTGCATGGACTGGCTCCTGCTCCTCCATACATCTCTGGTCTCCTTTATTCCCACCATAATGCTTTTAGAAAACTTAGGTCAGCCAGTAGTCTAGTCTAAAGCTGACTGTCCAAGGACACGTTTAAAACTGAAAGGAGATCGTGTCTTTTCAGTGGCCGCTCCACAGCTTTAGAACAATCAGCCATCTTACATAAAGACTACACCAACACACACTGATTTGAAATCTTTGCTTAAAACACTTATTTACTGTTGCTTATGGTCATAAGTGGCCTAGTGGTATAAATTGTAGTGTATTGTTTATTTGTGTGTTTTTATGTTTACTCATTCATCAACCTGTTTACACTTTGTACAGCACTTTGGCCAACAGCTGTTGTTTTTAAATGTGCTCTGTAAATAAATATGACTGACTGTCTGACTGACTAATAAATATAATATTTACATTTGTAGGCTAACAATAATAATAGTTAAAAGACACATTTACATTTATTCATTTAGCAGACGCTTTTTATCCAAAGCGACTTACAAATGAGGAGAACAATAGAAGCAGTTAAACCAACAATATGTTCCCAGTTCAATCTAATTCAATTTTTTTATATATATATATATTTTTAAAGATAATAGATACAGAATAGAAGATAAAGTGTTAGTATTAATGGATCAAGATGCGTCTTCAGCCGTTCTTGAAAATGGACACGGACTCAGCCTCTCTGGTTGAAGATCAGTCCAGGTAAAGGTCAGAGAAAGAGATTTAGTGGCTCTTTGAGATGATGGCACCACAAGATGACGTTCACTTGCAGAGCGCAAGTTTCTGAATGTCACGTAAGCCTGAAGTAATGAGTTTAGGTAAAAGGGAGCAGAGCCAGTGGTTGTTCTGTAGGCAAACGTCAGTGACTTGAATTTGATGTGAGCGGCAACTGGCAACCAGTGCAATTTTGTGAGGAGAGGATCCCGTCGGATCATCCGGCTGGAATGAGAGGTAGAGTTGAGTGTCATCAGCATAGCAGTGATAGGAAAAGCCATGTTTCTGAATCACAGATCCTAGCGATGTCATGTAGATGGAGAAGAGAAGTGGTCCAAGCACTGAGCCCTGACCCAGCAAACACAGAACGTTGGCACAACGTAGCCAACCTTCTAACAACGTTTTAACAACATGACCAAAAGGTTGCTGTAACTACGTTGTGTAATGAAGGTTGTTACAGCGTTGTCACAATGTTGGCATTAAACCACCGTTCATGGGCCATTGCTTAAGGTTGTGCCAACGGTGTCTTGACAACCACTGGACTACTATGTCTACTCGTCACTGCCCTGAAGCGCGAAAATCAGACTTTTAAATTCCAACCACCTGTTGTTGGGCTCATTGTGTTCTCATTCATCATCGAGCAAGGATACGTGACGTGAGTATTGCGTCTAGCCTACCTCAGCTATCAAACACAACCTACAACTTTAATTTCTAATGTGATTAATGTAGCATCGCTCGCACTGTTTAGTTTTTCGTTAGATTTTTCCGCTATTTAGTCTCATTCGTTTCTTTGCTCCTCTGGATTTGTGGATGTTTCCCCGGTGACACCTGCTTTCGGCTACTGTCTGCCATACAGACCCGGTTTTGTTCATTAGTTCTGATCTGCCTTTGCTTTTTATGTTTTATTTTTTATACTTAAAATAAATTTGTATATTCGTTTTTTTTTTTTTTTTTTTTCTCACAAATGTATGACTTTTGGAAGTGCAATTTGATTATATGCAGTTTTAATAAAGTTGAATTAACGAAACCTTCTGTCATTTTTTTCTCTTCAAAGTGTAGGCTACACTTGCAGGTGTTGATAGCCCCATTAAATAATAATATAGATAAACAATAAACGATAAAAAGTATATAATTATCTAACAAAATACACCATATAAAAATGTTGTCAGAACGTCGTCTCTCAGTTGCTGAATGTCGCGCAACAACGTTGCTACAGCCCTGTCGCGTCTTACAATTCTACGTTGTTACAATGTTGCAAGCACGTAGACAGCGACGTTGCCATAGCAGAAATGCAACGTGCCAGAGACGTTGCCACAACGTAAATGTGTTTGCTGGGGAGGCACTCCAGTAGCTAGATGTTGGGTCTTAAGCCCGGGACACACCAAACCGACGCCAAAGAACTAGCGCTGATGAAAGCCGACTGTGTTGTTGCCTCGCATCGCCTGCGTCGGGGGAAAAAAGCTGCACTTGAACACACCAAGAGAACTACAGCCGACTGTCGGCTAAGTAAGTGAGACAACTGTCTATTTCTGCAGATATATTCATCTATATTCGTCATTCGAAAAGGGAAACCGACGCTGCCGGCTGCAGATACCGTAAACAAAGCAGTGTGTGCTTACCATTTTCAATATCAATCCTGCTAAACACTTTCTTTATTCCACTCCGCTCATGTTAATATTGAAATATTGGCCAAGGAACACTCAGGTAAGATGACGTAACATTAGAACAGCGTCTAGCTGTACCGTTTTGACTTCTTTGCTTTCTGTTTTGCTATTATTCTCGTGCACTGACTCGTTCACTAAGCTGAACAGCCAATCAGAGTTCTCTCACCGACAGCCCGACGCCGATTCAACATGTCGAATCGGCCGGAAAAAAGCCGACGAGGACCAATTTCAGCCGACGGTGCAGAACACACTGAGAAAACTTAGTCGGCCGACGCACAAAAACTGCCCGACGGCCGACCGTTGGCTTGGTGTGTCCCGGCTTTAGACACCTCACCCCTCCAGACGCCCTGAACGACCTTCCTGAGAGGAACGACTTGAACCAGTGGAGTGCGGTTCCCGAGATGCCCTTCGTCTTTAGGATTGACAGGAGGATCTGGCGGTTAACTGTGTCAAAGGCAGCAGATCCAGCGGGATGAGAACTGAGGATCTGGAAGCTGCTCTTGCCAGTCTCAGAGCTTCAGTGACCGAGAGCAGGGCAGTCTCAGTTGTCCACTTTTGAAACCAGACTGGTTGTTGTCCAGGAGGTTGTTCTGTGTAAGAAAGGAAGAGATCTGGTTGAAAACAACTCGTTCAAGTGTCTTTGCGACTAATGGAAGAAGGTATCCCGGTCTGTAATTTTCCAGATGTGCTGGATTGAGAGTGGGTTTCTTAAGCAGTGGGGTTACCCGAGCCTGGCTTGAAGGAGATTAGTGGGAATAGGATCAAGCGGACAGGTAGTAGGGCGATTGGAAAGGAGGAGTTTGGAGACTTCTGTCTCTGAAAGCAGAGAGAAGGAGGGTAAAGTGTGTGTTAGTTGGTAAGATGTGTGTGTCAGTTTGTGGTTTGGTACATTTTATCTCTATAATATCAAACTTAATATTTTTCTCACACATGGGTTTTTATAAATGAAAATATGGAGCGGCCTGACAGGTGGAACATCAGATTTTTGTGTCCTTTCCATCAGTTGTTGCACCTGTATTGAACAGTGATGCTGAATATGATTGACAGTTACAGTGAGCGTATGCATGGCTTCTAACATATTCATTGATTATTTGATCAACTCTCTCATTACATTTGTCCGTGTCTCAGTTGGTGAAGACAGGTTTCACCTGGCGATGTGCCCAAGACTGCCTCTTAATGTTTTATTTAAGACCATTTGACCTTAAAGAAGGAAGCGCGGATGAAGAATAAGAGGGATCGTTTCCAGTACTAAATGCCAGGACTATCATTAGGAGTATTTGAGGCTGCAGGGGTTTCGTGAAACATTGATTAACATTAACATGATTTGCATGTTGTGCAAGATCTTTGGTCGCTGTAACAAATTATTCATGGCAGTCGTTAAGGTCATACAAGATACAGATTAGGCCAGTGGTTTTACTGTAGAACATATTTACATTGGAAAAGATAATCTCACGCACGTGGTCTGAAGGGGGAAGAGAAAAACAAAGGAGCTTTTATGTGGTGGTTTTTCGCCCAAAAAAAAAAAAACAATGACAAAAACGAGGTCATTTACTCACTCTCATGTTGTTACAAACCCAAATGATTTGAACAACATGAACACAAAAAAGCAAATAAGGCAGAATGTGAACGCTGCACTTTCCCAAATAACAAAAAAAAAAAAACACTTTTTTTGTGTGTGTTTTTTTTTTTTTTTTTGGAATGACATGAGATGAGGGTGAGTAAATGATAGGGGTGTAACAATATATCGCAATACAAAACTGTGACAATCTGTAGCCTATTGTGTAGTTCACCCAAAATAAAAATTGCTGTGTGAGAAAAAAATTCAAGTTTTCAGAGTTTTAGTGTCAGTACTACATTAAACTACTATAATGTTGAATATAAGTAAGGGATAATGTATAGCGAGGCGGTTGTTATAGCGAATAACAACCCCGACAGGCTGAACGGGACCCTGACGCGAAGCGGAGTCAGCCTGAAGGGGTTGTTATTCGCCGCCTCGCTATCCCGCTTACATGGCAACCTACGAAATAAATAAATAATTTGACACAAAATATTGATTTAAAAAGGAGTTTATTGATTTAAAAACGATTGTATTGCTTCCGCTAAAGAAAATAGTCCGTTCCGCGTCCATAGCAACGCTCTATTTTTCATGGCAACGGTGTGTTATACTTCGCAGCGGTCTGTTATCAAGAATTATTACATGGCTGGGCTGAATTCCAATGTAGAATGCGGTCTGTTATTTCTTGATAACAGACCGCTGCGAAGTATAACAGACCGTTGCCATGAAAAACAGCGCGTTGCTATGGACGCGGAACGGACTATTTTCTTTGGCGGAAGCAATACAATCGTTTTTAAATCAATAAACTCCTTTTTAAATCAATATTTCGTGGCAAATTATTTATTTATTTTGTAGGTAGTAGAGATGTGACGGTGATAATATTCTCCCACCGGTTAATCGACTTGTGACAACACCGGTATTACCGGTTTCATCGTGGGGGTGGGGGGTGTTAGAGTGATGTATTTTTTTTTTTTTTACATGGCGTCAATTCATCATTCGTATTGAGTTTGATTGACATGCGATCTGACCAATCAAATTCCACCATTTTTGTGCGATAAAGCAGTCAGAAGAGTTATTGATAAACTTCAGTGGATTTGAACTTGGCTTTAACTGAGGCAATCTGTCACGACACATTAAAGAGCCAAAAAACGGTAGGCCTATTTTATTTTTGTTTGACTGACCAAATTTGAAAGTTGAGACTTTGTTTCATATTAAATATTACCTGCTCAGTCCTGTCTTTCAGCGCGTTGTCCGTGTCCTCTATTTTTCACTGCTTGAGATTATGTTGAGAACAATAACGCCCTATTTGAGTGTATAGGGCGCGATTTCGGATTCAACCACAGTGTTTGAATGGTGGGTTCGTTATTATGAAAAACGCATGTTATTATTTCAGCACTTCGCGAATGGACAGCGACTCTTAAGTATCACGAATGCGTTCTCGCGCATTCATGTTAAGTGCATTTTTTGGAAACGCGCGTGGAATTGCGGCGTGTGACGAGCGTAACCTTGCACATAGAGAACGCTCTTAAGATCCAAGATGCATCGTTATCGGGAAACCCGGCCCTGGTCTCCGCACTAGCCTAACTGAAAACTATGAAAGCCGTGTGGCCAACCGGTAAAAAAAAAACTAAAAGAAAAAAATACATTAAAGAAACTATTCCCTCTGATTTTGTTTCATTAATAAAGTTTGACTAATTGCAGCAGTCTCACATTCGTTTAGAGCTCGTGTGAATTGCACGTATAAAATGAAGTTAACGAACAACCTCGTTCCATCAGGAAACGCCACATGAATTTCACTGCGCTTTATGAAGAGTTTTTCTTTTGCGTGAAGAAGCCGTTCGCCGGAGATGTGTTAAAAGATTCATTCATGCACACAAGAGAGTGTATTCATGATTATTAGGCTACCGGTATACTAATTCTCCTGGCGCCGGGTCTGAGTGAGTAATTTACTCTCTTACATTTGTTCTTTGATTAACATTAATGACACTCCATCTGACACGCGTCCCATTTTCTCACAAATCTCTACATTCATTTAAGATATTATTTAAATCATTTGCTCTTATGAGAACACTCGACAAAACAGACATTTTGGCATAATTTGTGTGTGTTATGTTTTGTTCAAGGCCGAAAAGAGAACTCGATACTGACGCGCGTCTTTTCCGTGTGTGCGTGTGTGTGTAATAGGCAGGACTTACAGCGCGGTCTCTTGTTTTGTCGCGCTTGAATGGTTGAGCGTGATCATACAACGCTAGTCAACTGGTGACAGAAAATACGGATACTGCGTAGCCTAATTGCTTTAAAAAAATTTTTTTTTGCGGTGCTGCGGTGGGCAAGTGATGCAACCGGTGTTGCGACTGAACACCGTGTAACACCGGTAACACCGACTATCGCGCCAAGCCTAGTAGGTAGCCATGTAATAAGCGGGATAATGTATAGAGAGGCGGTCGTTATAGCGAATAACAAGCCCTTCAGGCTGTCAAGACCCCTCCGCTTCGCGTCGGGGTCTCGTTCAGCCTGTCGGGCTTGTTATTCGCTATAACGACCGCCTCTCTATACATTATCCCTTACATAACACACCGCATTCTACATTGGAATTCAACCAAGCCATGTAATAATAATAATGCAATGGGGGAATACTTGTGGGTCCTTATAATACCAAATGTCTGATGTTACCAGTAAAAATGGCCGACATTATTTTATCTAGTCAGTGACTGAGTTCGTCTAAAATAATTCTGTATTTTCAGCTTCAGAATCATGAATATTGTTATTCTGGTGTCTCTATTGTCCTGTGCATTGGGTTTCAGCACCAAGTCCAAGACTATTCATTTACACACACAATGTAATATCAAATGTAACATTTTAATCAACAGTTAACTTTTATCATATGTCTTGTAGTATTGAGTCTTATTGAGTTCAGTATGGTGATATGTATCGAATCGTGAAACGAGGGTATCATTACACCCCTAGTAGTCAATGATGAGAGAAGTTTCGTTTTGGCTAAACTATTCTTTCAAGAACCCAGACACAAGACTTGGAGAAACATAAAGCCTTCAGTTTAGTTATTAAAATTAAAGAGGACATCTGCTGTGATAGAGACACCAGAAAGCATTATAAATCTGCTGGACTGCTTGCTTTCACTCTTCTTCTGTCAGGAACGTGTTCAAGCCATATTTCAGAGTTTGGCGTTGTGTTTGGAGGAGTCTGGCTCATTGTAGATTCAGAGTCTGTTCTGTTCTCCTGCAGGAGGAGCTGGGTTCGTCTCGAGAGAGACTCATATCAATGCATGCGAGTTTTGAGCTGAAGTTCAATCAGTTTTACTCTTACATTTTACTCCAACATTGTGTTCACTTTAGTGATGAATGACATGATTAATTAAAATGAACTGACAGATCACATTCATATTTCTTGAAGCATTTGAAGTTTAGCACAGCCTAATTGAAAAGGTCTTGAGAGAGAGAGAGAGAGAGAGAGAGAGAGAGAGAAAGAGAGAGAGAGAGAAAGAGAGAGAGAGAGAGAATTATGCATATAATCCAGTGAACCAAATGCTTTTGATAAATCCATGGTCTTATTCTGCCCTCTACAGTCCAGATATGAACCTCTCATTTATCAACAAGTATGCCTACATTACTGTCAATTTATTTGTACTTTCTTTGGAATTGACAATTATTATTATTATTATCATAATCTGAAACAGAGCACTGCCAACAATGTATGTCTATAAGTTTGCCACATTTGGCACCACATTGTTGTTATTGCATTTAGGATACAGTTATAAATAAAATAATTGTATGTGTAAAATTGATATTGAACCTAAAAAAAATCTAGAATCTAAAAAGTAATGTAGATAATTTAGCTAATATGCAAACTGATTTGGTGCCTTTTTAGTCTTTAGCCTTTTAGACCATCCCACCATATTCAAGACCTGAGAGATCTCACTGAAGAGATCACACTTCTCCATCCGACACTTGTCCACCCAAAAAACAAACAAAACAGTGTGTGTGTGTGTGTGTGTGTGTGTGTGTGTGTGTGTGTGTGTGTGTGTGTGTGTGTGTGTGTGTGTGTGTGTGTGTGTGTGTGTGTGTGTGTGTGTTAGTCACTGCAAACTTCCCTGATTGGGTGACACACATCATTGTCCACACTTATGCTGAGTGAATATGGGTACAAAAAAACAACATTATTATATTGTTATTTTAGTTCGGAGGACAGAGATAATAATATAATATAATATAATATAATATAATATAATATAATATAATATAATATAATATAATCATTTTGGTTCGGAGGACAGAGATAATGATATAATATAATATAATATAATGTAAATTATAAGATGGCTTTGATGGAGATTGAAACCAACATAACCAACACTGCTAAAGACACTCAGAACCATATAGCAGAGTGTTATTTTAGTTTTATTATAGTTTTATTAATATTTTGAATTTGTTTTTTTTTTTTAATCATTGTTATTATTTTTAAAATATTGCAATTTAGGTTTATATTTTTCTGTTTAGTTTTGCTTTTTATTTATTTCCAGTTAATAATTTTAATGATTTAATTTAAACTCATTTCAGTTTATTGGCAAGGCAACATTTATAATTGTCATTAAATTTAGGGTTTTCAACCAATATTTAGTTCTATTTAAGGATAATAATCCTGCCTAATCCTGTCACTCAGCTTGTGACAACTAGCCCCGGTCTCCTCAGTATATAGAGTAAATTAGAGTTTCCTAGTAAATAAAGATTTTATTTTTACCAAGGTATACGCGTTTAGAAATCAAACATGTAAACAATTAAGTATGAAAACTGTAAAAACTGCACATATACAAACCTGCAGCGTTGAATTAAATCGCATTTTAAAAGCCATTCTCAATATCAACTCTATTCTGAACAACTTTTTTTATGTTTTATTTTATTTTATTGATCAATATGTCATGTCCAAACAATAAGGAAACAAAAATATATAATTAGATCGACAACTAGATCCGTCCCGGAAGTCCAGTCCGCATGTTATTTCTCACCACGCGCACTGTGTGTAAACACGGAAGTCGCTCTTATTGAACCGGAAGTGTGTTGGCTTTCACTCGCTGTCATCGTTCAGTCTCGTGCCACTGAATTACAGTATCGCTGAATGAAGCCATGCTGCGCTTAACAACCCTGTGTTTAGTTGTCCTCTGCGTGTCTCGGGGTAAGTTAGTGTGTTCCTCTACTTATACTGCTAGTCAGATGATGTTTGTGAGATTGACGTGTTTACGTGTTAGCTCGTGACGTGTTTACTTGTGAATCACTTCACTGTATCCAGAAATCTGTGCGTTTACTTTGCATGTTAGCTAATTATTAGTCATCTAGAATACCAATTTCTTTCCACGTTTGCAAATCCTGACAGCAGGTTTTGTTGTAAAGGTGGTCAAGAGTGTCACTGGTTAAACCACATTCCTGTTAGTGAGAATTATGTGAGTGCTTGACTTCCTGTTTGAGGCCGTTGTTTACACGTTGTGAAGTTGTGACGTGTTTAATATTGCCTGTGGAAACCCTGCTGAAAAAACACCAAAACCAGCTTTGCTGGTCTCAACTGGTTTAAGCCGGTCTCCCAGTTTCAAAAATCCCCTTAAACCAGCTTAATGTCATTTAGGCTTAAGATAACTATAAAGATATAGATCTAAAAATTGATCTCAATATTAAAGAATGGCAGAGTTCACACCACACCTATAACGATATAGAGAAACGATATCGTTGGAATCACTTTCAGAGCGATTTTATCTGGCTGATGAACGATAAAAACATTGACAGCCAATCAGAATCCATCCTGCTGTAACGAGCTCGAGCCGGAGACAGACGAGCACGCGCTTAGAATAAACAAAACAATACAGGCCTATTAATACACACACCACCAGTCAAACGTTTTGGATCGGTAAGATTTTTAATGTTTTTAAAATAAGTATTTTTTGCTCATCAAGGCTGCATTTATTTGATTAAAAATACAACAACAACAGTAATACTGTGAACTATTATGACAATTTAAATAAACTGTTATCTATATAAATAACTGTTATTGCAGTTATTAACATTAAATAACTGTTTTCTATTTTAATATGTTTTAAGATGTAATTTATTGTTGTGATCAAAGCTAAATTTTCAGCATCATTACTCCAGCATCACATGATCCTTCAGAAATCACTCTGATATGATGATTTGATGATCAAGAAACATTTATGATTATTATCAATGTTGAAAACAGTTTTTTACATTTGTATTTTCTGGATTCTTTGATTAATAGAAACTGAGCATTTATCTAAAACTGAAAGCTTTTGTAACATTAAACACTAGCGTTCAAAAGTTTGGGGTCTGTCGGAATTATTTTATTTTATTTTTTGGGGTTAAAGAAATAAAATAAATCAATACTTTTATTCATCAAGGATGAATTAAATTGATCAAAAGTGACAGTAAAGACATTTATAATGTTACAAAAGATTCTATTTCAAATTAATGCTGTTGTTTTGAACTTTCCATTCATCAAAGAATCCAGAAAATAAAAATGTAAAAAACTGTTTTCAACATTGATAATAATCATAAATGTTTCTTGATCATCATATTAGAGTGATTTCTGAAGGATCATGTGACGCTGAAGACTGGAGTAATGATGCTGAACATTCAGCTTTGATCACAGGAATAAATTACACTTTACTAACGTTATATATTCACATAGAAAACAGTTATTTTAAATTGTCATAATATTTAACAATATTACTGTTGTTGTTGTATTTTTACTCAAATAAATGCAGCCTTGGCGAGCAAAAGAGACTTCTTTTTAAAAACATAAAAAATCTTACCGATCCAAAACTTTTAACTGGTCGTGTATATAATATATTTTAGCTGGGAAATCATCATGTATCTCTCAGTAA
Organism: Squalius cephalus; assembly: GCF_949319135.1. Classification (NCBI taxonomy): domain Eukaryota; kingdom Metazoa; phylum Chordata; class Actinopteri; order Cypriniformes; family Leuciscidae; genus Squalius; species Squalius cephalus. The sequence goes on from NC_137137.1 coordinate 33,278,945, forward strand.
ATCAGTAAGAAATGACAGACGGGTGGCAAATTAAAAGAAAAAGCAGTTAGTTCTGTGTTTTAACTCCAGAAACAGCTTCAGTGATTTAATAAAGTCTGAGAAACTCACCATTCACCCAAAGGATATTCCCTCAGTGGCTGTTTTGAGGACGCTATGGGCTTGAACGGTGTGCTAGCACAAGACTTGGTTGTGATTCTCTCTCTTGTGGTATTTTTCAGTTTGCACCAGTCCATTGCCAAGCAATGAAATTAATGATCCACCAGCAGGCACAGAGAAGAAAAGCACTTCACTGGACCCAGCAAATGGTAATGACCTTCCACAAACATCAGATAATATCTCTGAAAATAAACCTTCTGACGACAGTAAAGATCCAGCACCTAAAACACCTCCAAATGCTCAACCGGGCGATGCTGGACCAGGGAAAGCAGATGAAAGTCCAGAAGATCAGACCTCACCTGGCGAGAAGAAACCAGAAAATGGGGCAACCGACCCTAAAACGCCTGAAGAGGGTTCAGAAGAGAAAGAGGAGAAAGGGGAGAAAACAGCTGAACTTGATAAGAAACCTACGGACGCGTCTAATGAAGACGGAAGTAAAGTAGAGAAGCCGTCCACACCTGTCCAGAATAAAGATGGTGAGCAAAACAACCCTGAACCTAAAGAACCTGGTGAAGGTGAATCAAAGACAGAGACAAAAGAGGAGACTCCTGTAAACGGTGAACCAGCAGCCTCTAAACCTGCTGAAGATGAAGGAGAACATGATCCAACCGACCCTAAAAAAGACCAAAAGGAGCCAAACACACCTAACCTTAAAGCAGGTGAAAAAGAAACGGGTAAAGGTGAAACTGATCCAAATGTTGAGGAAGAGAAGCAAACCAAAGATGAGCAGGACCCAAATGTTAATGAGAAAACCAACTCTGAAGGTCCTGATGATGATAAGGAGAACCAGACCGACCCTGAGGAGAACCAGACCGACCCTGAGGAGAACCAGACCGACCCTGAGGCTCCTACGGGCAGCCAAGAGGAACAAGAAGATGATACTGAGGAAGATGATGGTGGAGGCGGCAATATCGAAACAGGTGATATTCCTTCAGATGACCAGGGTAAACCTGACCACAAAAACCTGAAGCTGGAAAAGAACAGAAAAGCAAATGAGGACGACGAGATCAAGGAGAGCGCAGAGAGCAGCCACTTCTTCGCCTATCTGGTGTCGGCCGTCGTTCTGGTGGCGGTGCTTTATATCGCCAGCCACAACAAGCGCAAGGTTAGTGCACCTCTCATCAGGCAGAGCTTTTACTGATGCTTTCTAACGCCCAATGAGGTAGGGCTGGACCCGAATATTCGAATATTCGAGTATTCGTTCGGTGGGTTGGTATTCGATTTGAAAATTTGACATTCGAATATTCGTTTTTTTTGTTTTGTTTTTTTGCACACCTGGGATCCCCCGTGAAACGGTTCTCATTCGCGCTTGAATAAGGCCGGCGACACACTGGCTGCGTGGCGTAAGCGTCTCAGCTGCGGCGTGTCCGTTTTTATTTCGGCTCCCATGTTAAAGGAGAACTCCGGTCAATTTTAACATTGAGCTAATTTTTTTGTACATTTGGAGTGCTGTCAGTACAGAGAACAACGACAAAAATCGGTGTTGCCTACACCGAGTTATTCTATTTTAAAAATTTGCACCCTGTTGACTTCAATGGGGCAAGTACTAAACCTGCTTTTAGCCTCTTAACATCCTTGATGTGTCATTACAAGTGCACAGAAAATGTGAGTGATTCCTTCTGAGTGAACACGAGTGAGTCTGACTGCAGTAGATGTGAAAGATATGTATAAAAATGATGTTATTTAAGCCAGCGCACATACCTGTATTTACATCCTGTTTTCGGTTGAAGTCCAAAGTAGTCGATTGCCGAGTTCACGCGCGTGATCATAGGTAACTAAACCTATGCGTGTGAACTCGACAATCGACTACTTTGGACTTCAACCGAAAACAGGATGTAAATACAGGTATGTGCGCTGGCTTAAATAACATCATTTTTATACATATCTTTCACATCTACTGCAGTCAGATTCACTCGTGTTCACTCAGAAGGAATCACTCACATTTTCTGTGCACTTGTAATGACACATCAAGGATGTTAAGAGGCTAAAAGCAGGTTTAGTACTTGCCCCATTGAAGTCAACAGGGTGCAAATTTTAAAAATAGAATAACTCGGTGTAGGCAACACCGATTTTTGTCGTTGTTCTCTGTATTGACAGCACTCCAAATTTACAAAAAAATGAGCTCAATGTTAAAATTGACCGGAGTTCTCCTTTAACAGGTTGGAGGTTGCACACTGCCTGCGAGAGACATGCGGAAAACGCGTGCATGCTAGAAATAGAACCGACGCCAGTGTTCCAGCAACGGGAGTATTCTCTGGCTAGAGCAGAACAGCGGAGTTTGTGAAGTGCATTAATCTCGTTTTTAATTTAACTTAATTTCGTTTTTATTTATTTAAATTTAGTTTTCCTTTATTTAAATTTCATTTTTTCTTTATTTAAATTTCGTTTTTCTTTATTTAAATCTACCCTTTACTGTGTCAGTAATTTGTTAGTCAGAAAAATATTAGACCACCTTATTAAAAGTATTGCTTAATTTAACAGACCTGTGTGTGTGTGTGTGCGTTTTATATCGCAGTGTCAGTTCTCGTTTTATATCGCAGTGTCAGTTCTCGGAGCATTAGCCCTGCCCGTGTGAGGTGCGCAGCTTCCAGCTCGCGTTGTGCTGTAGTTTATTAAAAGTTTATTCATTCTGAACGTGTCGCGTCTCGAGTGTCAATCTATATTACACTAAATTCGACACTGCACTCCCTTGTGAAGTCGATTGGATGAACGGTTCTCGAAATAATCAAACGGACGGACAGACACATAGAGATTCCTGCCTTTATTAGAGAGAAGAATATGTTCAGCCCCCTCTCTCCGAAGCTTCGAATATTCGATGTTCATTACTACCGAAGCTTCGAAGCTCAAAAAATGGTATTCGGACCAGCCCTACAATGAAGTGACTGTTACTCCTTTCACACCCTCTCCTATAGATCATTGCTTTTGTCGTCGAGGGTCGGAGGTCAAGAGGCTCACGGAGACCCAAAACATCGGATTACCAAAAACTCGACCAGCATGTGAGTAGCGATGCGCACACGCAGAGAGTTAACGCTTCTGTTGATGTTCATTTTTATTTTGTAGGCAAACTTTAAGTTGGCTCGGGAAAGCCTTGCCGGAAAGTTTGAAGAAGCTTGAAGGTTTTCAGTTTGAAATAGTTTAAGTTAATAATAGTATAGTTTAAATAGTTTAGTAGTTTTAAAAGCCAGCTAGCTAGCTAGATCGCATGAATTAACACTTTGCTAGCATGAAATACCTCATTGCTAGCATGATTTAGCATGTTGTTTTAGCAGGAATTAGCATGTTGCTAGCATTAATTAGCATATTGCTAACATGTTTTGCCACATTTAGCACGTTGTTAGCAGGAATTAGCATGTACTGTATGTATGTAATTACTAATGTAATAATTAAAGGGGTGGTTGATTATGATTGCACTTTTCTATCTTTAGTTAGTGTGTAATGTTGCTGTTTGAGCATAAACAACATCTGCGAAGTTACAACGCTCAAAGTTCAAAGCAAAGGGAGATATTTGCTTTTAAAGAAATTGCTTTTTAAGGACTACAACAAACGGCTGGTATGGACTACATAACATTCCTCCCGGGTTAGTGACATCACCAACCCTAAAATTTACATAAACCCGCCCCCGGGAACGCGATGAATAGATTATCATGAGAGAATATGCTAATCAATGATTAGAAGATAGTGAACTCCACATCAGCTACATAAATTTAAACATAAACAAAAAGGTTTTTGAATTTTTCAGGACACAAGCTGTTGAAGCTCCGCCCTCTGTGCCGGGAGCAGCTGCTCATTTGCATTTAAAGGGATAGACACAAAAATGATGCATTTTTGAACTCCCTCAAAAAGTGACAATTTTATTATGCTATATAAAAATATCTGTGGGGTATTTTGAGCTAAAACTTCACATTCACACTCTGGGGACATCAGAGACTTATTTTACATCTTGTGAAAAGAGCATTATACCACCCCTTTAATGTATGTATGTAATTAAAAATATAGTCTTTTTATATTTGCGAGTTTATATCTCGCAATTTTGACTCGCAATTCTGAGATATAAATTCACAGTTCTGACTTTTTTTAAAATTGCGCGATTAAAAAGTAGCAATTACCTTTTTTAAAAATGTATTTTATGGTGGAAGTTTCTATAAAAATGTGACTCTCTGTGGTCTCTCTGTGGTCATTAAAAATCCCATGGCATTTCTCGTAAAGAGTAGGGGTGTAACCCCGGTGTCCTGGCCACATTCCACCCATTGGCCCTTTCCAATCATGGCCTCCTAATAATCCCCATCCACTGAATTGGCTCTATCACTCTCTCTCCTCTCTCCACCTATAGCTGGTGTGTGGTGAGCGCACTGGCGCCGTTGTTCTGTGGCTGCCGTCGCATCATCCAAGTGGATGCTGCACACTGGTGGTGGTTGAGGAGAGACCCCTGATATGATTGTAAAGCGCTTTGGGTGTACAGTAGTACATATGAAAGCGCTATATAAATGCCTCATTCTATTCTATTCTATTCTAAAAATGTTTTCTTCCCAAAATGTAATAATATTTGTAAAAAATGTTTTATTTTGAAAAATATGTTTAAAAACTTTCACATCAAGGTGTTTGAGAAAAACGTCACTTCTTGGTTACACAACATGACATTTTTGGAGAACTTTTTTTTTTTTTTTTTAGAATTTATTTATTTTTTTATCATTTTAATGTGTTGTAAACTAGATTTTAAAATATTTTTTCCTCACCTTTATCATGGATGCTCTTGTTGTTTGTCATTTAACCCGAATGCATGTTTAACTCGGCTATGGCACGTATATAAAACGCATAATGTTACCTAATTAACAACTGCAATATATTATATGGTTCAAATGAAATAAAAAAGTAAACATTTGTTGCACGTTATGTAGAATGTTTTTACCTCATTGTAAATTGTAAATTTTCTTCCATTGAAAAATGAAATTGTGTCTTTTTTTATTCTGTTTTGCAGTGAGAAAATCCAGTCAGATGAGTGAGCAGGGGATGAATGGAAATATTTGAACTGTGATCTTGAAACTTGAATTATTAATAATGCGGCGTATATTAACACTCACGAACGCTGTACAGCAAATCCTCACTAACTCATCTGAAAGTGACGCTCATAGCATGTCAGGTATGTTGGAAACACAGATCTATGATAACTGGGGGCATGATCTTCATTCATTTACTGGTACAAATACATAAATGAAATTCATAATACCGGTACTGTAGATGTTGGTTCAATCTGTGGCCTCTTTCTATTTAATAATCAAGCCTTTGTGGTGGAGTTTCCTTGTGTGTTTTTTCTTTTCTCGCGTTATTGCTGGACGAGTTGAGTCATACAGAAGGAAACTGCGTGTCTATTTTTGAGAGTGTGTTGGTTGTTGATGTTTAATGGGAAACTGGGAATGATTTTTGAATCAGGATTGTTCTGTACGAGTTCTTGAAGCTGATCACACATGTGTAGGGCGTGTGAATTGCACTTTCTGTGGATGTAGAGTGAAGGCGTGAGCTTTTGACGTGCTCCTGCGTTACAGATATTCTGCACACTAAGAATGATGACGAATCATCTTCACACGGCTCAACAATAAGGATATTTTCAGTTCAGATTCACACACAAATATTAGTGCTGGGCTACGATTAATCACATCCAAAATAAAAGTTTGTGTTTACATAATATATGTGTGTGTACTGTGTATAATTATGAATACACACACATGCATGTATATATTTAAGAATTTTTTTTTATTTATATATAAAATATTTATATATAATATAAATGATGTATAAGTATATACATGCAAATATTTCTTAATGCATATGTTAGTATTTATATATACGAAATAATACACATTACACACACATATATTATGTGAACACAAACTTTTAATTTGGATGCGATTAATCGTTGCCCAGCACATATATATATATTATGTTTATGTGTGTTAAGTGTATTTATATATTCCGTTAAACATTACATTTTCTTTAGCAAAAAAAAAAAAAAGAACTAATTTATGTTTTAAAGCAAAAAAAAAAAAAAAAGACCTTTATAATGTCCAGAAAGTCCCAGAACGACCCTTTAAAATACTTCAGCCCTGATTCTGACAAGTTGCACTTTTCATTCCTCAAAAAGCCGTCCTGTTCTGGAGTAAATCCAGCGTTCAGCTGACGAAGAAAACACATTCTTAGTGAATTATTGTTCTTGTCAGCAGCCACTGATTCATTTAAAGATGTTTTTTGGTGTGTAATAACCCGTGCTGGATTCATGGATGAGATTCTTGTGCCAAATCCAGACAATGCCCAGAAATGAGTAACAAAAGGACAGATGCGCATACACCCCTTGATCCTAAAAACGGGAATTGGATATTTTATGGGGTGCCATGTTGTCATCCATCGCACTCTCGCTGTGCCTACTGTGATGCCCGCTGTGTTCTCTGTGGAGCCTGTGATTTGATGTTTAACCAGTGGCTTTGCATAACCACTTTTCTTGAAATGAAGGAGCTATTTTGAATTATTATGTGTAACGAATGAGATGGGGTTCACCTTACCTGTTTACTGTGGTCTGTCTTTTACCACTATTGCAACCTTTTCACGAGTGATGTTCTTTCTACACTGAAAAGAAAACTGAATAAAGGTTTTTTTCCTCTGACTCGTCTTTGTCACCTGAATGTGGGGTTATTATTGTTCACAAAAACTGAAACTATTTAAAACATTTTAAAAGATAATTGCGACTTTTTATCTCACAATTGCGAGTTTACATCACGCAATTCTGACTTTATTTCTCAGAATTGCGAGATATAAAGTCAGAATTGCGTGAAATAAAGTCACAATTGCGTCTTATAAAGTCAGAATTCTGACTTTTTTTCTCGCAATTGCGACTTTATATCACGCAATTCTGACTTTATAACACATAATTGCGAGTTTATGTCTCGCAATTGACATCTTTTCTCAAAATCGTGAGATATAAACTCACAATTGTGAGATATATAGTCCAATTCTAAGAAGAATTATTTTTTTGCCTCAGAATAGTTTATATCTCACAATTCTGACTTTATAACACTCAATTGCGACTTTATATCTTGCAATTCTGACTTTATAACACGCAATTGCGACTTTATATCTTGCAATTCTGACTTTATATCTCCAGTTGCGTATTATAAAGTCAGAATTGCGAGATATAAACATGCAATTCTGAGGAAAAAAAGTCAGAATTTCAAGTATATTTCTCGCAGTTGCGAGTTTATATCTCATAATTCTGACTTTATAACACGCAATTGCGACTTTATATCACGCAATTCTGACTTTATAACCTGCAATTGCGACTTTATATCACGTAATTCTGAGATAAAAAGTCAGAATTGTGAGATTAAAAAATCGCAATTACCTTTTTTATTTCTCACTCTGGCGGAAACAAGCTTCCATATATTTCAGATACTTGCCAAGGCAACATTTTTCATTTTAAGTTGTAGTACTAAAATAACTGAAAACTACACTGAGAATTTTTTTTTCTTCTGCTTGTTCAACTATAGAGCTAAACCAATACTCAATTTCTATAGGCTACATTTTATCCTAACTTAATTTCACTGTGTTCAATCCACTTAAATACAGGTGAAACTGAAGTTTACTTCATTTATTTGTGTTGGGACTACATGAATGATTTTTGTTGCATTAAATGGACAGTCATCTGTCATCATTTACTCAGAATGACTATGCTATTTTTTTAATTTAGTCATTTCATCTGAATACCAACATTTGTGAGATTTAGTCAGTCTAAACTGTTTTTTGAGGTTAATTGATCTAATTCTGTGTCCCTAAGAAAATCGTCATCTACGACACTGTATTACACTGAATGACATTTTTTTTGTGTCTATTTGTTAATAAGGGATTTGTGGAGTAAAAGATAATAAATTAGACCCTTGGGGTAAGATGGGTCACCAGAATTGGCACAGAAGGCCCTGAGAGGCATGTTGTTTGTTACTATTGTTATTATTTTAAAATTTACCGTAATAATTATTGTAATTAATACGGGTTATTATTCTGTATTTCCATGAATTTGATGTACATTTCAGACATCTTTCATTAAAACCTAAAGGTTAGTTGAGTGGAATCATTAAATTTGTATTAATAGTATGACATATCTTCAATTAAAATATGGGCAATTAAATAAGTAAATATTAATATGCCTGTATATTAGTCATAGAATAACATTTTACCTTTCCGATTAATCTCTTTTACTAGGGTTCTGCTTTGTCTGTTATAAGTAATTCAATTATTATCAACTAAATTGTCAAAATAAAAACTTAAATAAAATAGTTTAGTATTTAACAATGACTCTTACATTTTTTTTCAATATTAATAAGAAATATCAAAAGTCATTTAAACAAAATGTTTATGCTATAACAAATATCAAAATATCGCTATCAAAATGCTTCTATTTTATATTATTTTTCATTTCATACAACATTATTTTTTAACATTATTATTATTATTACAAGTGAAACTCGAAAAATTTGAATATCGTTCAAAAGTTTGTGTATTTCAGTAATTCAAATTAAAAGATTAAATTTAATATATTTAATATCTATATAACTATATACATGCATGATTATACTTTTCAGAGGGCTGACATTTCTGTATTTAAAATCCTTTTTTTAAATTATTGATTTTTATGTAATATTCTAATTTTCTGAGAGTTTGAACTTGGTGTTTTCATAAGCTGTAAGCCATAATCATCAAAATTATAACTTTTGCACGATATTTCTCATTTTTCGAGTTTCACCTGTATAACAACACCACCACCAATAATAATAATAACTAATAATAATAACAATAATTGTAATATCCTATAAATTATTTATATACGAATGCTTCCTGGTTTAATGGCAGTAAGTACACAGTTTATCAGTCAGTCACATATTAACAGACACACCCTGAATGTGATCGATCAGTCAGTGAGCATGAACACCTTCCCACGCCTGTGGAGGGAGACAGACAACACTGACCTGAGATCAGCTTTACACACACAGGAAGAGGAAGTGAGGGAGTGTTTGAGATCAAGGATGGACACAGAGCCACAGAAACTACTTTAACGCTCTTCTATCCTCATGAACTACAGCTAAAGGCAATGGACGGGTTTCCCCAGCTAGAGTGAATGTGATCTGAAAGACATTGACTGTCATTATTACAAGGGTAAGGCTTTTTAAAGCGTTATATTCCAACATTAGCCAGCTAGCTGCATATATATATTCATAAACATTACCATAACAATCCACATACAGAATGAAAGCGTTTCTAGCTGTTGGGTATTTTTTATATGACGCAAAACTATGTAATGTGAGTGAGTGAATGGGAAATATCACTTGTTTAGAGATGTTGCACTTTATTTCACATCTTTATTTGATCCATTCTGTCAGCAGCACAGTAAATAGTTCACTACTACTCACTCAGTTGTTTAATATACAAACTAGTGTAAGAATGTACATATATTTTAACACCTGGGTTTTTATTGATCAAGGCCCGTTCACACCAAGGACGATAACGATAAAGATAATAAGATAATATAGTTATAAAAATCGTTCTCAATATTAAAGAATAGCAGAGTTCACATACAGCTATAACGATACAAGCAAACGATATCGTTAACTTGGAATCACTTTCAGAAGTATTTTATCTGGCTGATGAACGATAAAAACATTGACAGCCAATCAGAATCCATCCTGCTGTAACCAGGTCGAGCATTTAAAGAGACAGACAAGCACGCGCTTAGAATAAACAGTACGATATTGTCCGCTGGTGAACGCTAATATAGTTATCTTTATAGTTATCGTTCTTGGTGTGAACGGGCCTTTATGCTAGTAAATGTTTCTTGCACTAATTTACGCGACTGTACTCCTTGTCGTTGTTTTGCTACTGTACCTTTAAGATTTCTATATGTAAATACATCTGACATTCATTAAAGGCATAGTTCACCCAAAAATGAAAATTCTGTCATCATTTACTCACCCTCATGTTGTTCCAACCCTGTATGAATTTCTTTCTTCTGCTGAACACAAAAGAAGATATTTTGAAGAATGTCAGTAACTAGACAGTTGGACAGCTTTCCTACTATGGAAGTCAATGGCTACCGTCAACTGTTTTGACTACCAACATTCTTTAAAATATCTTTATTTGTGTTCAACAGAAGAAAGACACTCATACAGGTTTGGAACAACATCTGGGTGAGCAAATGATGACAGAATTTCCAGTTTTGAGTGAACTGTCACTTTAAGATGCTGAATAGGGGTTTATATGGCTGGGGTGAAATATATATTTCATTCAGAAATGATGTTTTGTCTGTGATGTTTCCTCACAGGGTTGAAGGCGTAGATTGGGGACATGATGTTGGACCACGCTGACGTGAGTTTGACCCCAGAGGAGCGAGTGAGGGCCTTGACGAAGAAGGGCAGCTCGGTGGACATGAACGAAGCAGTGCCGGTGCGCAGATACTTCCGCTCGGGAATGGAGATGATCCGCATGGCACACGTGTACGGCGAGGAGGGCAACACAGAGCACGCCTTCGTCCTCTACAACAAATACATCACGTGAGAATTAGACATCTGAACCATACACTGTTTTAAAGGGATAGTCCACCCAAAAATGAAAGTTCTGTCATCATTTACTCGTTCCAAACGAGAATGTCTCCGTGTTTCTTTTGTTTAGTTTTTTTGTCTTTACAACAGGGTTCGAACAAGGTGTTTAAAGTACTTGAAGTATTTGACTTTTTGAAATTGAAGTCCTGGAAACCTCTTGAAAACAGCCATTTTTATGAAGAATTACTTGAAAAGTGCTTGAATTATTGAAATTCAATTTATGGGAAATTTATTTTGATTGTATTGATAAAACAATCTTTTCACACAAAATTAAATTTAGATATAGAGGCGTTTTGCATGGCTATGAGCGTGATATTGCTTATATAAATATCCAAGTATATGAAGCAGCTTTTATTCTTCAAGTCAATCATATATTCATGGGAGAAAAAATCATTTTGAATAAGGAAAGCGATATCTTTGTCATATTATCCTTTCAATAGTTAAAGTTACCAGTCATTGCATGTGCTGCACTTTTATTTGTACCATTTTGTTTTAATAGTTTATTAGGGGTTCAAGCATGAAATGCTGAAACCCTATTGTAATTGTAAGGATTTGTAAAACGCATCGTGCAGGACAAACCGTAAGGCCTAGAGACTTGAAACCTGGCCAGATGGTAGGCCTCAATTTGGGGAGAACCTATCAGAGTATGACCCCGAATGGCCCATAGGTGGCGCTACAGCAACCAAAAGTACAAAATCATCACAACTCATAACTCTTAGACCGTTAGTCCTAGACTCAAGTGTCTTACACCACTGTGATCCCTGGCTCAAGGCGGACAAAATGTATATCTGCAATTTCGATTTAGGCAGGAAAAATGTTCTGCTAAGTCGAATTTTGTCCAAAACCTACTTTTGCAAACTAGTCCCTGGTTTTTGGCCCGATCGGAACCAAACCAGTCTAGGACAATTCTCTGGACTCTCTAGATCAATAATTATTGAAAAAATTTAGAACTTTTGCATTTGGGTGGCTGTAACAGGGTCATTTATAAAATGGGCCTTGGCAAAATACACTAAAAAGCCTATAAATCCTAAATGAAAACTCAGAACTTCACAAATATTGGTGAGCATATGTGACATAACATAGTAAACAATCATGCAAAATTTTATGGAGATCGGACCATAGGTGGCGCTATAACTGTAAAAAAGCTTTGAAAAGCATATATTTCCTATAGTAAATTGTCTGTATTGGCTTTAAATGGACTTTTCCATCTATTATTTCAGTGGTTAAATGCTTGCTAAATAAAACTTAATGTCTTAAATGCTTATGTGCTTAAAGGCCATAAATGCTTGAACCCCGGTAAATGCTGCTTGCAGCTTTAATTTTTCTTAATCTATTTACCTTTTTTAGAATTTTAAAGATAATAAAGATATTGCTTGATAAATGAGATCTCTGATTGTAGTCCTTGAAAAAAACAAAAAAAGTAGTGCTTGAAAAGTCCTCGAAGGTCCTGGAATTTGATTTTCCAGTGTCTGTACGAACCCTGTAACAGTGAAAGTCAGAGGAGTCTGATGTGGTTTGCTTCCCAACGTTTCTGTTCCCCGCAGAAGAAACTCATGAGTGTGAGTAAATGATGACAGGATTTTCACTTCTGGGTGGAGTGTCCCTTTAACTGGAATGGGAGTGTGAGTAATATTGGTAATGTTTTAGTTTAATTGCGACAGGTTTAACTCCTGTTCTTTTTAACCCTGCAGACTTTTCATTGAAAAGATTCCTAAGCATCCAGAATATAAGCTGTCTAATATTGATGAGAAGAAGGAGACGTTAAGGGTACGAAGTCTAGATGGAAAAGGATTGTTTTGATCAATAATCTCATCATATCTCGTTAGTGGTCTTAGTTTTGCTGTTGCTCCTCACACAGAAGCTGAAGGAGACGGCTTTCCCTCAAGCAGAGCTGCTGAAGAAACATTTACTGAGAAGATATGAGAGAGAATATGCGGAGTATAGCAGCAAAAAGGTGAGGCACATTGTCCCAACGCTGGTCAACATTATCATGGACTAAAAGGGATTTTTTAAACCTGTGAAGAACAAGTCATAATTCACCCCAAAACCAAAAGAAAGAAATCAGTTATTAGATTTTGCATGAAAAGAATGAATCGAACTTTAGGGCCATTATTATTTTTGTGCATTGTCACATTATTTACCTGAAAGTTTAACACATTTTCTTCCCCTAATCTCTTTATCATTCTTCATCTGGACATTTATTTATTTAATTTCCATTATTCTGCATGAATATATTATATACTCAACACATACATTAAAACCAGTGGCAGGTGAAATTGATTATATCGTTATAATTAAACATTAAGAACCATTATTAATTATTATGCGTTATTATTGGTGCTCAATTATTGAGTAATAATCATCATATTAGAGTGATTTCTGAAGGATCATGTGACACTGAAGACTGGAGTAATGATGCTGAAAATCCAGCTTTGATCACAGGAATAAATTACAGTTCACTATATATTCACATAGAAAACTATTATTCTAAATGGTAATAATATTTCATAATATTACTGTTTTTACTGTATTTTTAATCAAATAAATGCAGTCTTGGTGAGCAGAGGAGACTTCTTTTAAAAACTATAATTATTTCAGACTTTTGACTTCCAGTGTATATTGTAAATTTAATTACAAGATTTTAAAGCGTTTACACTTGGTATTATTTGCGGCACTGCTTTACGAAATAATGCAAAATAAAATAATTATATATTTATTACAGTAATATTTTAATTTTAAATTAAAAATACAAATAATTGTCTATTATAGACTTATTTTTAAACGATAGTAAAACAGTAATTTTCTGTATGTATTATTGATTTTGGGAATGAAATATGGATGTTTTTGGTGCAATCAATCTCAAAGTTAAAGATGCACGTAGGGTTGGGAATCGAAAACCGATTCCAATTCTGGAATCGAATACTTGAGGTCAGGATCGGATACGTGTTATAAATTAAAATTTTGATTCCTCTTATTGATTCCTTTGTGAGCATTTCAGTATGACTAAACAATTCAAACGCGAGACGAGCTGGCGCTGTTTTCAGAGCTGAAGGCATTTGTAACTATATTGGATCCGTGCAGCTCTTAAAGTGACAGTAGCCTAATATTCCTGCTGCCGTCTCTATAATAACACTAATATTCCTGCTGCCGTCTCTATAATAACACTAATATTCCTGCTGCCGTCTCTATAATAACACTAATATTCCTGCTGCCGTCTCTATAATAACACTAATCAAACAACAAAAAAGACAGAGAAATTTCACTCGCTGTTCTTGACTGAATATCTTTCGTAACTATATTTGTAATGTATATTCTATTTATAAAGTGCAGTTATTTTACATTTGATTACAGTTTCTGTACCTGAATATCTGGAAATCATAAAACATTTATTTCAATCGTATCTTTGTTCAGTTGTATTTATTTGTTGCAATTGCTATTTTGTTCTTTTTTAATTACTGAGTGTTTACCTGTCTTTAATAATGCTTTACATGTATATTAGTAAGGCTAGTTGTTTTTCTATGGTGTTTTTAAACCACAAACGTTCCTTGTGTAAGTGTTCTTTAGCCTGATGATTTTTTTGTTTATGATATTCAGCCACAATTAAATGGTTTGCAATAAGACTAAATCTGAATGACATCTAAGTTTTTTTTTTTTTTTTTTTTTTTAAACCTTATTGGAATCGAATCGATAAGAATCGAAATTCATAAGCAGAATCGAAATCGGAATCATTAAAATTCAAACGATACCCAACCCTAGATGTATTATTATTTATGTATTATTAGTGTGCATTGTCCCTGTTAAATAAACCTGAAATAAAGATGCACAACAGGACTTTCCATCTTCAATTTTGTCATATAAAAAGATAAAAAAGTGTTAAAAAAACTCTTGAACTTAAATAAAATGTTACAAAATGTGTGCAATGTAGAAGTGTAAATGTTGAACAATTGTTAAAATTCAAACGATACCCAGCCCTCGATGCACGTGTGTTTAACCTCATGAATCGTGTTGTGGTCCACTAGCGTGCGGAAGCAGAAGTGCTGGAGCGTGAGTTGTCCCGTCAACGAGAGCTGGAGCTGGAGAGGCAGCGTGTGTTGGACATGCAGAGGAGACAGCGAGAGCAGGAGCAGTTCAGCATGTTCGAGGACATGATCCGACAGAAGGAGCGTCAAGATCACGGGCACCAGATCAGCTCTCCAGCGTCCCAGCAGGAGGACTCACTGCTCATCCCCGGGATCCAGGGTCCACCGCTGCCCTATCTAGAGTCCCCCACCCCCCCTCAGAGCCCGCTGGCCAATCACAGCGCTCCGCCGGCCCCGCCGACCTTTGACCGCTCGCTTAAACCGGGTCACCTCAGCAGCAACAGTACGACTCGCTCTCAAACCTCACTACACATGATGCAGCCTGTTTCTGATGTGATGATATATCGGCCACCATATCGGTATCGGCCGATATATGTTCATTTATAATGTTATAATTATGTTTATAGTTTCTGTTTCTGTTGTGACGATATATCGGCCACCATATCGGTATCGGCCGATATGTGTTTATTTATAATGTTATAGTTAAGTTTATAGTTTCTGTTGTGACGATATATCGGCCACTATATCAGTATCGGCCAATATATGTTCATTTATAATGTTATAGTTAAGTTTATAGTTTCTGTTGTGACGATATATCGGTCACTATATCAGTATCGGCCAATATATGTTCATTTATAATGTTATAGTTAAGTTTATAGTTTCTGTTTCTGATGTGATGATATATCGGCCACCATATCGGTATCGGACGATAAATGTTCATTTATAATGTTATAGTTAAGTTTAAAGTTTCTGTTTCTGTTGTGACGATATATCGGCCACCATATTGGTATCGGCCGATATGCGTTTATTTATAATGTTATAGTTAAGTTTATAGTTTCTGTTGTGACGATATATCGGCCACTATATCAGTATCGGCCAATATATGTTCATTTATAATGTTATAGTTAAGTTTATAGTTTCTGTTGTGACGATATATCGGCCACTATATCAGTATCGGCCAATATATGTTCATTTATAATGTTATAGTTAAGTTTATAGTTTCTGTTTCTGTTGTGACGATATATCGGCCACCATATCAGTATCGGCTGATATATGTTCATTTATAATGTTATAATTATGTTTATAGTTTCTGTTTCTGTTGTGACGATATATCGGCCACTATATCAGTATCGGCTGATATATGTTCATTTATAATGTTATAGTTATGTTTAAAGTTTCTGTTTCTGTTGTGACGATATATTGGCCACCATATCGGTATCGGCCGATATGCGTTTATTTATAATGTTATAGTTAAGTTTATAGTTTCTGTTGTGACGATATATCGGCCACTATATCAGTATCGGCCAATATATGTTCATTTATAATGTTATAGTTAAGTTTATAGTTTCTGTTGTGACGATATATCGGTCACTATATCAGTATCGGCCAATATATGTTCATTTATAATGTTATAGTTAAGTTTATAGTTTCTGTTGTGACGATATATCGGTCACTATATCAGTATCGGCCAATATATGTTCATTTATAATGTTATAGTTAAGTTTATAGTTTCTGTTGTGACGATATATCGGTCACTATATCAGTATCGGCCAATATATGTTCATTTATAATGTTATAGTTAAGTTTATAGTTTCTGTTGTGACGATATATCGGTCACTATATCAGTATCGGCCAATATATGTTCATTTATAATGTTATAGTTAAGTTTATAGTTTCTGTTGTGACGATATATCGGTCACTATATCAGTATCGGCCAATATATGTTCATTTATAATGTTATAGTTAAGTTTATAGTTTCTGTTGTGACGATATATCGGTCACTATATCAGTATCGGCCAATATATGTTCATTTATAATGTTATAGTTAAGTTTATAGTTTCTGTTTCTGATGTGACGATATATCGGCCACCATATCGGTATCGGACGATATATGTTCACTTTTACTGTTATCATTATCGGCCTGATAAGAAAATTTAGCCGATATATATTGAAGCCGATAAATAATGGATTGTTTCTTTCTAATGAGCACTGTTCGCCATGATGGTTTTCAATTGCTTGAAATATGATTGGGAACACTTAAAAAAGGAAAATGCAGTTCAGTGCAACATGTGCAGCGCAAGTCTGTCATATCGGCTACATAAAATTATCATAAGAATGTTATAATTGTGTGATTGGGATGTGGCTTTTACTGGTGAGACTTTTGTTTTTGTAATCAGGCTCTCAAAAATTATAAAAAAATGTGGATTTATATTTATCGGGCAATATATCGGTTATCGGCTTTCAAATGTAAAGATTTATCGGTTATCGTATCGGCCAAAATGTTCATATCGGTGCGTCCCTAGTTGTGACAGTGTTTCTCTCTGTGTTTCAGCTACGATGGTTGATGGTTTACGGCAGATTGCTGTTCCTGCTGAACTCTGTGGCAAATTTCTGCGAATAGCCAATAGCAACACCATAAGAGCAGTGGAAACCTGTGGGATACTCTGTGGGAGACTGGTATGAAGCTCCTTCTGTTGGATTTCATACTTTTACGTTACCTACATTTTGTCTGTATTATTTTACAATTTTATGAACGCTGCAGATTATTTCGGATAATTTGATGTTATCAACAAATTTTAATTCAAATGGATGGCTGTTAAAGGTATACTTCATCATTTTCCCTCATCATGCCGTCCCACTCATACACACTCACTCACTCACTCACTCACACACTTACTGACTCACTCACACACTCACTCTCACACACTTACTGACTCACTCACACACTCACTCTCACACACTTACTGACTCACTCACTCGCTCACACACACTTACTGACTCACTCGCTCATACACACTCGCACTCTCACTTACACACTCACTCACTCACTCTCACACTTACTGACTCACAGCCGATCGCTCACACACTCGCACTCTCACTCACTCACACACTTACTGACTCTCACACACTCACTCTCACACACTTACTGACTCACTCACTCGCTCATACACACTCTCACTTACACACTCACTCACTCACTCACTCACTCACACACTCACACACTCACTCTCACACACTTACTGACTCACTCACTCGCTCACACACACTTACTGACTCACTCACTCGCTCATACACACTTGCACTCTCACTTACACACTCACTCACTCACTCTCACACTTACTGACTCACAGCCGATCGCTCACACACTCGCACTCTCACTCACTCACACACACACTCACACACTTACTGACTCTCACACATTCACTCTCACACACTTACTGACTCACTCACTCGCTCATACACACTCTCACTTACACACACACACACTCACTCACTCACACACTCACTCACTCACTCTCACACACTTACTGACTCACTCACTCATACACACTCGCACTCTCACTTACACACTCACTCACTCACTCTCACACTGACTCAGCCGATCGCTCACACACTCGCACTCTCACTCACTCACACACTTACTGACTCTCACACACTCACTCTCACACACTTACTGACTCACTCACTCACTCATACACACTCTCACTTACACACTCACTCACTCACTCACTCACTCACTCTCACACACTTACTGACTCACAGCCGATCGCTCACACACTCGCACTCGCACTCACACTTACTCGCACACTCACTAACACACTCATTCACGCACTTACACTCGCACTCTCACTCACACTTACTCGCACACTCACGCACACAATCATACACATTTAATCACCCACTCATACACACTTACTCGCTCACTCACTCACTCATACACGCTCACTCACACACACACACTCACTCACTCACACTTACTCGCACACTCACGCACACAATCATACACACTCACACACTCACTCACTCACTCATACATGCTCACTCACACACACACACTCACTCACTCGTGTTCATTGAAGAAAAAGTCATATTCATCTGGGGCAGTAAATGATGAGAGAATTAAAATTTTAGGATGGAGATTCTCTTCCCAATACTTTAGTCTGTATAGTATATCATGCATATATTCTTGGATAGGCTTTACCAGTACAATGCATTAAGAGCGCGTGTGTGTGTGTGTGTGCCTGTTGCAGAATATGAACGCGTTCACAGTGACGCACGTGATCGTGCCGAAGCAGTGTGGCGGTCCAGATTACTGTGACACAGAGAATGAGGAGGAGCTGTTTCTGGTGCAGGACCAGCACAACCTCATCACCCTGGGCTGGATACACGTCAGTCTCTGCCTTCTCTGCTTATACATAGATGACCTTTAATCTCATTAGAAACATGTAGTGTCGGATTATACACAACACAATGTTACATACAACACAAATATTAAACATATAATACAAAAATAATCAGTTTTTAAATATTGCTCTAATAAGAAATATATTGCACTAAAACTGTGAATTGCAAAATGAAGAATGAAAAAAAAAATGATTAAATAAATATGAAATATATATATATATATATATATATGTATATACACTCACCTAAAGGATTATTAGGAACACCTGTTCAATTTCTCATTAATGCAATTATCTAATCAACCAATCACATGGCAGTTGCTTCAATGCATTTAGGGGTGTGGTCCTGGTCAAGACAATCTCCTGAACTCCAAACTGAATGTCAGAATGGGAAAGAAAGGTGATTTAAGCAATTTTGAGCGTGGCATGGTTGTTGGTGCCAGACGGGCCGGTCTGAGTATTTCAAAATCTGCTCAGTTACTGGGATTTTCACGCACAACCATTTCTAGGGTTTACAAAGAATGGTGTGAAAAGGGAAAAACATCCAGTTTGCGGCAGTCCTGTGGGCGAAAATGCCTTGTTGATGCTAGAGGTCAGAGGAGAATGGGCCGACTGATTCAAGCTGATAGAAGAGCAACTTTGACTGAAATAACCACTCGTTACAACCGAGGTATGCAGCAAAGCATTTGTGAAGCCACAACACACACAACCTTGAGGCGGATGGGCTACAACAGCAGAAGACCCCACCGGGTACCACTCATCTCCACTACAAATAGGAAAAAGAGGCTACAATTTGCACGAGCTCACCAAAATTGGACAGTTGAAGACTGGAAAAATGTTGCCTGGTCTGATGAGTCTCGATTTCTGTTGAGACATTCAGATGGTAGAGTCAGAATTTGGCGTAAACAGAATGAGAACATGGATCCATCATGCCTTGTAACCACTGTGCAGGCTGGTGGTGGTGGTGTAATGGTGTGGGGGATGTTTTCTTGGCACACTTTAGGCCAATTGGGCATCGTTTAAATGCCACGGCCTACCTGAGCATTGTTTCTGACCATGTCCATCCCTTTATGACCACCATGTACCCATCCTCTGATGGCTACTTCCAGCAGGATAATGCACCATGTCACAAAGCTCGAATCATTTCAAATTGGTTTCTTGAACATGACAATGAGTTCACTGTACTAAAATGGCCCCCACAGTCACCAGATCTCAACCCAATAGAGCATCTTTGGGATGTGGTGGAACGGGAGCTTCGTGCCCTGGATGTGCATCCCACAAATCTCCATCAACTGCAAGATGCTATCCTATCAATATGGGCCAACATTTCTAAAGAATGCTTTCAGCACCTTGTTGAATCAATGCCACGCAGAATTAAGGCAGTTCTGAAGGCGAAAGGGGGTCAAACACAGTATTAGTATGGTGTTCCTTCCTAATAATCCTTTAGGTGAGTGTATATATCAATATATCAAAATATTAAATATATATCAGCCATAGCATGTAATGTTATAAATTGAGTTTGAATCTCATTTCCCCCCCCCCACTCCCTATTGTTGAGCTGAAAGAGCAAGTAATCATCTTTCCGTGATTATTTCCCCATATGTCAGAGGCATACAGTTCTCAGATCAGATGTGTGACAGATCAGGTCTGCTCCACAGACACACCCGACTCAGACCGCGTTCCTGTCCAGCGTTGATCTGCACACACACTGCTCGTACCAGATGATGCTGCCCGAGTCCATCGCCATCGTCTGCTCGCCCAAATTCAACGAGTAAGTCCAGCAATGACCGAGATCAAAGCAGTGACGGCTCCAGTGAGTTCACGTGGCCCGACACCGAGTCACACTTCAGTCTCTGAATGTCACTGCATTAGATATAAAATATTAGGGTTTTCTTAGAAATAACTGGGGTTTATTAATGAACCAGGGTTCCCGCGGTCTTTGAAAATCTGGAATTTTAGAAGTGTGATTTTATTTTATAGAGGGTTTGCATTGACGTCACTTTCCCGCAGGAACACACTCCCTCAGCCGGACTGAGTGGCAGAAGAGCTGCTGAGTGACTGGAGTTAATAGGGGAAACTGTGAAAACACGAGTAAAACAAACGATATGAGTTTAAACTAAAGGCTGGACTCGATATAGTGTTCTTTACAACCTACCAAAGATCCAGTGATCCATATATATTGACATGCCGCCGGGAATCGTGTTTCCTGACATTTATATGAGCCTGATTTAGACGACGGGGAAATACATAAAGCAAATTTGCTTGTGAACGCTTTATATAAATACAATATAGATCTAAATCCATGTGATCACTGACATCAATGTTATATATATCATCATATTGTCCAGCATTAAAACTGTATAGTTTTTTGTCAGTGTTTATTTAAAAAATCCAATTATGCAAAATATAAAATGGTAAAAATGTAATTGATGAGTTGTCAATACAATATATAACAATACAATATATAGGGTATGATTTTACCCTTAAATTCAGCATATTGACAAAATGATATCTGCAAATCCACCTTTCTCTGCCTGGATCCAGTTGTTTCTGTGATTTACAGCGATCCATTCACTTCTCTGTTCTGTAGCTTTCGGCAGTCAGTAAAAATATACCTCAGAACTTCCCGTTTTAGATGTGTTTTGTGTGTTTTTCGTGGCATTCACACTGAAAACTAATGCTGCCGCTCAGTGTTTCTGCCGCTCAGTGTTTCTGCCGCTCAGTGTTTCTGCCGCTCAGTGTTTCTGCCACTCAGTGTTTCTGCCACTCAGTGTTTCTGCCACTCAGTGTGTGTAACCAGCTGACGGTGACTGTAGATAAACATCAAAGCGAATTAAAAAAATCTGAATGACTGTTTGAAAACATGTAAATACTGTCTACGTGACGCGTGTTTTATAAGCGCCATCTACTGTCAGAGAGTGCAACTGCATTGTCATTCAGCCGGATGTTGTGTTCACAGGACCGGCTACTTCAGACTGACAGACTACGGCCTGGAGGAGATCTCAACCTGCACTCAGAAAGGCTTTCACCCTCATCCCAAAGAACCTCCTCTTTTTACGGTAGTGACTTCACCTTTAATCCATCCGCATGCGTTTAGAAGTGACACAAGCATATGATCCCTTCATTAACGCACATGTTGTTCCCCTCAGGGTGGCAGCCACATTATAATCACAGAAGGCACTGTCTCCATGCTCGACCTCCGATGACCCCTTTACACAGC
>NC_137137.1:33306214-33308714 GCF_949319135.1 Squalius cephalus
TTTCTTCTTTCAGACGAATACAATCAGAGTTATATTAAAAAATGTCCTTGCTCTTCCGAGCTTTATAATGGCAGTGAATGAGTGTCTTTGGAAGTCCATCAAGTTATCTCTACAATAACACTAGGGTCATGGCATAAAGGTGAGTAAACTTCTGTGTGAACTCTCTTTAAAACAACCAAGGCAACAAATCTCCAGTTATAGATGTTCTTACCTGGTGGCGTGTGCAGGGGTGACGCTGCAGTGCTCATGAACAACACCAGGGGGCGGCGGCGGGTTCTTGGGCGGCCCGCCGAGCGTCAGTCCTGGAACGCTCTCATCCACTACCCTCACTTCCTGTTCCTGTGGAGTGATGTCATCAGGCAGCTCTGTGGTCACTTCCTGTGGAGTGATGTCATCAGGCAGCTCTGTGGTCACTTCCTGTGGAGTGATGTCATCAGGCAGCCTCTCTGTGGTCACTTCCTGTGTGGGTGTGACGTCTTCTCCGTGTGTAGTTTCACCGTCCTGATCTTGCACGTTGTGTTCTGCGCTGCTGACATTAACTTCCACTTTCACAACTTTCTCTTCATTCCTTTCTTCTACAACTTCCGGTTCACTTTCGATTTCCACCGCTTCGTCTTCCTCCTTCTCTTCTGTTGTTGAAACCTCTTCCTTTTCTTTTCTTTCCTTTTCTTCCTCCCCCACTCCATCTTCAGGATCTCCGTCTGTCTCCTTATCTTCCTCTCTCTGCCCGTTCATGTGCTGTGCATCGCTCTCTCTCTCCTCCTCTTCACTGTGTTCAGGTGTCGATCTCTCAGCCTTGGTGAGGAGCTGCAGTGTGACACTCTGTCATTGGAGGAAAAAACACTTTGAGACATTTTTCTATCCGCAGTTTGTGAGCAGAAATCACAGAGATGTGCTCTGAGAGCCTGACCTTGATGGTGTTGACCAGCACTCGGAGAACAGCACTTCCTTCGTACGTCTCGTTCAGTTCAAACTCCCCTCGCAGAGACTGAAACACTCCGTTCATCACGCGCTTCACCTGCAAATAAACACCGCTGAGCTCAGAAAGAGTCTATAATGACTATCATGCAAACCAACATAAATGCTTTAAATATTTTAAAAATCATATTCAAAAGTTATTTTGATTTGATTATCTTAATTTAAGATAAAAGATTCAGTGCATCTATTACAGTAAGTCAAGTCACCTTTATTTATATAGCGCTTTTTACAACACAGATTGTTTCGGAAGAACAGGAAAATAATGCGAAAAAAATTGTTTCCAGAAGAAAATAGTGTCAGTCCAGCTTAAGTAAGTTCAGTGATGGTTCATTTTTTTTTGGTAAAAAAGTTATTAATTTAGTTAATTTATATATATATATAGCCGCTCTGGAGAGAACCGATTTTGTCATCGTCCAGCTCAGATCAGTTCTCATATAATGCTGTCAATGCAGGCAGATCAATAATATTGTTGAATATTAAAATAAA
Source organism: Squalius cephalus (assembly GCF_949319135.1). Classification (NCBI taxonomy): domain Eukaryota; kingdom Metazoa; phylum Chordata; class Actinopteri; order Cypriniformes; family Leuciscidae; genus Squalius; species Squalius cephalus. The sequence goes on from NC_137137.1 coordinate 33,307,679, forward strand.
TGTACTATATGTTAATATTACATCAGTCATATATTATTATAATTTACAATTATAATACCCAATATAATCACACAATTACTTATCTAAAATAAAATAATTTTCTTGAGTTCATCAGATTTATTTGATGTATTTTGCCAATATTTTACTACAATGTAATTTGTCGCTCCAGTCGTTAAAATGTTTTTGAGATCTACAGTAACAGTAATATTGTGAAATATTATTACAATTTCGAATAGCTGTTTTCTATGTGAATATATAGTAAAGTGTAATTTATTCCTGTGATCAAAGCTGAATTTTCAGCATCATTACTCCAGTCTTCAGTGTCACATGATCCTTCAGAAATCACTCTAATATGATGATTTGATGATCAAGAAACATTTATGATTATTATCAGTGTTGAAAACAGTTGTGCTGCTTCATATTTGTGTGGAAACTGTGATACATTTTTTCCAGAATTTTCAGGATTCAAATGAACCGCATTTATTTGAAAGATAAATATTTTGTAACATTATGAATGTCTTTACTTTCACTTTTGATGAATTAAATGTATCCTTGCATTAATTTCTTTCAAAAATCTTACCAACCCCAAACTTTTGAACAGTACTATATATATATTATACATACACTCACCTAAAGGATTATTAGGAACACCATACTAATACTGTGTTTGACCCCCTTTCGCCTTCAGAACTGCCTTAATTCTACGTGGCATTGATTCAACAAGGTGCTGAAAGCATTCTTTAGAAATGTTGGCCCATATTGATAGGATAGCATCTTGCAGTTGATGGAGATTTGTGGGATGCACATCCAGGGCACGAAGCTCCCGTTCCACCACATCCCAAAGATGCTCTATTGGGTTGAGATCTGGTGACTGTGGGGGCCATTTTAGTACAGTGAACTCATTGTCATGTTCAAGAAACCAATTTGAAATGATTCGAGCTTTGTGACATGGTGCATTATCCTGCTGGAAGTAGCCATCAGAGGATGGGTACATGGTGGTCATAAAGGGATGGACATGGTCAGAAACAATGCTCAG
>NC_137137.1:33313714-33333714 GCF_949319135.1 Squalius cephalus
AAAACTCAACTCATAAAACATTTGCATTTATTAAATCAATGACAATATGCTTAATTTGAAATGTCACAAAGTAAAAATCTATATACTACTGATTCTAAAGCTTTTTTATATTACATATTATCTTTATATATGTATTAGTGCCTTCAATCGATTAAAAATATTAAAACTAATTAATCACAAAAAAACATTTTGACAGGTAGGGAACATGCAGAAATTGAATAAAGTTATTAAATACTTCACAGTCTTCACTGCATAAATTAAACAGATTAATCCTTATTAAAGCTGCAACAGTTATTCAGTCGAGCAGTGAGTATTTTTGTCTTTTGTTCTTTGATTAACTTTAATGACAGACAGCTGCATTAATTGCATTAAATATTTTTTTCGCGTTAATGCATCCTATTAATTTTGCAAAAACTCACTTCATTTAGATTTTTTTTCACCCAAGAAAACGAGATATAATATTTGATGGCATTTTACCACTTTAATAAATGCATCTTGATTTAAGAAGTTTTAGATATTTGGACTGGAAACAAGACAAAAATACTACACAAGAAAATCATTTTTAGAGGGTATACTTATATTCATTTAAAAACTAAGAGCTTAATAATAATTGATCAACTATAAGTGTACATGTGTAATGGATTAAGGTTAATAATTACATATATAATATCTGAATCATACAAAATAATTATTATAAATAATCACCGTTATAAATAATAAGCCAACGATTTTTTCTTAAAAAATCTAGTGACCTTTAATTTGGAGTAAGAGAAACTGGGGGAGTGACTTTATTGCATCAGACATGTGACACTTTGCTCACAGCTGATTGGTCCAGTTTCGTTTAGTTGAGATTACTGCTTTTTCTTACTGCTGAGGGTTGGCACAAACTAAACTGAAACCTACGGTTTATTAAAACAAATTGTTTGAAAGAACCAGTTCATGGAAAATAACCAGACTTCCCATCACTAAAGGAAACTGTCTCAGTCATGGTTATGAGACGAGCGGCTCACCCAGCATCTGAGCCTCCAGCGCTGCGGTGTGTGTGTTGTTCTGCTGAGCGTCCAGCAGGGCGGCGCTGAGTTTGGTCTGCAGAGCCGTGATCTTCTGCTGCTGCGAGCTCAAGTCCAGCTGAAGCTCAGACACGCGTGCCGTGGAGGACGCCAACTCCTCGCTCAAGCGCGCCTTCCAGAGAGACGACATGAAACAGCTTAACGGGTTAGTTCGCCAAAAATTGAAAATTAGCCCATGATTTACTCACCCGGAAGCCATGTCAAGTTTCGTCTTCTTTCAGACAAATTTAATCTGAGTTATATTAAAAAATGTCCTGGCTCATCCAAGCTTTATAATGGGAGTGAATGGGTACATTTTTTTGGAAGTCCATCAAAGTGCATCTATCCATGATAAAAGTGCATCTATCCATGATAGAAGTGCTCCACACTGCTCCAGGGGGTTAATAAAGGTCTTCTGAAGCGAAGCCATGCATTCGTGTAAGAAAAATATCCATATTTAAAACTTTATAGACTAAAATACACTTTATCTACTAAAATAACGTAATGATGAACGCGGAAGAGCAGAGGAAAGAGCAAAACAAAACACCAGTCATGAATTAGAAGTCTAAAATGAACATTTTTAAAGAGAAATGTGGGAGGAGCTTGAGTTTATTGCCCAGTCATATTTGTTTGAACCGCGAGAGGCGGCAAAGCTTACGCTACTCCAACATCCGACGTCATACATCGTCAAGTGTTACTCTTTTGGCGCAAGTCGACTTGCGTACGGCCGTCTGCCGGAAGCTAGTTATTTTATTCCATAAAGTTTTAAATATGGATATTTTTCTTACACAAACGCATCGCTTCACTTCAGAAGCCCTTTATTAACCCCCTGGAGCAGTGTGGAGCACTTTAATCATGGATAGATGCACTTTTATGATGGATAGATGCACTTTAATCATGGATAGATACGCTTTTATGATGGATAGATACGCTTTTATGATGGATAGATGCACTTTAATCATGGATAGATACGCTTTTATGATGGATAGATACGCTTTTATGATGGATAGATGCACTTTTATGATGGATAGATGCACTTTTATGATGGATAGATGCACTTTAATCATGGATAGATGCACTTTTATGATGGATAGATGCACTTTAATCATGGATAGATACGCTTTTATGATGGATAGATACGCTTTTATGATGGATAGATGCACTTTTATGATGGATAGATGCACTTTAATCATGGATAGATGCACTTTAATCATGGATAGATACGCTTTTATGATGGATAGATGCACTTTTATGATGGATAGATGCACTTTTATGATGGATAGATGCACTTTTATGATGGATAGATGCACTTTTATGATGGATAGATGCACTTTTATGATGGATAGATGCACTTTAATCATGGATAGATACGCTTTTATGATGGATAGATGCACTTTTATGATGGATAGATGCACTTTAATCATGGATAGATGCACTTTTATGATGGATAGATGCACTTTTATGATGGATAGATGCACTTTAATCATGGATAGATGCACTTTTATGATGGATAGATGCACTTTTATCATGGATGGATGCGCTTTTATGATGATAGATGCGCTTTTATGATGATAGATGCACTTTTATGATGATAGATGCACTTTTATGATGGATAGATGCACTTTTATGATGGATAGATGCACTTTTATCATGGATAGATGCACTTTTATCATGGATGGATGCGCTTTTATGATGGATAGAGCTTGAGTTTATTGCCCAGTCATATTTGTTTGAACCGCGAGAGGCGGCAAAGCTTACGCTACTCCAACATCCGACGTCACACATCGTCAAGTGTTACTCTTTTGGCGCAAGTCGACTTGCGTACGGCCGTCTGCCGGAAGCTAGTTATTTTATTCCATAAAGTTTTAAATATGGATATTTTTCTTACACAAACGCATCGCTTCACTTCAGAAGCCCTTTATTAACCCCCTGGAGCAGTGTGGAGCACTTTAATCATGGATAGATGCACTTTTATGATGGATAGATGCACTTTTATGATGGATAGATGCACTTTAATCATGGATAGATGCACTTTTATGATGGATAGATGCACTTTAATCATGGATAGATACGCTTTTATGATGGATAGATGCACTTTTATGATGGATAGATGCGCTTTTATGATGATAGATGCGCTTTTATGATGGATAGATGCGCTTTTATGATGATAGATGCACTTTAATCATGGATAGATGCACTTTTATGATGGATAGATGCACTTTTATGATGGATAGATGCACTTTAATCATGGATAGATGCACTTATGATGGATAGATGCACTTTTATCATGGATGGATGCGCTTTTATGATGGATAGATGCGCTTTTATGATGGATAGATGCACTTTATGATGGATGTATGCACTTTTATGATGGTTAGATGCACTTTTATGATGAATAGATGCACTTTTATGATGGATAGATGCACTTTTATCATGGATAGATGCACTTTTATCATGGATGGATGCGCTTTTATGATGGATAGATGCGCTTTTATGATGGATAGATGCACTTTTATCATGGATAGATGCACTTTTATCATGGATGGATGTGCTTTTATGATGGATAGATGCACTTTTATCATGGATGGATGCGCTTTTATGATGGATAGATGCGCTTTTATGATGGATAGATGCACTTTATGATGGATGTATGCACTTTTATGATGGTTAGATGCACTTTTATGATGGATAGATGCACTTTTATGATGGATAGATGCACTTTTATCATGGATAGATGCACTTTTATCATGGATGGATGCGCTTTTATGATGGATAGATGCACTTTTATCATGGATGGATGCGCTTTTATGATGGATAGATGCGCTTTTATGATGGATGTATGCACTTTTATGATGGTTAGATGCACTTTTATGATGGATAGATGCACTTTTATCATGGATAGATGCACTTTTATCATGGATGGATGCGCTTTTATGATGGATAGATGCACTTTTATCATGGATGGATGCGCTTTTATGATGGATAGATGCGCTTTTATGATGGATGTATGCACTTTTATGATGGTTAGATGCACTTTTATGATGGATAGATGCACTTTTATGATGGATAGATGCACTTTTATGATGGATAGATGCACTTTTATGATGGATAGATGCACTTTTATCATGGATGGATGCGCTTTTATGATGGATAGATGCGCTTTTATGATGGATAGATGCACTTTAATCATGGATAGATGCACTTTAATCATGGATGGATGCGCTTTTATGATGGTTAGATGCACTTTTATGATGGATAGATGCACTTTTATGATGATAGATGCACTTTTATCATGGATAGGTGCACTTTAATCATGGATAGATGCACTTTTATCATGGATGGATGCGCTTTGAAATATACACATTCACTGCCATTATAAAGCTTGGAAGAGCCAGGAATTTTTTTTAATATAACTCCGATTGTATTCGTCTGACAGAAGAATGTCATATACACCTAGGACGACTTGAGGGTGAGTAAATCATGGGCTAATTACATTTTTTGGGTGAACTATCCCTTAAATAACTGATGTTACAACAGATGAAATGATTAAGGGACTATAATGGAAAGACAAATAAACAATACAAGGAAATGAAATCAAAGTTGGTAGAACTATCCACCCCTGCTGAGAGCTGAATGCTGATTGGTTAGTGAGTGAGCGGTGCCTGTTCAAACAAAGAGTGAAAAGAGAAATGGGAAATGCTTCATTTAACATAAACGATGGGTAAACGAAAGAGTGTGTGAAGACTATGAAGAAATGGATGAAAAGCGGGACAGCGCTTTTGCTCACCTGATCCCAACTCAATTCCAGTGGCATTGCATGCTGGGAAAAGAGAGCAGTCACCGCTAAAGGCTCTCAGCCAATCAGAGTAGTGTTAATTAACCAATCAGAGCAGAGATACATGGCTTAGAAGGAAATAGTGTTAACCGTAGAGATATTTAAGAGTTGTCATTGCATTATGTACTAGTTTTTTAAAGTCAACATTTATGTGCATTAAGTCGAGTCGACTACTCGCTGACAATGTCATTGTCACAATGAACAAACAAGCCTGAACCTCGAGCTGAGACTCAAACACAGATATGGGATAGAAAAGAAAGAAAGAAAGAAAGAAAGAAAGAAAGAAAGAAAGATAGATAGATAGATTTGAAGCATATTAGAGTTCACATCATTAGCGCAATCTGAATGCCGTGTGGAGTTGCTGCCTATGAAGAGCACTTCAGGTTAGGTTTCCGATCAGTCACTTCAATGCTGTCTTAGAAGATAGCAGCCTATGTAGGCGGGTTACAGCATGGATTTGGAACAGAGTGTGTGTGTGTGTGTGTGTGTGTGTGTGTGTGTGTGTCTGTAATGGGTTAATAGTGTTACCTTGTCTTGTTCTGCCTGCAGTATTCTGGTCTGATTCTGTTCACTGCTGTTCTTCAGAGAGTCGGTTCTCCGTTCCATCATCAGATTACTCTGCTCAACGTATCTACACAAGCACAAACTCCCCTTGAGTCAAAGCACACCGTGTTATTTTGACATTTTTATTGACAGTGATAGTCAAAACAGGAAAAGAAGAGATGGGGACAAGAGCGGGTAACAACATCGGTAAACTTTGCGAGCTTAACTAAACTTCTAAAGGTGATGATACACAGGGCAACTTTTTGGGCAATGTTGCTGGGCAATGTTGCAGTCAACGGGGAACCAGATGAGACACAGGGCCCACAACCGATCTAAATTATCCAGATAGAAATGTATTGCCCATTTTCAATGGGAAAGTGCCCAAGCAACAATCGCTCGGCAAGATTGCCCAGCAACATTGCTCAAAAAGTTGCCCAGTGTATCATCACCTTAAGGCTGCACGATACTGAGAAAAACTTCCATCGCAATAATTTTTTCTGTTATATACAGTATTGGCCAAGAGTGATGTCTGGAGGGGATATTGGTTTTTAATGACCCTACAAGTAAGGAATAATTGACGACAGGCTGTTGAATTATTAGAAAAATAATGCACACCCGAGGTGGTAATGCGGTCACGACGCGAAGCGAAGCGAAGCAGACTGAACACACTGAACACGCGTTTGGGCATGATCAGTCATCAAATTACATTCATAACCGGCCTTAAAGTGTGTCCTCGGCTCGGCTTTATGCAGTTATTAGAGAGAGATGTTGCAATAATGAGACAGAAAAGCATGTGCGTCAATATTATTATTTATTTATTAATTCAATTCGTTTTAATTAATTCGTTCATTCTTTTTTTTTTTCTATTATTAACAGATGACAGTAGACTAGCTAAATAAATGGGGAAAAAAAGCCTTTTAACAAGTAAGGCCTATTAATAATTATTTATTTGTTATATTATCTGCAATAAAAATCCGTGCTGCAGGACTATCCATTTATTTAGCCTATATTCAGTTTAATTTTCTATTGATTATAGATAGGAATATACTTTATTTATTAAAATTAAACTGCATGTTTCCATTGATTGTGAAGCTAGACATTGAAAATCGCAGATCAAGCGCATGGGGCTGCATGCTTTTTCTTGTTATGAATTTTCCGTTATTACAGTTAATTACGCGAAGTGATATGGAACTGTAATGCGGTCAAGACCTGCCTGGAACTACTTTAGCTGTGCGTTTCCCTGAAAATAATGCACACCTTAGAACGTTCGTCAACCAATCAGATTCAAGCATTCAACGGCCCTGTAGTATAAGTTCAATTAAACTTTCAAATTATTTGTATATATATATTTTAAATATGTGGGAAGAACAAAACACTAAACTCGGTTAAGGTTTTTATCTGACAAAATAATTTGGCAAAAAAAGGTCAACTATAGCTATAATGCAAATAAAAACAAAACGCTCACAGGAAAAAGCACACATTGACTACTACAGCATAATCAGTCATTAATATTTCATTGATTCTCTCTTGTTTTTGAATGCGTTCATAATTTCTTTGTATGACAGCCAGGCCAAAAATTATGTCGGCACAATTTGGCATGTTTCATTGATCACAATATTGATTTTATTCCGATACATGGCTCTAGACTATGACAATTTTTTTCCTGCCAGTACCAATTTGCCTGATAAGCACTGCCATTTCTGTTGCGCGTGAAAAATAAATGCCCCATCATTTATCAGCTCAGCTCAAACCGCAGCGCAGCACGAGCGAGTTTATTAGAGCGATTGAATTTACTCGCTGACTGGTCCAGTTTCATCCAGTTAGAAGGCTTTTCAATCCAAAAATCACCAACATTAACCATGAATTTACTGTAAAAACACTAACTGTAACCATGGTATTGTGGCAGAAATGTGAGATTTGCATATTGAACTTTATCATATTATTAGTGTAATTAAGCTATAGCAGTTTTTGTGCATTTGTATTCATTCTAAGGGCCCTATTTTAACAATCTGAAACAATCTTGGTGGGCGGATCTCGACGCAAATCTAAAATGGGTTGGTCTGAAGTAGCTTCATTACTCATAGGTGTGGTTTGGGCGTAACGTGAAATAAACCAATCAGAGCGACATCTCACATTCCCTTTAAGAGCAGGCGCGCTTGTTCCATGGCAGATTGCTATTATAACGGCGGATTTGCCAGGCGCACGCCGGTTCACAGCCGAGGAGACCGACGTTCTCGTCAGGGCCGTAAAACACAGAGAAGTGACATTGTATGAGGATGGAGAAACACACCCAAGTTAGCTTCGGTTAAATAGGCGTATAATAATTTGGGTAAATGTGTAAGATAGATTTATGCCTATTTTTTCACATCTTCATGGACACCACAATGATTTCCCTCGTGTGGAATATTTTTCCGTGTAATTATGTATGGTTTGCAAAAATGTGAACTGCTGCTTCAGTGTAGATGAGAGAAGCAAATTGTATGTGCGTTGTGCACATGCTACATTATGGCCAAGCATGCACCCTTAAAATAACATCTGAACGCGCCACTGACTTTAGACTAGGGTTTTCCTGGTCAGTGGCGGAATTGTTTTCTGAAACTGCAAAATAGCACCAGGGAACGTTTGTGCCGGAACACGCCTCCTCTTTTCACTGAACCGCCCCCGGGAGCGCAAGTTCATTCCCTAATTTACCGACGTGCGTCTGTGGAGGGAAAAGTCCGCTGTGCGTCGGGTGCAAAATAGGAATGATACATGCGTCGTGTACAATGTCAATTGCTTTGGGTGCAATATAGGGCCCTAAATGTGTTTAGGCTACTTTTTTTGAGAAGAAATACCATATAATCAATAGTTTTATCCATGTTAATGTTGTGCCATGCGTGGTTTTATCTGTGGTTATCATGATCTACAAATGTATGATACTATGGGGTATAGTCCTAACTCAGTCAGCAATGTTTAAATTTTACCCTATAAAAATGAGGTCGCTAAGATTTTTACTTATGTTACTGTTTTTGTTAGAAACATATTGTGCAGCCCTCTTTTTGAACCAGAACATTGCTTTAATGAAGGATGGATTATTATATAAAAAATATAATACAAAAAGGGAAGATGCCAAATATAATGCGAGACCTCTGACCTCTGGTTCTGATTGATGAGCTCGCTGATCTTGCGGTTCTGTTCCTCTATGCGTGAGCTTTTCTCAAACACCTCTTTCTTCAGACACTCATTCTCCTGAATAAATGAAAGATGGGTTCATTGAGCACTGAGAACTGTGAGAGAAGGTTTGATTGACCAATCACTGCAAGTTACCTGTATGATTCTCTGAATGTTGTGCATGATCATGGCTGTTTCCATCGACACGTTCGATAAGCCCAACGAAACGCTGCCTTGCTTTTGTAGGTCATCGATCTGAAAAAGTGGAGCGATTCCTCAAAAGGCTGTTCAAGTGTCAAATTTAGTTACTTACCAATTTCTGCTAATTATGTACCAACCTTTGAGGACAAGTGGTCCATTTTGTCTGCCACTTTTCCAACAGCCAATCGTATTTCAGTGTTGTGTTGTCGAGCCTCTGTCATCAAGAAGGATGTGACATCACTAGTTCCTTAAAGAGACAGGCGTCATTTAAAAATCCCAACCTTGACTACATGAATGTATTGACATCTGAAGCTGATAAACTACAAACAAATGCAATGTTTTGTGTAAGTGGTGAGATGTTTTTGTAGGTTTTGTACAGATTTTGTAGTGATCTTTACCTTGATAAGGCACGGTTTGAGTGGGGTACATCTGGCTCACAGGCTGCCGACAGGAAAACAGTCAACAGATTTAATAAATGTATCATAACTAAATATAGTCAAACCAACATTTATTCAGCCAACTTCAACATTTCTCACATTATCACAGTTTATTCGCTATAGTTTAGAAAATGGTGATAAAATATGACAAGAATCAGTTGATATTTCAGTTTTGTCCATCCTTATGTTAGACTGTCTCACAAATGAATTATGTTGCATATTGAATATTATGTTGAATATCTGTCAGCTGTTAAATTTCAGTCTGTGCTGTAAAAAGGTCACATTAGCAATTAAAGAAAAACACTTCAGCAAAACATGGTCAGGTCAAAGTGTCTTAATAATTAAATTACAAAAAAAAAAAAAAAAAAGTCTTGTAAAGCCCTGGTGGGACTGACTGATGAAGTTACACAGCAATAGTGAATTCCCGACCTGAAAGGCATGCACGACTCCCGGCATCATGGGCTGAGGATTGGCTGTTGCCATCGTAACGGGTAAAAGGGCCGTAGCTGGAATGGAAAGAGCACACAGGACAGTGTAACAGCATATAACTGAGCATTAAACACTGGTCTTCATAAGAGTATGATGTGATGCACGTGTGTTACCCTGCACTGAAGGCGGGGGGGCGGAGGTGATGTGTACAGGCTGTGGTGACGGTGCACTGTTGCGTTCCCTGCGTCTCGACACACTCGGGTCCTACAGCAGGAACAGGATCATCTGTAAACCTTCGCATGCATTCTCTCACATTTATACTTTATATCGTTATAACCTCATCCTTCCCTCGGGTCATTTTGACCCGGAAAATATTTGTGAAAATTTTGTGAAAATTAAATGTTCATCAGAGGGGTACAAGACCCTAGGACTTTTGTCGTACTTGAACCACGAATAAAAAATAAAATAATTATGGATTCGAGGAGTTTTGTGGCTGAAATTTAAAAAAGTAACAAATCCTTCCTTTGTGGGTCAATTTGACCCCCTTAGGAATGAATGGAATGCTTCAGTTCACATAAAAAAAAAAATAAAAAAAAATGCTCAAAATTCAAACTAAAAATGCTAAAACTTTACCAAAAAACTATTTTATAATGTCTACATGTGTGTCTGAATGCTGAAGAACTGACTTTAGGACCCAGCGGAACACCTCGTTCCTCCATATGGAGCTATAAGCCCATCTAGAGGCTAGTGTCATGAAATATCATGTTATATTACTTTTATTCCCATAAGAAGTTGGCAAAGACACCCAATGTAAGATATTTTGAGCTGAATTAAAAGGGTTATGCATGAAATTGTGAGTTATTTTGAATTTAAGTTGAAAGCATGTGAGAAATGTGCCTAAATTACTATTTATTTATTATTTTATCAAATCTAGTAATTTAAAGGTAAATTAAATAAAAAATAACAAAAAAATCTCCTAAAAAAATGCATTATAAAATATAACAAATATAATCAAAATTAAATAAAATAAGCTTTATGGACAAAAAAAAGAGGTATAATTTTAGGGCTCCGGGTCATTTTGACCCATAAGGGAAGGATGAAGGTTAAGGCAAAACACAGATATTTTTCGTTTGACTGTTTGTGCTGTGTCTGAATAGAAGACAGTGTAAAACCGGTATAATGAAAGGCTCAGTCTTGCCTCGAGCTCAGAGTCGCTGGAGTCTGGCTGTGAGGGAGATGAGGACGAGCCGGCGATGAAGGGCAGCATTGGCTGGCCCATTTTGGCCATGCGAGAGATCAGTTTAGCTTTAGTGGCGTCAGGATTCTGAAGACATTGCAAAACATGGCAGAAAACACACAAAGATAGTTTATTATTAGGGATGCATTGATATTAAAATTCTAGTCGACAATTATTTTCTGATTACTAATAAAAAAAGTCTATACAAATGAATTTCGGTCATTAAAATACTATAACTGACAACTATGAACTATGGATATTAATTCTGAGATTTGCAAAAAATTCTATTTAACAGTGTTATTAAGTGATGAGTGTAATATTAAATATTAACTTAAACTACAATTCCAAAGTTTAGGGTCGGTAAGATTTTTTTATGTTTTTGAGTCTCTTATGCGCACCAAGACTGCATTTATTTGATCCAAAAATAGAGTAAAAGAGCAATATTGTGAAATATTAAATTAAAATAGCTGTTTTCTATGTGAATATATCATAACATGTAATTTATTCCTGTGATCAAAGCTGAAATTTCAGCATCATTACTCCAGTCTTCAGTGTCACATGATCCTTCAGAAATCACTCTAATATGATGATTTGATGATCAAGAACAAGCCGGATACATTTTTCTTCAAGATTTTTGGAAAATTCCAAAGAAAAGCATTTATTTGAAATAGGAATCTGTTGTAGAATTATAAATGTTTATGAAATTTTCTTTAAACAATTTAATGCATGCTTGCTGAATAAAATTATTTTCTTTTGAAAAAAAAATGAACTTTTGAACAATAGTGTCTAATGATAGATGACAACACATGTAAAAATAGGAGAAATCAGCTTGAACAATTAAAAATACAGTATGTATCCAATATTGACTTGATTGATATTGTGCATATCTATTTTTTTTTTTTTTTTGGCCTTTTGCCATTTTATTGAAAGGGGGAAGAATCTGGAAATGTTGCACGCTTGATTAGAACTTGCAATGCCCACATGAACACTTCAAGCTCAATGTGTCTTGTGTTTACATAATATTATGTGTGTGTACTGTGTATAATTATTTTATATATATATATATATATATAGACACACACATGCATGTATATTAAGAAATATTAAGAAATATTTGCATGTATATATTGTATAAATATTTATACATCATTTATATTATATATAAATATAAATATTTTGTATATAAATAACACATTTTTCTTACATATCTACATGCATGTGTGTGTATTTATATATACAAAATAATTATACACAGTACACACACATATATTATGTAAACACAAACTTTTATTTTGGATGCGATTAATCGTTGCCCAGCACAAAAATAAATAAATAAATAAAAAACCTAAAAACAAATATGTGATACATCTGAAAAGAAACAAAACTTACACTCAGCTGTTCACTGAGGGAGTTTGATTTCGCTCGAAGAGGCGGTTCACTGTAAACAAAGAAGAAACGTAGTGAACAGATAACCTCAATCAAATAATATTAATATAAAAAATCATCTCCAGCCAGAAGCCAGCAGGGCTCACCTGGGTTTGCTGGTTTGCGGGGCAGAACTGAGGGACTGGTTCGGCTCAGAGGAGCCCAGACTCTCAACACTGGGAGCAGGAGACGCCGAATCTCTTGAGTTTCCATCCTTTGCAAACTTGACCTGCACATGCATCGAGAGAGAACACATATGAAGAGAGCAGGGCTGTGCATAGTTCTACAATGCTGCAAAGTACGTAATAAGTCTGAGGACGGGAAAGGACATACTTCTGAGTATGTATTAAAGGGGTTATTCTCTATATCAGTGTCAGTGTTTCTGAACTCCCTGAAACGCCTCCATTGTTGTAGTCTTGAGTTTCTTCTGGGAACGAACACGTCACAATATTCCTCATTATAATAATTCATGCGCAGAATAAAGGGGCGGGGCCTGGTTGAGTTAGTTAGTAGTGTGTTAAACTGGAGGTTATGGAAAGGGGCGGGACATTTCCCAAACACACTCAATGCGCTCGACCAATCACAACACACTGATCCAGCCGACCAATCAGAGCACAGTGTGCTTTTCAGAAGGAGGGGCTTCATAGAGACAGGAAGTAAACAGAGCGTTACTGACAGACTGGGAATAGAGGAGCTGCAACAATGGGGAATATGGGGAAAATAATGTTTTTTAAACAATCAAGCATTAAAACCAATAGAGGGTATGCGCGTGACGTCACCGTTGGCTGGAGTGACTGCTGTTACACAGACTGAGTGGCAGAAACACTGAGTGGCAGCATTAGTTTTCAGCGTGAATGCTGCGAAAAACACACAAAACACATCTAAAACGGGAAAGAGCTTTGAGATTGACTGTATAAATAGATTTGACAAGAAATCTGAGGTATATTTTTACAGACTGCCGAAAGCTACAGAACAGAGAAGTGAATAGATCACTGTAAATAACAGAAACAACTGGATCCAGGGACCGAAAGGTGGATTTGCAGATATCATTTTGTGTCAATATGCTGAATTTAAGAGTACAATCATACCCTATATATTGTATTGTTATATATTGTATTGACAACTCATCAATTAAATATTTACCATCGTATATTCGGCATAATTGGACGTTTTTAAATAAACACTGACAAAAAACTATACAAGTTTTAGTGCTGGACAATATGATGATATATATATAACATTGATGTCAGTGATCACCCGGATTTATATCTATATTGTATTTATATAAAGCGTTCACAGGCAAATTTGCTTTATGTATTTCCCCGTCGTCTAAATCAGGCTCATATAAATGTCAGGAAACACGATTCCCGGCGGCATGTCAATATCTGTGGATCACTGGATCTTTGGTAAGTTGTAAAGAACACTATATCGAGTCCAGCCTTTAGTTTAAACTCATATTGTTTGTTTTACTCGTGTTTTCACAGTTTCCTCTATTAACTCCAGTCACTCAGCAGCTCTTCTGCCACTCAGTCCGGCTGAGCGAGTGTGTTCCTGCGGGAAAGTGACGTCAATGCAAATCCTCTATTCTAGCAGAACCCCAAAAACAATCAAAGACTTTAAAAAAGGGAATAATAGGTCCTCTTTAAGACATTGGAACATATAAAAACCTGAATCATCATAAAATATCATAAAAACAACATGGTAAAGTAAATGTGAGAATGGCGTACCCGCCGGATCTCCGCTTCGAAGACTAGTGTGCTATCCGGTGGCACGCGGTTGGGAACGCCCTGCGGTCCGTACGCCAGACCGGGAGGAATCACCATCAGTCGTCTCCCAGCTTTCCGCATGTTCAACATGCCCTCCTCCCAGCCCTGAGAGAGAGAATCGCTTTAGACTGCCGTATGAGTGATAATCACACGTAAAAGACAACTTCCCTCTCACCTTAATGACCTTCCCAGCCCCGAGCTTCAGTCTCAGCAGTTTGTCCTTATTCAGATTTGAGTCAAACATCTGGAGGAGAGGAAAATAAACTATGAGAATTTGGATAAAGCTGGATAGCAAGACAAATTATCAACGGATAAAGTGCTATTTTTTGAAGAAATGAATACTTTTATTCTGCAAGGACACATTCAATTGATCAGAAGTGACAGTAAAGACATTCATAATGTTTCATCTTTCAAATTAATGCTGTTTTTTTAACTTTTTATTCATCAAAAAAAAAACTGAAAAAAAACAAAACATTAATGGTTCCTACAAAAATATGAAGCAGCAAAACTTTTTCAACTGATAATCAGAAATATTTCTTGAGCACAAAATCATCATATTAGGATCATGTGACACTGAAGACTGGAGTAATGATGCTGAACATTCAGCTTTGATCACAGGAATACATTACAGTTTAAAATATATTTAAACTAAAAAAAATTTTTTAAATATTGTAATAATATTTCATAATTTTACTGTATTTTTGATCAAACAAATAAAGCCTTTGTAAGCATATAATACTTTTTTTTTTTTTTATGTACCCGGTACCAAACTTAAGCATTAGTTTTGCTCTATAATTCTCATTCAAACCATGTTTACATTAACCAGAATATGAATCGGATTTTGGTCATATTACGATTATGTATGCATCATGTAAATACAGTAACTTGCTTCTCATGTAGTTCATATCATCATAATGGCAGCTTAGTAACTCGCCTAAGCCATGTCCATTATGGGCCCTGTGTGCACATAAACACGGTCATTCCTAAAGCATCTTCACCTGTCCAATGGTGTGGTTTTGCAGCAGCGAGCCAGTGTAAGCCACTTCTAATGAGTCTCCATTCTCCACAGCCTGGCCCTCACCCAGAAGAAGATCCTGGGTCAGGACAGAGTCTAGCGGACCGCCACAGTTCACTTTGGCGAGACAAACCTGAAACAATTACATTGCTGCGTAAGAATCTCCTCACACAACACCAGGTGACGAAGAACCCATAAAACACAAACCTCTTTAGAAAAGTCTGTGGCCGCTTTCTCTGATTCAAACATCAGTGACCAATTCTGTCTCTGGTCATCATAAAACGTGCAGTAGTTACTGGGCTGGACCTGAATGTGAAAGAGATCATTACAAACAACGTTCGGAAAGCAAACATGTTTCATTATGTGAATAAGAGCTCACAGTGAGGATGAAGCCTCTGTGGATCCTGGCGGCCGTCACCGGTTTCTGTTGACTGACATACAGCAGGATCTTGTACTAAAGAAGAGTGCAGACGTTTGTGTGTGTGTGTGTTATAAACATCCCCATTTAA
This sequence comes from Squalius cephalus, assembly GCF_949319135.1. Classification (NCBI taxonomy): domain Eukaryota; kingdom Metazoa; phylum Chordata; class Actinopteri; order Cypriniformes; family Leuciscidae; genus Squalius; species Squalius cephalus. Next base: position 33,329,311 of record NC_137137.1, read on the forward strand.
GACTCAGTCAAAACAAAAGTGGTCATTCTAACCTCTTTAGTTGTATGATTTCCAAGGACCGCAGCTCCCAGCTTGCCTTGCTTCACATACTGTCCGTTAACACTAAACACAAAAACAGTGATCACTGCGTTTCCCTTTTCATTACATCAGTCTGAAAACTAAATCACAGACAATCAGCGCTCAAGATACATCTTTATATGTAAATTCTAGCATGTGCTTTGCTTTGGATATCTGGTTTACAGATCTGTATATATATATATATTTCATGCCCTATTCTTTACACTTATAAAACAAGGGGATGGACAGGCGTAGCGCCAAACATTAGTCCCAAACTGATGAGTGATATCTTCTTAAGGTGAGTAGATCCAAAAGTAAATCAAAAATAAGAAAAAAATTAAATAAAATCTGCAGACAAATATTGGCCAAAAAGCTCACGAGATTTATTTTCCAGAGGCCACAAATAAAGTGCAAAAAAATGCAAGAGTGCAAAACGGTTTCGGGTTCATCAGTGCAATGTGTGTTACCGTGCTCAACACCTGCAGTCATTTACATACTCATTACCGTAATCCATGTAACACACCGGAATCTGATTTTATCCCATTTACAAATATTCACATCAAACATCTACATGATTATATATACATATCACAACAATACTCCATTCCAAAAAAAAATTGGTAACATTTTTTTAAAATAAAATAAAATAAAATAAATCTCTTTTTCCTCTTCTTTACAGTTAAAATTAATCTGTTAACTACGGTATCACCCCCCATTTCTGAAGCATAGATCTGAAGTTAAAGGGATAGTTCACCCAAAAATGAAACTTCCGTCATCATTAACTCACGCTCATGTCGTTCCAAACCGTAAAACTTACAAAGACTTGCAACTTTCCAATGAAGATATAAGTGAAATCTAAGAGATTGACAGTACACGCAACTACCACTTTGACACTTCAAAAAGTTCATGAAGAGAAGTTCATGAAGAGAAGTTCATGAAGAGAAGTTCATGAAGAGAAGTTCATGAAGAGAAGTTCATGAAGAGACTGGATCGCTTTATATAATGAACAGACTGAATTTAGCTTTTATTCACGTATAAACATTGATCAGAGAGAAGCTCAACCGAACCAAATGTAAGAATTGAGAAATTACAAAATGCCGGACAGTCTGGTTGAAGAGCAACCAGACCCCGAGAGGACAAAGGACCTCTCTGGAAATTAACATTTGAACTAGCCCTCGTGCACTATCGAGACGAAAGTCTCACCTCCCGAGTCATCCTAATCTACATTTCATTCCCTCTCCCCTCACCCCCTCTCTCTCATGCTCAGATCACCTGAATTCACCCAAGAAAATGTATAGTTTAATGTGAATGATTATCACAGAGTATTTTTCAAGTTTGGTATCATTTAAAATGTCTCAGTGCGACTGGTACAAATGTCTCATTTCCAGATAAGTAAAACAAAAGGTAATAAGGTTTTTAAGAGTTTAGGGATAACTGACACACAAAGGAAGGTGGTATCTAGACAAATGGTATCCTACCCCCCCAAAAGGTGTAACTTCTGAATGCAAATTTCCATTGTTAAAAGATATTTCCAAGTGAAAGAGGTCCTGACTATATAATGAAATGCAGTAGGGGATTCGGGGCCTTTCTGTACCTCAGATTAGCCCGTGAGGCGGAGAGTGAGACTCTCAGCCTCATGTATATCTTAATGTTGGGTTTGCATCTTCTCTCTATTCCAGAGCATTTGAAGTTTTGTATCGATTATCTTTGAATTGATTATGAAATTGGCTTGATACGTTTACATGACATAATAAATTGTTACATTTGATTATTCTAACCGACTTTGGCATTATTTTCATTAAAGAGTTAAAAGGAACAGTCAAACATTCGCTCACACTTAATGATGCACAGATATCATTAAAACCTTTTCATTTATGGAGTCAGATGAAATTACGAGAGAATACATATGAGAAAATGTATTGCATTTAATAAAAAAAATACTTTGCCTCGAGAAAAGACAGTAACACGTAGAGACCTTCCGCGCTGGTCGGATGCCGGACTTTGGGCCGATCGAGTGCGAGCTTACACAAACGTGCTGCGTAACACGAGAATGAACCTCATCGGTTCACGCTTATCAAACAAGCATACTTGAGCTCCTGTTGACCAGAACTGAGGTGTGAGTTGATGAATGTTTGTGAATAAAAGTCTAAATTAAATCTGTTCATAATATAAAGCGATCCAGTCTCTTGGCTCAAAGTCAAAGTGAAACTTTGTGAGTCAAAGTGGTAGTTGCGTAGCTGTCAACGGAGGGACAGAAATCTTTCAGATTTCATTAAAAGATCTTCATGTGTGTTTCAAAGATGAATGAAAATCTTACGGGTTTGGAACGACATGTGGGCGAGTAAATGATTGCAGAATTCATTTTTGGGAGAGCTATCCCTTTAAATGGATGTAATTCAATGTCTCTTTTAAAAACATTCAACAAATTGTTGCAGAAGTGAAAGCACTTTAAAAAATAAAGTGTACAAAAGTAATAGAAGTAAATGTTTTCATTTTATACAAAATGCATATTTTACAAAATAATTTGGCCTCTAAAATAGCTACTAAATCAAAACCATATATAAATAACAAATATATACAAATGAAGAGTTCAGATGCAAAAGCCTCTAAGTGCCATCTGAAATTTTCTTCTAGAATGATCATTTTTATCATGCTCGTACAGTAATTTCACTTAAATGACAATTAATAGGTTATTTTCATTGCCATTGAAGTGAAATTGCTGAACTTAAATGTACGAGCTTGATAAAAATGATCATTCTAGAAGAAAATTTCAGATGGCACTTAGAGGCTTTTGCATCTGAACTCTTATATAGTATATATATGTATATATATAATATGCAAAGTTATTTTTCAACTTACTATCTGTAGGCATGTACTGCAGTAGCAAAGAGAACAGCAGGAGGATTCTGGGAAGGGGCTGACTTTTGGTTTGGGGGTCCTGTAAAAACATGTCAGAAAACTCTGCATTAAAGGAGTAGTATCATACTTTTCTTTCCTCATACGGTCCAATTATGGGGAAATTCAATACACGTTTTTGACACTTTTTGCACAGCGCAAACATTGTCATTGTTTCAACATCTTTGTTTACACTTTAAACAAAGACATTTTTTATTTTTTTTATCCCTATGAGAAAAATCCTTTTAGAACAAAGGCCATTGAACAAGTGTGCGAGTACTGATGCACTCTATTACACATCTCTGACATGTAAACAGGGATGCTTATGTTTTGATTCATTCACCGGTCTGAAATCTGAAAGTTGCAGTACTTTTAGTTTTAAAACATTTTATATGGAGGAGGGTGGACATTTTAAGTTCTGACAGTCATGTGTGTTTATAGAGTTATTTCATCCAAAAAAAAAAGGATGACCATTTGATCCCTCATGATATGACCTAGGTTCCTGTGGTCTTACCTGAGTTGGCCGAGCTCTTGCGGGGCTGTTTGGGAGCCGTGTACTGGAAAGACTCATTACCCTTGCTTGCTGTCTGATCCAGTCCAAAGAGAGAGGCTAACTTTGCTCTGAAATCACAAAAAAGCAGTAAGTAAATCCACTATTACACTTCTCCACTTGTGCAAGATCACGAGTCACTGAAAGATGCTCAATTCTCAAATTAAAGCTGATCTAATTTAGCCTTTGAGTTTTTGATTAAACTTTACACTGAAGGACATCAATGAACACCTGCTTGAAACCAGAAAATAAACCAGTACAGCCTCTGTAATATCATCGGTATGGTAATAAACACACACACGGCACTGACCCATGGATCTCTCTCCACTTGTAGTCATTGTCCTGCTGTCCTGCCATGCTCAGCTAGGCCGCCAACATTGTGTGCATTCTGACCTCCTGCTTTTTAGTAAAGCTAAGGAATGATAACCAGCTAATCTCCACACATGTGCATGTGAGCTTCGTGCCACTTTTCCAGTTGCATGTAATATCAGATCTCTTCAGCGGGTCTTGCAGAGTCAACAACCACACAGGAGCTCCTCGTGACTGTGGCGCCCCGTTCCGATCCGGGACGTCTAACTACAGCATGTGAGCGGCATTAACACTCTGACTTTAGTCTCCACCTCTCGACAATCCTTCCTAACGGCTTCATATTCCCCAGTTATTACACGGCTCTGTGGAATGCTTGATTCTGATTGGTCAATCGCGCCATCCAACGGTATATTATTCCCACATAACAGCCGCTGAGAACAGAAACACAGGCTCATCCGGGTCACTGAAGTCCGCGGCGCTATACGCTCGCTATGAACGGTTTTTCTTCGTGGAAGTTTTGCATTTGGTGAGCTAATAAAATATTAAAACTCAGTCGAATCAATATTTTGTGTACAGTTATTTAAATATGCCAA
>NC_137137.1:33336214-33436214 GCF_949319135.1 Squalius cephalus
TGATCACTGACATCAATGTTATATATATCATCATTTCGTCCAGCACTAAAACTTGTATAGTTTTTTGTCAGTGTTTATTTAAAATCCAATTAGGCAGAATATACGATGGTAAATATTTAATTGATGAGTTGTCAAATTACAATAAATAACAATACAATATAAATTCAGCCTATTGAGACAAAATGAGACAAAATGATAACTGCAAATCCACCTTTCTCTGCCTGGATCCAGTTGTTTCTGTGATTTGCAGACTTAATTTGTTTAATTCATATTTGTGTTATAATGCATTTGTCTAATTTGCTTCTTTTTATTATTTTAATAACAAAAATAAAATAACAAAAATAACTATGTTGTGATAAATATGTTTATCGTGAAATAAAATTGTATTAAAAATGTATAAAAATAAAAATGTATTAAGACACTTAAAGGTTTCAAACTGAAAGGGGGGTCAACAAGAGAGTCCTGCGGCCGGGGAAATGTATAACAAAAGTATAATTAAATAATTAAATAAATAACATAAAAGACTAAAATTAATAAGTAAAAATATATACTTATAAACTATACAAATTTATTAAAATAAACAAATTATTAAATAAATTATACATCTAACTGTACAGTAGTTTAATGAGTAGAATTTATTTTTAATGTAGCTTGAAAGAAGAGAACATAAATATATATTTAAAATATTTTGGCATATCCACAGTATAAACTGGGTCTTTATACAAGACAACATATAGGTGACATTTGAATTCCCTCACATGAGAATCGTCATATTTAGGGACCGCGGCATTTAAAGCATTGAAAACCCCCGATTTAAGAAACACTGACACAAAGAAATACAATGTCTAGCATTATATAAACCAAAGTTAGATCTGAGAAAACTAGCAGAATTAGTTTGCGGATGCCATTTGTTTTGATATTTTGCTGTATAATGCAATCCCACTGAAACATTAATAGGGGTGATTTAAAGGTCCCGTTCTGCGTGATCCCATGTTTCAAACTTTAGTTAGTGTGTAATGTTGCTGTTAGAGCATAAATAATATCTGTAAAATTATAAAGCTCAAAGTTCAATGCCAAGCGAGATATTTTATTTAACAGAAGTTGACTACAAAAAACGGCTCGATTGGACTACATCCCTCTACTTCCTTCTTTAGTGATGTCACTAAAACCATTTCTTGACTAACCTCCGCCCACTGAAATGCTCCCTCAACTCTACTGGCTACTTGCACACTTCTTATAACTTAGCCTACTGTGTTTACTCAGCTCTTACGGTGATTTTCTGAAGTAAAACTGACGCTTCATCTTTTGTGTGATGTACAATAAACTTTATTAAACTCATCAGTACATGTTTGATCATCATTCAGACAGCAGACTTGTAGGCTATTAATAAATAATGGATACATAGCCTACAAGCAGATGACAAATACGTTATAATAACCGTAATTAAACTACTAAACTATACCTGTTTCATCTCTATACAGCACTCTGACTCTGTAGGCATTATTGTCCGACTCGAAATGAACGCCATTACTGAGAGGCATAGACAGTATATAAACTGGACACAGCGACCCCATAGGTTTCAACGGAGAGAAGTTGAAGCACATTAGAAGCAGTCATTTCCTGATTGCCAGGCGTCCTGCGCAGACTCAAACTGAGCTTGACGACGGGGATGTGACGTGAGCAGCCCGCCTGACAGTTGTAAGTTGTCTAGTAGCTGTGCCAAACGAAATCTGAACCATTCCCTTCCGAATCTTGCAGAGATGGAAAGCGTGAGTAGGATCTGTCCATGAGCTAGGAGCAGGAGCAACGTCATGACTCTCTATGGCCTTCTCCTTTAACTTTATGCCTCCGCGTCCCCCCGATTGACTGCGAGCTTCTCTTCCTGTCTCTACGGTAATTTCCAGAGAGTCGCGTGGTTTTGACGCAATCGTTAGCCTACTTTTACAAAAACTGCTTCTACGGGGCCATAACGCAAGATACAAGGTAATGGAGCCTTTTATACATTGTCGTGTTTCTTTAGAAATAAATAATGGACAAATGGAGTCTTTAAACGCCTCAGATGTAAAGTTATTCGCTGTCAAAGTGACGCCAAAATGAATGGAAGTCAATGGGATGCTAACAGCAGGTGAAGGCTTGTTAGCCAATGGCGGCTCCCGGGGGTACCTTCAAACTAATATGAAACGCTTACCCACTGCTGAGAGGTTCTGATATTATCATCATTCCGTGAGATGAATTTGTCCTGAGAGACTGAGCGCGAGCTCGTGAAGCTCCGCCCCCTGTGTCGTCCAGCAGCAGCTCATTTGCATTTAAAGGGCACACACTAAAACAGCTCGTTTTTCTGAGCCCCAAAAAATGTCAATTTAAACATGCTGTAAAAAATGATCTGTTGGGTATTTTGAGCTCAAACTTCACATACACACTCTGGGGACATCAGAGACTTATTTTACATCTTGTGAAAAGGGGCATATAACGGGACCTTTAATGCTTTTTAGTGTTTAGTGATGTTTTTAGAGCCACCAGTGGGCTGTGAGATTTGGGAGTTATTATTAGCTAACAATATAACCTATATTACTTCATAAGCTGAGATGATTTTAGTGAAGCTGAAGAAAGAAACACCCAAACCAAGAGTTACAGGACAGTTAAAAGACCAGACATCATGTGATCAAGCAAGTCATGCCAGAACAAATGTAACATTCAAGTGATGAATGTTTAAAACAACTCGTTGTTTTATTAACACAACAAACGGTTCACTTGTCTGTTAATGTACTTTTGTCGCCAAAAAAGTTTCTGTCATCCATAGGAAAGCTGCAATATATTCGCTATATTAGTAGCCATGAGTGACACTTCACTTTCGGTTTCTATTGCACAATAAGTGCATTAGTTGTTTCAGGTCTAAACATCTAAATCAAATTTATTTCGATAAATAACCAGCTGAATGAGGTTTTCCTGGAGACTTTCGCCTGCATGATTGTGTCTTTGTCCGTCAGGAATTCACTCACCCTCCAGTGGGAGACAGAAAGTCTCCGTCCTCGTCGTCTGTTCCAAACATGCCTCTGACTGATCTTCACACCGCGAGACTCTAATGTTACTTATATTACAGATATGAAGTAATGATCGCCTGCATGCGGTGAGGAAATAATATTAACATATAATAATTCTTTCCAAGTCGCTTCCTGGTTCTGCTGGTGTCAGCTGACCCGCCACATGATCACGCGCGCTCTACGTCACGCAGCACTTCCACTCACTCAAATCAAAGTTTTGTTTTATTTTAATCTGGACTGGCAAATTATTTTCAATAGATAAATCAGGTTTCTTGATATTATTTTTCTTGTTAACTATTGTACTATAACTTGTTTATTGTCTGAAAGTTTGTCTGTTTTTTGTATCTTACGTTTGTTAAAATTTGCAAAAAAAAAAAAAAAAAAAAGGAAATCTGAAGTGAAAAATAAATAAATAGCATGACTGAAAGACTGAGGGACTCTGGAGTATTGTTGTATTATGTTATGACAACGATGATAATTGTTGTTAATGTTTGTTTTTTTCTTCTTCAAGCATTAAAAAAACTTTTTATTTTATTTATTGTATTGTGTGTTTGTATTTTTTTTCTCTAAAACTATCTTTATATACCTGTTAAATGTTGAAAGCTCGAATTAAAAAAACAGCGCGAGAAAAAAATTGTCATAAAAGCTAAATCTAAAATCTAAAAGAATGTTCAACGGCTCTGGTATTGCATTAGTGCGCGGAAAGTGAAAGTAGCCCCGTGACCTATTGCTGCTGCTAAGCAACCAAACTCTACACAAGCAGAGACACACGTCCGTTAGCGTTAACGACTGCGAGTATGTAACAGTTAGCCTACTGTGATTTTTTTATTTATTTTTTAGCAAATGAGGTAAGTGTTTAAAAGAATATTTCATGTTTGTGCGTATGTCCTGCTTTGATTTGGAACAAATAACAAGAACGAATTCAATCCAATTCAGTTTTTGCTCCACGAATCCTTTTAAATAGAAAACAAACAAACAAAACAAAAAAAGACAGTTGACGGATTGTCGTTTTGTTTAATAATCGTCACATTGTCATTTTATTCAGTAATTAAATTAATAAAAGCCTGTGGTGTGGTCATTGTGGATGTATCTTAGGCCAACTAATAATATTGGCTAGAAATAGTTAGTATATGCTAAAAATCTTTGAACACTCACAGAAAATATATAATATTGTGTTCTAATATATAAAATATAATATTTAATATTTGTAGGTTAAAACTCATTTAGAAATATTTGATATTATATAATATTATGTATACTACGGGGCTGATTGGTTGACCTTGGTTCTCACTTTGGTTCTGAAAAGGTGTGTGAAAAACTAGTTCCAGCAGGTTTTGACCGCATTACAGTTCTATATCACTTCGCCAAATTATCTCAGTTATTTCAAAGGTCTTTACAGCCGACAACAACAAAAGAGCCAAAACACACAACCACACTGACCAAACAAATAAATATAGTTTTCAAACAATAGGATAAAAACGACAAATTATTTCCATGTTTTTTTGCCACAGAATTACGTTTTATTCTATATAGAAAGCACATACTCTCTTTCTCGCATTCAAACACACTCACACACATACAGTCCGGACACACACTCGCACAGAAACGTGTTGTCAGCGCTGCTCTGACGATTTTAGCAGTAAAATAAGTTTAGCAACTTAAAATCTTCATGACATCTCACTAGCGATGTAATAACGGCGCTGTTCTTGAAGCAGATAAACTTAGTTTCGCTATTTTTAAGGACACAGTGTCAGGAAGCATACAACGGATCCAGTAGCGAGTCGAAATAAAGTTTATTGTAAACAGTCAATAGAACAAACAGAATAGCCGGCAAATAACGGGCATCCAGCAGGTCCTAGGAAACACGAGAACTGCAGAGTAGAATCCAAGCAGGGCAGAGGAGAAATGACGCGCCGTGATATCCTCAACACAGGCAGAACGAAAACAGGAGCTCCGTGCAAACAGAGAGCAGGACCAGAAACTGCACAGAACAGATGTCAGCACAGGAACCAGCAAAGCAAACGATCTGACACTGAACAGGAGTAACACAGCCCTACATATAGGACTAATAAACGAGACACACCTGCGACTGATCTGATCGCTCGTCAGCGCAGCTGACGCTGATAGGCAATCAGATCAGTGCAGTACACACAGAATGAGCAAGCAAACCGTGACATTACCCCACCCCCTAGGAGCGTCACCTGACGCTCTCAGAGGGTCCTACCTGGCGATTGTAATCATCGATAAGGGAATAATCCAATATGTCCCGGGCAGGAACCCAGCTCCTCTGGACCGTAACCCTCCCAGTCCACCAAGTACTGGAATCCATGTCCCCTCCGCCTTGAGTCCAGGATACGATTAACCGAATAGGCTGGTTCCCCATCTACGATTCGCGGCGGTGGGGGAACCGGGACAGGCGGATTAATAGCCGAACGAAAAACTGGCTTGATTTTAGATACATGGAAGGCGGGGTGAATCCTCCGGTATGCCGGAGGAAGTTTGAGACGGACCGTCACCGGACTAAGGATCTTGGTGATGGTAAACGGGCCGATGAATTTAGGAGCTAATTTTCTACAAACGGAGCGGAGAGGAATATCAGCAGATGAAAGCCACACTTTTTGACCAGCGACGTAGACGGGAGGTCTCGACCAGTGGCGATCGGCCTGGACCTTAGTGCGCAAACCCAACTGGAGAAGGGTCATCCTGGCCGTTCTCCAGATGTCTCTGCACCCCTGGACGAATTCGTGGGCAGAGGGGACCGCGATTTCAGATTCCAGACTAGGAAAAATTGGTGGCTGGTACCCTAAACTACACTCAAACGGAGATAGGCCCGTGGACAACACTGGTAATGAGTTATGCGCGTACTCAACCCATGAGATATGCTGACTCCAAGAGGACGGATTCTGTGACGCTAAACATCGCAAACCTCGTTCCAAATCTTGGTTGGCCCTCTCCGTCTGACTGTTGCTCTGGGGATGAAACCCAGAAGAAAGACTGACATTCGCCCCCAGCAACCGACAAAACTCTCCAAAATTTGGATATAAACTGGGTACCCCTGTCAGAGACCACGTCTGTCGGGAGGCCATGGATACGAAACACGTGGTCTATGACAGCAACTGCTGTCTCTCTGGCTGATGGTAATTTGGGCAGAGGGATGAAATGCGTAGCCTTCGAGAACCTGTCCACCACGGTTAAAACCACCGTGTTACCCTGTGAGGCAGGGAGACCTGTCACGAAATCTAGCTCAATATGTGACCAGGGTCTCGAAGGAACTGACAACGGTTGAAGGAGCCCAGCAGGAGGGCGAGTGGAAGACTTACAACTGGCACAGACCGAGCAGGCCAACACAAAACGACGAGTGTCGCGAGCCATAGTTTGCCACCAGAACCGTTGCTTAATGAGAAAAATGGTACGATTGACTCCTGGATGACAAGCCACCTTGGAACAATGACCCCACTGGATGACGTTGGACCGCAATTTCTCTGGCACAAATAAATGACCCGGTAGACATCCAGGCGGAGGCACTACCCCATCTAAGGCCGTGCGGACCTTCGACTCGATCTCCCAGGTCAACATTGAAACCACACAATTACGTGGAACGATGGACTCGGGAGAAACCGGGCGTTCAGATTGGTCAAAAATGCGGGACAATGCGTCAGGTTTGATGTTCTTGGAACATGATAGGAAATGGAAAAATCAAACCGACCGAAAAAAAGTGCCCACCGAGCCTGCCTAGAGTTAAGTCGTTTGGCGGATCTGATGTATTAAAGGTTCTTGTGGTCGGTCCAAACAATGAAAGGTACCCCCGAACCCTTCAACCAATGACGCCACTCCTCCAAGGCTAACTTGAATGCCAACAATTCTCTATTACCAATGTCGTAATTACGTTCAGCGGAAGACAAACGATGAGAATAAGCGCACGGATGAACCTTGCCGTCCACGGAGGAACGCTGGGAGAGAACCGCACCTACCCCCACCTCTGACGCATCGACCTCCACCACAAACTGACGAGAGGAATCAGGGGCGACAAGAATGGGGGGCTGAAACAAAGCAGTCCTTGAGTTTGGAGAACTCTGAACAAAGAGTTTGTGAACAAAGAGGTGCCCTGCAGCCTCTCGAAGGCTGAAGACATCAGTGGCAAAGGATAAGTATTCTTTACCGTGATGCTGTTCAGCCCTCGGTAATCAATACAAGGACGCAGGGAACCGTCCTTCTTGCCCACAAAGAAGAATCCCGCCCCTGCAGGAGAAGAGGAAGTTCAGATGAGTTTGGCTGCCAGAGAATCAGAAATAAATTTCTCCATGGCCTCCCTCTCCGGAGTGGAAAGAGAGTATAATCTGCCCTTAGTCGGAGACGTACCTGGTAATAAGTCTATAGCACAGTCATAAGGACGGTGCGGAGGAAGAGAAGCAGCCCGGGACTTACTGAACACCTCCTTCAGGTCGAGGTACTCCCCGGGCACGTTAGACAAATCTGCCTGCTCATCCTGCAACACAGAACAAGACACAGAAGAACAAGCAGACACCAAACAAGACGCATGACAGTTTTCACTCAAAGTCATGACGCCAGTTTATGTGAGGGTTGTGCAGAGTGAGCCAGGGATGTCCCAACACCACAGGAGCAAATGCCGAGTCAATGAGTAGAAAGTGAATCTCCTCGACATGGTTACCCGACGTGATAAGACTCACCGGTCCGGTGGAGTGGGTGACCGATGACAGGAGTTGCCCGCCCAGTGCATTAACCGAGATGGGGTGAGTGACGGGAATAATTGGAACTCCCAGATGACATGCCAGGTCATGGTCCATAAAACTCCCCTCTGCACCAGAGTCCACAAGAGCCTCACACCGATGATAAGAGGACTGTCCCACTGCAGTCTTACCGGAAGGAGCGTTGCTTCTCGAGAGGATTCATCCCAGGAAATGCCACCCGTCAGTAACCTCTGTTCTACTGACGGGTGTTGGATTTCACCGGGCACTTGGACACGAAGTGACCCCCGGCTCCGCAGTATAAGCACAGTCCTTGCGCTCTTCTGCGCTCCTTCTCCTCCCTAGAGAGACGAGCTATGCCCACCTGCATGGGTTCCGGATCGAATGAGGGACCGACCGCATAAAGTTTATTGTAAACAGTCAATAGAACAAACAGAATAGCCGGCAAATAACGGGTATCCAGCAGGTCCTAGGAAACACGAGAACTGCAGAGTAGAATCCAAGCAGGGCAGAGGAGAAATGAGCAAGCAAACCCGCGAACTGTGACACACAGCTGCTTAACGCTGTTGAGAAACGCACAGACTCAGGTAATTCACACACGCTTAACCTCTCTCTCTCTCTCTCTCTCTCTCTCTCTCTCTCTCGCTCTCTCTCTGTCATAACTGCATTAATAACTACTACATTAGTCTGCTATCAGTGGCTCTAAAATTATGCATTAGCAGCGAAGGCTTAGGATGAGATGCGTATGAAATTAGTCCTACACAAGAGCGTTTTAAGGACAAAAACCTGACAAATGTCTTGATACAACATCTGAACAATGTTTTGAGGTGTTAACCGTAGTATAAGCGAAATAATTGACTCCATTACCACCTCGGGTGTGCATTATTTTCGAATAATTCTGTGGCCCAATGTCAATTATTCCTTACATAAAATATAATATTCATAGGCTAAAAAAGATTTCTTTTCACTCACAAATCTAATAGGTTCAATGCACTTCTTTGAAAACTAAAATATAAATATTTATATAATATTATATAAAATTTAATATTTATAGACTAACACTCATTAAGAAATATAGAATATTATATAAAATGCATAAAAACTCATATAAAATTCAGATCAAAAACTCATAAAATCTCACAAATCTAATCATGTTCAATGTGCTTCTTTGAAAACTAATATAGAAATATTTATATCATATATAAAATATAATATTTAATATTACTAAAACTTATCAAGAATAATATTATATAAAATGCATTAAAAACTCATATAAAATCTCATCTCTTTTCCCTGGTGTTTCAGTGATGTGGATGGAGCTCACTGTTTTAGGGTGCTGTGTTCGCACCCGTGCTGCTGGGACACCGAGTACCGAGGGATCCGAGGAATCACACGCCTCACTCCAGCACGCGTCAAGAGATGCTCTCTCAAAGACCGTGTGTTTGCGTTGCATTTCTGATAACTTCTGCACATCTACTTTCTCACTGGAATTCACTGAATGCCTGTGATTTCTGCATAATGTCCTTGTGTCACATAAGCTCCTATTCATTAGAAGTTTGCTTGTATAATGCCATAATGTTATTCTGCCTTCTTGTCACACCAGCAGAGATCTTTCCATCTCTGAGTGTTGTCGATGTCTCTGAATGGGCTGGACGGAGGAGACCGATTACAGAAAGGCCGTTATACAGCGCTGACACAGAGGAATCTTTGAATGATCTCACCATACAGACAAAAGACACTGGAAAGATCAAGAGGTGAGTCTAATACGTCATGGCAGTAGTAAATCAGTAAAGTCTTCAAAACTATTATTATTCCATCTCTGGTTATTTTCTGGCAGGGCAGATCTTTCCTTCCCAGAACCCATTTCCAGCACGCTCACCGATACACAAAACAAAATAAAGGTATGTGGGGACTTCCAAAATATGCATTTTCATTTTTGGGCGCTTGTCGGGCGTGGAATGTGTGAGAAGTGATGTACTGTAGTCTGGTGATTGATTGATCAGAATGAGTTAAATTATGACTTGTTTTTGCAGGTAAATACTGTTCACATCAGTCCTTTCACAGGCTGTTCTGAGTTTCCACAGTGTCCAGTGGTCACATGGGTTCCCAACCCGCACTACAAGCCTCAGTGGCTCCACCAAAACAAGTAGGCCTGACCTCACGATAATTAATTATATCAATAATTGCTTCCCATTGTATCAATAAACTATCACTCTTAGAAGAAAAGGTTCTATATAGAAGCTTGAAGGTTCCATCATGGGATCATTTTATGAATTTAGTTTTCTATAATTCATTTTGGCTTAGTTAATTTTTAATTCAATTTTATGAATTAAACAGCTCGTAAACATACTTTATCATTAGAAAAAAAAAATTCAATAAACATGAAAGTATTATGCAACCATTTAAGACATTTCTCCTTATATAGAACCTTTTTCTTTAAAACAGAGTCAAGAACCCTAGAGTTCTAAATGAACCTTTTTTTCTAAGAGAATACAGACTGGATATATATATATCATATTAATAGTTCTGCATATTATAGCACTTTTAAAACCACATCTGTGAGTATTTATGAGTATGAATTGTATATTTAATAATTCACATGTACAGAGTAATTTTTTATTTGCAATGATCTTTGTTAATGTTCGGCATCTGCTTTTCACCTTAAAGGTCTAAATCTCCAAGCATTGCTATAAAAGAGTTAATCTGCCTTCCATCTTGTCAAATGTCCAAGTCATCCAAAGCGGTGAGTAGTTAGGGAAGGGGTCTGATACGTTTATACAGCCATGATAATATTTATTTATTTATTTTTCTTTTATTTGACAGGGACATTGCAATTAAACATAGTACAAAACAAGTTAGTAACTGATGCTATGCAAAAAGAGTTTATAGGTAGAGCTAATTTTCAACTCCATGAAAATATGAAGGCAGAGCACTTTTTTAGAGATCATAGAATTGGTAAATTCAAAATAAATATATTTATCATTCCCTTTTTCTTTTCAGGCTAACCTGCGGAAGAGGTGTAATGTTGGTAAAAGGAGGGAGCAGAGAGGGAGTAACTGGACACTAGAGAGCGCTGGCACCCCACGGCGGCTGGGCATCGGCTTTCCTCCCATCCCGAATCATCTCTCCCGCAACATTCCCTTCAAAGGTCAGCACAGAAGCTTCGGGATACAGCTGTCCTTTGCCTAACTGATATCAAGTAAAAGAATTCTCAGTTTTGTAATTTAAATGGAATATTAGAGCATTACCAACTTAACAAAATGAATGCATGTGGCCATGCCAGCAAAACAGCCAATAAGGCCTCCAGAGCACAATATATAATGTAAATTTAGTATTTTAGTATTTTTGGTATTTTGACCAGCTGAGAACTCGTGTAGAGCTTATTAAATGTGTAAAGGAGTCAAAACAGTGTCAGGAATCCCTCCGTCACACACACACACACACACACACACACACACACACACACACACATCTGCTGCAAGGAGACGCGGTTCTGATGCCTGTACTGAACTGTGATGGGCAACATCACGACTATGATGAGAAAAACAGTCCTTTTTAGGGTCGCATCTTCCTGTTTTTGGTTGGTTTACATGTCTTTGGTCCATATTGCATTCAACCGCACTAACAGAGCAATCACACCAGGGTTTGGTTAATCCAACCAAACATGCCAAGGGTGAACACACCCTAAAAGTCCCCCTGTGGTGAAAATCCAGCTTTTAACGTTGTTTAGGGTTAGGTTAATGTGGTGTCAATGTGGTGTTTTTAATGTGCTTTAAGTCAAACCATGTGTAAATTCATAAGTCGACACCATTGCTGAGTATTTCCTCCTTAAAACTGCAGTGAACCAAAGACAGTCTCAAAAACACGCTTTGAAATCGCTGGGTGTTTCTGACGTCACAAACTACCTTGTAACCAATCAGATCAACGTGTGATCGCCAACCAGTGGATCTCTGAGCTGAGTGAGTGAGTGGAGGCAGGGCTCATTTGCATATTCATAGAACCGCATATACTAAATGAGGCAAGGGTGTCGAGTTACATTCAAGATATTGTAAGGCATGAAGAATTTTAAACATGTCATTTCGGTGATCAAAGATGAGTTTTAAGGGATAAAATGATTCAGGGGGACTTTAAAAAAAATCTGATTCCGCTTTGATCCCAGAGGCTACAGTATTTGCACTACTTGCACCAGATGCTTCATAGGGTGAAGTCAGGTAAACTGCTTGACTTTTTTTGGCCAAATCATCTAGAGCAGCATTGAAATGTTTCTCAATGTGCTCTTTTGTGTCACAAAACCACAATTTTACTGGATTTCATAATATGTCTGTTTGTGTATTCTTTCCTTTTCTTTCTGTCTCTCCCACTCATCTAACCACAGATAGTGGGTGTGGATCACTGGACCAAAAACTCCCAAGCCTAACCACAACACACCCAAACCATCACCGTCTCAGTGCGACCTTAAGCCTGAGTTTAGGATCAGTGACGTGCTGGAGAGGCAACTGAAACAGACCTATAGATGGGTCTAAAATCTGCTGAATCTGTTCCATAAGTCGGTAGTTGTGCCCAGTGATTCAGAGGTGGACAGAGTACACAACTTCCTTACTTGAGTGAAAGTACAGCTACTACTGGTCAAATATTACTCTGTTACAAGTAAAAGTTATAAAGACCGATTTTTACTTAAAGGTATAGCGGAGGATTTTCTTTTTCCGGGTGGATCATCAAGACTATTGGTCCTCCTAAGTGTCAATCATTCTGGTGATATGTTCACGTAAGGCCGTCGTACGTGCTCGTGCACACGATTCACACGATGGCGTGCGCTCAAAACACAGGTTGGGCTTCCCACTGATGCCTCAGTCGCGAAGTTTCTACTTGACAGGTAAAGTTTGGCATGCTATTTGGAGAAATCCATTTAAAATCACTGCTAGTAAAAGTTAATGTAAGCTATGATTAGCTCGTGCACACGTTTAATAGGCGTTCCCTCTCGGGAGCAGGTAGAGTGTTGCGCATGTGCATTTTTTCAAAAAGTGGAGAGGGCAGTTCTTTTCTAAAATTCGGGAAAATCCTCCGCTATACCTTTAAGTAAAAGTACAGAAGTACTTGTTTTTAAAAGTACTTAAGTATCAAAATTAAATTTCAATGCATTGTTGTATTATTGTTGCATTGTTGTGTGTAATACTTTACAGTACCTTATGCCTCTGAATCTATGCCTGCCTTCCCTCATATCAATATCACATTTATTTCTAGAACACAGTTCCAGTAGTGGGATTGAATGTGAGATTGAACAGCAGGTGGCCAAATCAGGGAGATTCAAATCTTAACTTGCAAAGTGAATAAATTGAATTTAAAGTGAGTTCAGCTGATATGTGCTGCATGTATAAATCCACATTTTACAACTAATAACATACATTGTTACATACATACTCTATTATTCAAATGTTTGCCATCAATCTCATTTATCTTTTTAAAGAAATCCATACATACCCTGCCAAAAAATCCAGCATTTCTTCACCAGCTAGAATGCTAAATCAGAACTAATCAGCAAAACCCAGCCTGGACAAACATCTGTTGAATTCTTGCTGGTTTGTGCAGAATTTTTCAGCAGGATATGCACAACTAGATATTTAGTATGTAGTTAAAATTTCAGTTTTCTGACTGGAGTAATGGTGGCTAAAACAGGGCTTTGCCAGCATAGTCTATTTATTAAATATATAAAAATTGAATTATGTAACAATCATTTAAAATTCTACTGTATTTTGTGAACAGTAGGATATTTAAAAATGGATTGTTTAAATCTATATTAAATAAAGATTAACTAATAATTAATTTAGTAATTAATTAAACCAAGTTAATAATTATGTTGCACCAAACTTTAATCTTTGTTTTAAAATAAACACACTTTTAAACACAATTAAACCAACATTTCATCCCTGGTTTTTATTTGAATTTAAAATAGATTAACTTTAATCCTGTCGCTCCATTATTTTATACTGTGATTTAAATTCCAGTTTGGGATTAACTTTAAATTTACAGGTGAGGAGGTTTACATAATGTATATTTTTTATATCACCTACAGTTAAAATTAACAGTAGGTGAAGATTTAAATCACATTATATATTTTTTATTTTATTAAGTAGTGCACAGCTTATTAAAAAAAACCTAGATCTACAAATTTAAACTTTGCTTTATTTAATCCTTATTGGTGCAACCCACCGTTAGTGTTTAAATTGTTTTAAATAGTACTTTAAATAATACTTTTAAATAGTATATAAATAATAATAATAATATGCATTGGTGAAACATCTACTATAACATAATAAAATGTTGTAATGCATTTGTTGCTTGCAAAAAAAGTAATTAATCAGAATATTCAGCTACTTTTGATTGGCCGCCAGTGGAGAAAGAAGCTTTTTGGGTTCAGATGGTGTAGTTACTACATCTACCGGCTGCTATTGCTAACAGGCCAAACCTTGACCCTTTGGTACAAACACACACACAGCTGCAGTGTCCTCCCCGGGTCGCTTCTCACACCCAGCTCTGTCTCTGTTCCAGGTAACCTCCCGTCTCACCGCACACATGACCACACGCCCATTGCACTTGTTTTTCCATTCGCACAGAGATTTTAAGTGTGTTTATATAGGAGAGAATGGGCGAAAAACACTGTGAGAGAGTGAGTTCTGTGCACTGGGATTTCCACAGTTGACATCCAGGTTTGTTCCTCACTGTTCATGATGCTGAGACACAGGCCAGGTGTGACCGACTACAACTCTGGGTGACATGTGCATCCATCCACCCAAATGAAGAGGTCATTTACTGCATGGATAGCATGACATTTGTTTGTCAGCGAGGTTCCTCCCATGTGTGCAGGTGTTTCCTTTAATTATGCATCTGAATCATATCATTTATTATGGCTGTTTTCAGAATTAAATATTAATTTGCTACTTAGGCTACTGGATGATACAGTATGTATTATACACTTTCTATTATAGTAAAAAATAGTCATTTAATTATCGTATGTAATTTTAATATGTAAGAATTATGACAAAAGCAATGTGTTAATATAAGTTCTAATTAGCATCAAACACATGCAATTTGCTCTTCCTTTTTACATTACTTTATGTATTAACTAAAATTCTCACATGACCTCATGAAGTCACTAGTGTTATTCAGCAAGTTGTCATCATGGAAATAAACTGTTATTTCGCATTTTAATAAAAAAATTTACAATCAAATCATGAGTCAAGAATTTTTTTTTCTATTTCTTTTTCATTTGTCACACTGGAAATTAAAGGTCTAGTTGAACACATTGCATTGTGGGATAAGTAGTATCCCAGCTAACAAATATATGTTCTAATAACCTTTTGCTGTTATTTCTAAATGTTTTCTGAACTTTCAAAATGTTTTTTTTTTAAATGCTTTAAAAAATGTTTAAATCATTCTGCAAACAGTGCTGTAATGTTACTTTTGAATGTTCTCTAAACATTCTGAAACAACATTCTAAAAAAATTCCACAAACAATATATAGAACGTTTTGAGAATATTATTAAAGCCCAGTGCTGTAGTAGGTGATCCGGGTACTTTTCGCCTACTGTTTTATAAATACTATGAACTCAGATATACTCGCGCCCATACTGTTTTTCACCTACTATATTGTATGGAAGCGGGGCTGTAGTCAAGTCCACCTTTGTCGAGTCCAAGACCAGGACTAGTCAAGACCGAGGCCAAAAAGGTTCGAGTCCAAGACCAGGACTAGTCAAGACCGAGGCCAAAGAGGTTCGAGTCCAAGACCAGGACTAGTCAAGACCGAGGCCAAAGAGGTTCGAGTCCAAGACCAGGACTAGTCAAGGTCGAGTCCAAAGAGGTTCGAGTCCAAGACCAGGACTAGTCAAGGCCGAATCCAAAGAGGTTCGAGTCCAAGACCAGGACTAGTCAAGGCCGAGTCCAAAGAGGTTCGAGTCCAAGACCAGGACTAGTCAAGGCCGAGTCCAAAGAGGTTCGAGTCCAAGACCAGGACTAGTCAAGACCGAGTGCAAAGAGGTTCGAGTCCAAGACCAGGACTAGTCAAGACCGAGTCCAAAGAAATTCGAGTCCAAGACCAGGACTAGTCAAGACCGAGTCCAAAGAGGATCGAGTCCAAGACCAGGACTAGTCAAGACCGAGTCCAAAGAGGTTCGAGTCCAAGACCAGGACTAGTCAAGACCGAGTCCAAAGAAATTCGAGTCCAAGACCAGGACTAGTCAAGACCGAGTCCAAAGAGGTTCGAGTCCAAGACCAGGACTAGTCAAGACCGAGTCCAAAGAGGTTCGAGTCCAAGACCAGGACTAGTCAAGACCGAGTCCAAAGAGGTTCGAGTCCAAGACCAGGACTAGTCAAGACCGAGTCCAAAGAAATTCGAGTCCAAGACCAGGACTAGTCAAGACCGAGTCCAAAGAAATTCGAGTCCAAGACCAGGACTAGTCAAGACCGAGTCCAAAGAAATTCGAGTCCAAGACCAGGACTAGTCAAGACCGAGTCCAAAGAGGATCGAGTCCAAGACCAGGACTAGTCAAGACCGAGTCCAAAGAGGTTCGAGTCCAAGACCAGGACTAGTCAAGACCGAGTCCAAAGAAATTCGAGTCCAAGACCAGGACTAGTCAAGACCGAGTCCAAAGAAATTCGAGTCCAAGACCAGGATTAGTCAAGACCGAGTCCAAAGAAATTCGAGTCCAAGACCAGGATTAGTCAAGACCGAGTCCAAAGAGGTTCGAGTCCAAGACCAGGACTAGTCAAGACCGAGTCCAAAGAGGTTCAAGTCCAAGTCAAGACCGAGTCAAACTGAGACAGTCAAGACAGAGACAGAAAAAAAAAAATCTCTTCATGACCACGTACTTAACTATTGATAATTTTATGTGATGTGAGAGACAGCATATCTTCTATTCTAAGATAATAATTTTGCATTATTATTTGTAATGATCAAAAAGCATGTGTGCAAAAAGCACTCGGACGAGACCAACTAAAACTTTCGGTGAGACCAATGACCAAGTCCGAATGTAAATACCAACAAGTCCAAGACAAGTCTGAAACGATAGATAAACGTCTCGAGTCCGGACTCGAGTAGGCTAGGCTACTACACCACTATATGGAAGTAAGCATAGCTATTCGGACAGAGCACAGATAACTTTGAACGATCTATTAATGATACTAAGATTTGTTAATAAATTTGAGAGAACCTCGCCAGAATATTTCCTATTAGCTGGGATTGAGAGTGTGTTCTGGTGTACTGCACATTTGAGAAAATGTTGTATGTTATCCACGCATACAAAACATTTGCATAAAGTGCACTGTATACATAGCCTACTATATAATCCACAAATAGTATAGATTAGTGTGCTAGTACAAACAGCATGTGTCTCTTAAGTTGGTCAGGTGGCAATGCATGACTGAAACAAACACATCTCAGAAAGACAAACCAAGCCACTGCTTTACTTCTGAACAGAACTGCAGTAAAGTGCTAGGCACACAACGCGGCTAGACACGTCATTGACTGACAGTGTTTGTTTTGACCAGACACTCAAAGCCATCAGACTGACCACAAGCCCCTCTGGCCTTCAAACACACTGTGATAAAATGACAGATTTGTGTGGTTGCTTGGAAGAGGATCTCACAACATCCTACTCCTAAAGTAGTGCCCCGCTCACTCCTATCTGTCGTTGCATACTGTTTCACTTTTGTTATATTCAGTGCATTGTGCATTTCCGTTAGCAGTACACTAGTGTTACATTCCAGATTTAAGTGAGGTTGTGTGTGAGTGAAGCTCCTTTATTAAGCTTTCTAAAGTGTGTGTGTGATTATATGTGTTGACCTAATTGCATCAGGTAAGCTTTGACTTTGCAGAGGATAAAGGCGTCTTTTGAGGGCCGGTGACTCAGGGAAAGTCTGAGAGCCTCCACAGGCAAACAGATTTCCTTCAGGCCGGCCGTCAGCTCTCATAGTTAAATTAGCGTAAGAACCAACCAAGCCGTTTAAGCAAATAGATGACCTGATGGGAAGCGAGTCATTAAAGAGAAATAAATAACTGCTTGTGGGATTGTGGATTGTAAATGTGCTGTAGCAGTGATGTGAATCAGTTTCTTGCATTTCTTGTATTTGCTCCATTTGCCATAATTATCCAGCAGGACCATTGCTAGGAGGCAATCGGGAACATTGTGCTGGTCCCACTATGGTACAGGCATTAATCTGGGTTCAAAATGTTCGAAAATGCAATTGCAATTTCTGTCCTGCGTCAAAACATGAGTGCGACCTGAAGATATTTAGCTAATGAAATGATCGTGTCAGAAGAATAGCATGAGAACTTTATTATGTCTGGTCTCTTGTATCATCTCAGAGAGCTTTTACTATGTTTTACGCATGTGCATTGAGGTGATTTAGCATTTTTACGCCATCTCAGTGTAGTCGAGAAACTTTTGAAAAGCACGGTAATATTGATGGAGAGTGTTTTAAAGGGGGTAATATGTCACCTTTAAAACACTTTCCGTCAATATTACCATGTTTTTCAAAAGTTTATCGTCTACACTGAGATGGCATAAAAATGCTAAATCACCTTTTTACGCCATCTTGCCCCTTTTCACAAGATGTAATATAAATCAATGGTGTCCTCAGAATGTGCCTGTGAAATTTCAGCTCAAAATACTGACAGATAATTTATTATATCTTGTCAAATTTGCCCCTTTTTGGGTGTGAGCAAAAACATGCCGTTTTTGTGTGTGTCCGTTTAAATGCAAATGAGCTGCTGCTCCGCGTCCGTTCAGAAGACGATCGATACTTTTACACGAGCTTCGGATACAATAGCAAAACACACAAATAATCTCGCTCATCCAAAATCTCAGAAATAACAGTAGCGAGTGCAGCCTTACGGAGAGACTCAGGAAGAGTTTCATGTTTAGACGCACATGGACGTTTCTGAATGGTTAGTGGATACATGTGTAGTTGTTGTGGAGATTAATCTCATCGACTTTCATGTACCGTCATGTTTAACTTTTACACAAGTTGACACAGTTCCCTGAGGTCTTTATAAGACAGCTGTGACATTTTTTAGTCAAATAGTGTTCAGTGCTTGTCCATGCTTTGCTGGAACTTTTGCCATTGCGTTAGAACTGGTTACACTGTTGTCGCTTGCGAAACCAAATGGCGGGTAATATTATAATAAGATCTCCTTTCTACGTCACAAGGCGTGCGAAATCTGATTGGCTTATTTTTTGACATGCTTGCAGAGAAAGGCTTACCAAACCAGTTACTGTTTCACTTTTCATGTTTTCTGTGTTGGAAGATGCACGAGGGACCCGATTACAGCACTTAAACACGGAAAAAGTCAGATTTTCATGATATGTCCCCTTTAAAATAAAAATGCTGTTTTCAGTCATGTAGATGTGGCCACAGATGACTCATTTGGGTCCTGAAGGGGCTCACCCATAAAATAATATCCTGGGCCTTGTGAATTTAGTTAGTTTGATAAAGATATGGCCATGAGGTCAACGTTTACAAGCAGGCTTTCACTGTGTCCTGTGTGAGGATGTGTTCTCAGCAGTGTTTGTTTGCTGGTAACTCTCTGTGATAACATTTTTCCTCATGAAATCAACAGGCTGTGCTCTGTAGGAGAAAGTGGTTTTCCCCGTTGCGTTCCTCCTCAAACAGCCAGGCCTGTGTGAGAGCGCATTGCCTCAGAAACCCCGACACTTTACACGCTTTGAAAACACTGTTTACCTTATTTTCTGTGTGCTCAGCACTGCATACGCAGCCAGATTCACCAGTAGAATGAAAAAATTGGGTTTCTGGACACTGGATTCTTACAGTGAAGTGAATCGACTTCAGCGAGACGGTCTGACAAACCCATAGACATCCAGATCATCCTTTTGCAACTAAATGGCAAGACCTGCCAAACTAGCAAGCTGTAATCTGATTGGCTAGCTTCTGTGTGATTTCTTGATGTCAGGATGAGGTCTTCCAGAAAACACTTAAAGTCCCCCTGTGGAGAAAATCCAGCTTTTAATGTTGTTTATGTCTATGTGGTGTTTTTAATATGCTTTAAGTCAAAGCATGTGTAAATTCATAAGTCGACAGCATTGCTGAGTATTTCCTCCTTAAAACTGCAGTGAACCAAAGACAGTCTCAAAAACACGCTTTGAAATCGCTGGTGTTTCTGACGTCACAAACTACCTTGAAACCAATCAGATCAACGTGTGATCGTCAACCAGTGGATCTCTGAGCTGAGTGAGTGAGTGGAGGCGGGGCTCATTTACATATTCATAGAACCGCGTATATTAAATGAGGCAAGGGTGTCGAGTTACATTCACGCAATTTTAAGCCATGAAGATGTTTTTTTTTTCCCACTAAAAAAAAACTTTAAATATGTAATTTTGGTGATCAAAGATGAGTTTTAAGGCATAAAAGTATTGACTACAGGGGGACTTTCATTATTTTATATTTTAATTTAAGTGTCTCTAATACAACGGCAAATTTGACATCCTTCTCTCTTCTGACCAACATTATCAATCTCTCAGTCTCAATGTTTTTTGCTCTTTTGAAAAAAATCTCTATCATGGATTTTATTATTTTGCTATTGATGCAAATGGGACCACAAAATGATATTACCCAACTATGCGTTATAAACATATTCTGATGCTTGTGTAAGTTATAGCCATCATGGCAGCAGAAATTCACAAATGATGGAGTAGAGCATTACAACCAGGCATTGGGTGTAATCGTGTACACTTTTACATTTTTAAAAGCTAAATCAGTTGTCAAATTGTAATTCATAACCAAACCCTGGTATTTTGCGACGGAGAAGCTATTTTTTTGAATGTGCGAGACATTTCATTAGCACCTATGGGTAAATAAAACAAACACTATTTGCGCTACAAACTGATGTGTTTATGATAATGAAATTAGAATAATATGATAACAATTAAAAGTTTGCAATATAAAGCAGTATAACAGACTGTTTTGTACAACTGGAAGCGAATGACACCAGAAGCTAGACATATTCAAGTTACAAATGACTATGAAAAATAAGGTGGATAGAGAGGGAAGGAGGGATTTTGTTCAAGAACAAGAGCAAAAACTTATGGACCCTTAGCTTGCCAAAAAGATGCACACTCATACTCTGAAGTGCTTTGCATTTTTGTGCACTTACACACACTGTGCAGAACTAAGCTCTCGCACACCTGTTCATCTGAAAGAACGGCGAGTTATTGCTGTGCATCAGCAGTGATGAAGGAAGGAGGTGATCTCAGAGGCGCTTTCATCACTGCTATTAGAGCGAGAGAGACACGCATGTCTCCTTATGCATCTGTCAAGCCAACACAAAGCCACATTAAAAAAAAAAATCTATGAAATTATCTTAATAACTATTTCCATAGAAGCTCCAAAACTTTCTGTTGATCATTAATATGATCATTGTTGATCATTAATATCATTGATCTTATTTCAAGATTATGGAAATATTAAGGTATTTGGACTGGCCTGTTGTTGTTAAAAAGTAACTTTCACTCTATCAAACCCTTGGAATCATATTTTCCACACAATTTAGGGATTTACATTTCGGGTTATCATTCCAGGGACACTTATGAAATCAGCCATCTTACCATGTTTGCACTGTGTCTTGAGTTTATAATCTTTCACCATAGAGACTACAGCTCTGTTCTAAAACCAAGTGTCCTGCCTTCTAAGGGCACGTTCATCCGGGATGCTCTCTTCCTTCTAAACACATCATGAATGGAGCAGAGTACAGTTATTAAATGCCTTTTTTTTAAAAAGTTGAACTTCTTTTAGTTTGACAGACCATCTTAAAAATCCTTTACCAAAATGACATATTTAAACGTTTTTTCCTTGAAAAAAAAAAAGATTTCTGCCTTAAAATATCTTGAATGTAACTCGACACCCTTGCCTCATTTAGTATAAGCGGTTCTATGAATATGCAAATGAGCCCCGCCTCCACTCACTCACTCAGCTCAGAGATCCACTGGTTGACGATCACACGTTGATCTGATTGGTTACAAGGTAGTTTGTGATGTCAGAAACACCAGCGATTTCAAACAGGCTGAAACAGGCTGTTAAAAGCATAGAGTCCATCGCTCCATATACCATAAAACAGTCCATAAGAATCCTTGTGTTGAAGCATCCCAATGTGAGTGTCCACCAGTGTATACACAGTCTAAAAGTAGTGATAATTCAAAAGCTTGAAGTGGTGTCTGGAAAGGTGAGTCCACAAGTGGTAACTCCACACTCCAGAAAAGCGATTGGTATCTATTGTGCACCCTGTTTGCTTGCCATGCTGCTCTCTTTATTCAAGTGTAGTTCCTGCTTACCAACCATACATTTCTTAAAGACACACACATTTAAAATGTTAAGTGGAATAAAATGGAAACATGCAAACCAATTAAAACTCTATTATACATAAAATAATTGTACTGAATAGAGCAGTAAAACATGTCTCTTATGTGACAGTGTCACAGTGTGATCCCCCGGGAACCGATGCTCTCGGGAGATCTTCAGGACGTCCTGGTGAGGAATGTGTGTGACCTTTGACCTGTCAGCGAGGGCTCTGTGAAGCGCAGCTGATTCGACACACCCTGACGTCTGACTCCAGCATTTGTGAGATGAAGCTTCGGCTTGATAGATTGTGAAAATGAACATTGCAAAAGTGTTTTATTAAATGGGTGGTTGATTATGATTTAACTTTTTTAACTTTAGTAAGTGTGTATATGTTGGTGTTTGAGCATAAACAACACCTGCAAAATTACAACGCTCAAAGTTCAAAGCAAAGGGAGATATTTTCTTTAACAGAAATTTGTTTTTAAGGACTAATAAACGGCTGGTAGAGACTACTCGACATTCCTCCTGGGTTAGTGACATCACTAACCCTAAAATGTACATAAAACCCCGCCCCCTGAACACGATTTATAGATTATCATGACAGAATATGCTAATCAATGACTAGAAGATAGTTAACTCCACATCAGCTAATTCATCAACTAACAATTCAGAAATGTCCTGTTGCATTTTACATGTTGTCCCTTCTTCTTGTGTCTCTCCATCTTTGTCCAACTCCTGTTTGAACATAAAAGGCTAACATTTTTTGACATTTTTACTGCATGTGTATGTGAGGTAATCGGAGCTGTTAACACATGAGCTCTTGAAGCTCCACCCTCTGCGCCGGGAGCAGCAGCTCATTTGCATTTAAAGAAACGCACAAAAAAACGGTCTGTTTTTGCTCACCCTCAAAAAGTGACAAATTTAACATGCTATAAAAAAAATATCAGTGAGGTATTTTGAGCTAAAACTTCACATACACACTCTGGGGACATCAAAGACTTGTTTTTCATCTTGTGAAAATGCATTATAGGACCCTTTTAAACATTACCTAATTGTGTTCTAATCCTGCAGATGGTTCTTTTAAAAGTTTATAATGTGTCAGCGTTGCTATAATATCTCTCTGTAAACATATCCTCGCGCTCTGTTTTGCTTCTCCCGGTGAGTCAGTCATTGAAGCACAAATTCCATTACAGTGCTTTGGAAAAAACAAGCCTGCCATCAAACACACTTCACACACCCAACGTCCGGCTGACTCACTGCACCCTCTTATCCATCTTTGGCATTAAATTATGTGTTTACAAGCACACTGGCCTGAATAAAGATAACTGGACTGACATAGACACAAACACATAAAGCCTTTAATGAGATTTTTTATTAAGTTCTGTGGAACAAAGTTTCTAGTTTATACATTACACGATTTTGTCATTTCTGAAGAAATATCTGAAGTGTGAGTGACGCTTGCTGTGTAAAAGTAGGATGTTTGGGTGGTTGCAGGTGCTTACTTAGAGCCCACCCCAAATATAATACATGAATATGATATTCTGGTCATTAAATGTGACTTATGAAGCCCTGACAGCAACTGTCACGGTTCATGAATTCGCTGACTCGTTCTCTTTCCCCGTGTGTGTGTGTGTGGGTATGGCTGCTGATTGCCGCTGATCAGATCATCAGCGCCAGCTTCTGCTGATCAGCTCTGCTATTTAATGTCCTTGCCATCCGCCTTGTGTTTGTCAGATCGTTTGGAGTTCCCGGTGTTCGTGTCCTGGTCCTGGCTGTCTTTGTGGTCCCTGCATTTCGTGTCTAGATTACGGGTTCTGTCTTCCTGGTCGCTCTTCCTTGTTTTCCATGGAGGATTGGGTTGCCCATTTGCGTCCCTGCGCTGCCAAGAGAGACTGTTCCCGGGCACCTCTATTCATCGGACCCACGTCATCCAGTTGTTTTCACACTCGCTACTGAATCCTCTTTCATTGACCCTGACAGAACGATCTGACCATCAATGGATTCAGCGAGTGCGTCCGATCTAAGAGAGTTTCTGTCCAACAACAGTGCTCACATGGATCATCAAGAGGAACAGATGGCTGTTACGGGTCGCGTGGTGCAAGCCTTGGTAGCGCAGGTGTCCGAGCTCACCAACCAACTTCAACAACTGAGAGCGCCGACTGCGCCACCCCCGCCGTCCGTTCCTCCCACTCCTCCAAACAGCAGTCATCAGCATGTGCCGTGCCTACCTACTCCTGAAGCATACTCTGGTGAGCCTAACTTCTGCAGAGCATTTCTAACCAAATGCTCGTTCTTTTCTCTTCAGCCCCTGACGTTTTCCACGGAACAGTCTAAGGTCCCGATCACACCTAACGCGTTTTTCAGGTTCGAAAACGCGAACCTGTAGATCTTGGTAGTTACGGTTCGTGAAGTCGTTAAGCTCCTGGTAACCTAACCCGCGAGAGCACCACAAGTTTATCCTCCATCATCGCACTCTCCGGGCGTTCAAGCAACTGTAGCTTTCATCACTAAAACGGAAGGCCCGTCTCTCCATTCATTCGATTGGACAGTGGAAAAAAATGCGATGACGTCGGGCGCTTTTTCCACTTGGAGTTGCTTTTTTTCAACTTCAAAAAAGCGAGGTGCAGCAGGCGCATAAACAGCGCGCAGAACGCTCGCTGCCATAGGAAATCAATTGAAAATAGGCGCCTCTCACTGCAAAAAACGCGTCAGGTGTGATCGGCCCCTAAGGTGGCATTGGTTATGACGTTACTGTCGGGGTGCGCGGCTCAGTGGGGAACGGCGGTGGGGGAGAACCAAAATCCGTGCTGTTCCTCGTTCCAAGCACTCTCCGAGGAAATGAGGCGGGTCTGTGATCGCGAGGCGGCCCGCCTGCTCATCGATCTTCGGCAGGATAACAGACCAGTCTCGGACTATTCCAACGAATTTGGGACATTGGCAGCAGAGTGCAATTTGAACGAGGAGGCGCAGTGGGACATGTTCCTGCATGGGTTGGCTGACCGTATTCAGAAGGAGATCTTCACGCTGGAACTCCCCACGGATCTCGACGGACTTATTGAATTGGCACTGCGTATGGACGCACGACTACAGCGATGGGAGCAGCAAGCACGCCAGACTTTGGTTTCCGAGAACCCAGAGTATTCCAGGTCCAGCGTCAGCAATACGGTCAGCCCCGCAATGGATCACGAACCCATGCAGGTGGGTAGAGCTCGGCTTTCCCGGGAGGAGAGAAAATGGCGGAGAAAGAAGGGACTTTGCCTTTACTGCGGTAAAAGATCAAGCCCGGCAGTAGAGCTGAGGCTGAGAAATCCTCATCTTTGACTTTCCTCCTGGTAAGACTGCAATGGGAAACCCAGTTTCACCACTGCCAGGCCTTGTTGGATTCGGGAGCTGAAGATAATTTCATGAACCAAGCATTAGCACACAATCTCTATCATTCCCCTCACTCACAGGATTACTGTCAGTGCACTTAACGAACAAGAACTTCCTGACATTTCAATAATTCAATAATTTTCATTAACTTAGCGGTTTCTCATCGAGAGACAGAGAGATATTTATTCCTGAAACATTTTTTGTTCCATAGGTGCTTGTGTGGGAAATGCGAGGCAATGTTTACAGCTGAGGAAAGTCAGTGTTGCAGGGAGGTGGATGCATACTGGGCCTTAGTGGAAAATGCCAAACTTCCATGGTTGCAGTTAGTGTTACTACAGTAAAGCCATGGTGAATGTTGCTGATCTGTGGACACTGGATAGTTCGTTCATTCATTGCACAATGTTTATTCCTGGTATCCACGTCAGCGCTGTTCGATCCGTTAATAACGGAGAAATGTGAATATTTCTCACTAGATCTCGCAGCGATGTTATTACTTCAGTGGCGAATTCAAATGCTTTATTTACTGGATCTCGCAGTTACAGTGTTGCTTGATCAGGCTCGCGCTGCACTGGTCCAAACTGATAAACGGTCCACACAAACACAATAACGAGTAGCTCAGTTTCGTTCCGCATACATTGCGTTTGCCAGTTGATGTTGTGCTCGCGCCTACATCCGGCGGGAGAATCCGAAGATGCGTGCACTGAAGGAACCGCACCAGCTCTGAGTCTCACCCGGTTCTTACTTCGGTATCCCATGTTGAACTCCATCATATCGCCGGGACGATAATCCTCCGATCTGAAGTGAACGCTACACACGACCGCATTTTCCGAAGCCGACGCGGAAGAGAAATCCCATCTCTTCACCTGCACAAACCGCACCCAGGCACGAAAGATAGCACCGTCCTTTTTCTTGTTAGGAAACCGGTGGACTCGATGTCCTGATAGGCTGGAGTTTTTGCAAGCTCCACAAACACATAAATTTACCATGACGATGATAAATTGAAATACAAAAACTACTGAAAACACACTGACTCACGACTGCTCTTACTGAATACCAACCTACTCTGCACTGAGCTGCGGCAGAGCACAGCACACATCTTCCTCGTGTGACGTAAAATGACGCGATGTTGAAAAAAAGCGGTTTGTACGAGCAGTCAACTTTATCTACTAAATTGGTGTCCTTATGTCGTTTTAAAACATTTTAAATCCTGCATTATCTTTTCATATGGTATTTATATATATTATATATATTATTTATATATATTATTATTTATATATTATATATTCATTTAGATTTTTTTTTTACCTGCAAGATGCTCTTTAAGAATATACTTGATTTGAGTGTGAACTGAATGTAATGTTTTTGGACACTTAATTACATGTTAATTGTGATTAAATGAAAATGTTGCATTTTAAATCCAACTTGAGGATAAGGTTTAGTGCTAGCATGATTGAACATATTGCTAACATATTAGCATGTTGCTAGCATGATTTAACACGCTGCTAGCAAGAATTAACATGTTGCTACAAGATTTAAAGTCATCCTGTGGTTAAAATCCAGCTTTTAATGTTGTTTATGTGTCTATGTGGTTTTTTAATATGCTTTAAGACAAACCATGTGTAAATTCATAAGTCGACAGCATTGCTGAGTATTTCCTCCTTAAAACTGCAGTGAACCAAAGACAGTCTCAAAAACACGCTTTGAAATCGCTGGTGTTTCTGACGTCACAAACTACCTTGTAACCAATCAGATCAACGTGTGATCGTCAACCAGTGGATCTCTGAGCTGAGTGAGTGGAGGCGGGGCTCATTTGCATATTCATAGAACCACGTATACTAAATGAGGCAAGGGTGTCGAGTTACATTCAAGATATTTTAAGGCATGAATAATTTTTTTCAAGGAAAAAACATTTAAATATGTCATTTCGGTGATCAAAGATGAGTTTTAAGGGATAAATTATTGACTACAGAGTGTTTTATAATAATAGATAGATCTATTGTCTGAAATATGGTTAAAGTTTGCTGCTGACTGTACCGACAACCATTTATGCACAAGGGATCTCTGTACACATAAAGGTTGTCCTCAAAATAAAGATCCCTCAATGGTTCTTAGGTTTACCACAGAATAGTCTAGTTGAACTGAATTGGCTATATTTGGTTTCTCAGATCATTATCTTGGTTTCTGGGCTCTCTGTACTGCACCAGTACATCGATATTTTCATACGACCTAGACAAAAAAAAGCATATTATTTAACCTGTGGAGGTGTGCAGAATATAACCTTGTCCACTTGACCTCTTCCTTGGAAATGTTTGTCTGGTCCGATAACAATGGCTGGGATTTGGCCAGACTGTCTAATAGCAAATGTTCACAACACCCTCGCTCTCTCTCTCCTGGTGTTAATGACCTCTTCTCTCCATCATCCAGCGTGAGAGAGCCAGTGCACATATCCTGCTTTTGTGGGACAGGAATCTCTGGAATTCTGACCACCTCCTTCTCTTCTTCTTCTTCTTTTTTTTCCCTTCTTCTTCTTCTCTTCAGGCCGACACACGGCTCCCCCAAATAGTGCAAGAATTACTACTGAGCTGACCCTCCTTTCTTGTGATTGCTATGTCTGGGTATTTGTGTAAAGAGCTGTGTGTGTGCGCATACCACACATGCAAACACGCGCACACACACACACACACACACACACACACACACACACACACACACACACACACACGCACAAACGTACACTCTCTCACACACACACACGCACAAACACACACACACACACACACACACACACACACACACACACACACACACTCAAGCTGACAGATCCACAATCAGTTCTAAAATCCTCCAATGCCTGCTCTGTGATGTCTTTATGCACACACACACACACACACACACACACACACACACACACACACAAACACACACACACACACACACACGCACAAACACACACACACACACACACACACTCAAGCTGACAGATGCACAATCAGTACTAAAATCTTGACTGTGATGTCTTTATGCATTCACACACACACACACACACACACACACACACACACTCAAGCTGACAGATGCACAATCAGTACTAAAATCCTGACTGTGATGTCTTTATGCATTCACACACACACACACACACACACACACACACACACACACACACACACACACACACACACACACACACACACACTCAAGCTGACAGATGCACAATCAGTACTAAAATCCTGACTGTGATGTCTTTATGCATTCACACACACACGCGAGCACACACACACACACACACACACACACACACACACACACACACACACACACACATACACACTCAAGCTGACAGATGCACAATCAGTACTAAAATCTTGACTGTGATGTCTTTATGCATTCACACACACACACACACACACACACACACACACACACACACACACACACACACACACACACACACACCTGTTCCCCTCCTCCCAGCAAACCATGTTTGGCTTCACTCCTCGCCTGTCTCTCAAAGTTACTCGCTCACATTTCTCACCCTCTCATATGATTCATTCCTCAGTGTTAAAGCCCCACCACACTGAATTAGGTGGAGATTAGTGTGTCATTTATTCAGTTTTAAAATATGGTAATGCCAGCTATGATGCAAAGCACCTGTTCAGTTAATGTGTATCACTGCACCCCACAGTAGAGCCCAACTATTAGCCTCAGTTTACCAGATTAACCCTTAAATGCATGAATGCTTCGCCAATCATTATTACATATTCAGGTCTTCAGCGACCCGGATCTATATCTATCACGGATGGATCTCTGCCTCAGGGGTTTAAAACTCTCCTGATATTTTAATAACAACTAAAAGAATAAAATAAACCACATTTCATTATCTTTTTGATCTAGAAGGGTTCAGATGCTTTTTAACATCATCTCTGTCATCGTCAGAGCTCATATCTCCAGTACATTATTAGCATCTGGCTAATATTCGCAATCTCAACCATATTTGATCATTTTCAACCAATTTTCAATCAATATTTTGATTGCTGACAGCTTCTTCACCAGATCCGCCACATCCTTTTGATGCTCCTCAACAGACATTCACAAAAAAAACATTATATAACACTTAATTTTAGCATTTACGCTCCCTTTCGAGTGCCATGGCAAAGCATGCTGGTAAATGGAAATCCCAGACCAGTTTCAGTTAAATTTTGTCTCAATTAAAAGAAACAAGTTCATAAAACTCAAAACAAGTTCAGACGACTTAAAATGGGTCAGTTTTGTGAACTCAAAAGACAAAGAAAGCGCTTTATACTCAAAAAAGTTGATTTGATTGAACTAGTTTGTTTAATTTAACTTTGCCCTACTAAAACCAATTAATTGTTTTGAGCATTAGGGTTTAATATTGCTACCATATTTTTTTACGGTAAAGTTCTGGCAACTACAGCTGATGGCTTTTTACTTTGATTCATTTTTTAACAGTATATATTCTTATAAACAAACCATGCTGATTCAGATTTGTATAAGGTGAAAAGAAAAGTCTCAAAGGGACAGTCAGGGCTGATA
The DNA here is from genome assembly GCF_949319135.1 of Squalius cephalus. NCBI lineage: Eukaryota > Metazoa > Chordata > Actinopteri > Cypriniformes > Leuciscidae > Squalius > Squalius cephalus. The sequence continues at coordinate 33,366,228 of NC_137137.1, forward strand.
TATGAATTCTATGAAAGCAATCTCTGGAGATCTCCCTGCTTTCCCATGTTTCTCTTCCTGAGTTTCACAACACAAACCTGAGGCCCAGTGGAGAGCTCTTCCTGCGAATGAATAGAAAACACTTTTCATGTCCTTACAGGACGACAATGAGAATGTTACGTGTGTGTGTGTGTGTGTGTGTGTGCGTGTGCGTGTGTGTGCTGAGTTGTTTATGGGGATTTTCCTTCGCATCTGCATCAGGACTTCCCATCCGAACGGAAAACAGTTGGAGTTCCCTTCCCAATTGTTCCACTATCATAACAATGTTTCTTATGCACTCCAGTGCGGCTTTCGTAACACATTACAAATGGCCAATTAAATTGTGTGGTCAGGTGAACACCCTATATTTAAGTGTTTGTTAAGCCTGTATTAAGTGTCTTGGTGGTTTTGTGTCATTTCATTGTCGTGTGTAATCCACACTACTGAGACCTGCAGTCTCGTTTTGCAGTTTTGCATTCACACCCTGTTCCCTAGAGGTCCAGCAACACAAATAAGGGATCCCTCATTATGAAGACACACTCCCACTGCTCTCTCTCTCTCTCTCTCTCTCTCTCTCTCTCTCTCTCTCTCTCTCTCTCTCTCTCTCTCTCTCTCTCTCTCTCTCTCTCTCTCCTCTATAAGGTGTCCTGCCCCTCTGGAAATGCTCTGTGAAACTGACAAGGCATCTGAGTTAGAGTCTGTACTTTTAGACTCTAGTTTGACTGATGCGCTCTGTATCTGCATTATTTTTGAATCGCTTACTTAAAAAAGTAGACGAGCTGGAAGACACCCTCTGAGATCTTCGGAGTCCGTTAGAAAGTGGATAAACCTGCTTTTTGCATTGGGGATTTGTTACATTTTTTATTTATTTTGGTATTCATTTCTTGGGGGAAGCTTGGAAATGTGTTCTGGGAGGAATCAGTGGACCCAGGCCGTTATATGCCTTGTGTTTTTGTTTGTTTTATGCTCATCTGACGGAGAGGTGAGTAGATCTGATCCTGCACACATGTCAGTTCACAGACATTGCATAAGAAATCTGTTAGTCTTTGATAGCTGTGTGATCCCAAAAAAATGATCTTTTGGGAAATTACAAACAGTCTATTATTGTTGTTGTACTTTGATACGTACTAATGCTCAATTTCTCTTTATTGAACGAAAGTGAACCTAATATTTGTTTGAATCTATTTTATTCTCATTCTCAAAACTAATAGTTTGTGATGAAGCAAACTGATGCGGTTTCCTTGACATATGAAGATTCTAAAAATGTATTTTTTATGATTGCATTTATTTAGATTTTTTTTAAAGTAAAAATATACACTTCTGTTCAAAAGTTTGGGGTCAGAAAGCCAAGAAATGAATGCTTTTATTTGGCAAGGATGCATTAAATTGATGAAAAGTGACAGTAAAGACATTTATAATGATATAACATATTTTATTTAAAAAAATACTGATCTACAAAAACGTTTTATTCATCACAGAATTCTGAATAAATGTATCAGTTTCACAAAAATATGAAGCAGCACAATTGTTTTCAACATTGATAATAATCATAAATGTTTCTTGAGCATCAAATCATCATATTAGAGTGATTTCTGAAGGATCATGTGACACTGAAGACTGGAGTAATGATGCTGAAAATTCAGCTTTGATCACAGCAATAAATTACATTTATTATTAATTTATTATTAATTACATTTATTTATTAAGTTTTATATATATATATATATATATATATATATATATATATATATATATATATTGCAATAATATTTCACAAGATTACTGTTTTTGCTGAATTTTTGATCAAATAAATGTAGTCTTGGTGAGCAGAAGAGACGTTTTTCTATAAAATTTTATTGAGGATTTATAGAAAATTTTAACTATAAGCACAGCATTTTGAGATTAGTTCAGGAAAATATTTCTATGGAGATCAGGTACAAACAGCTCCTAATGGTAACAGCGGCGCAGTTTATCTTACAGTGTATATTTATGATTCAATTACAGTCCCATTTCAAACACAGACACTTAAGAGAGTGTTTTATATAAACACAGCCTGACCCACTCATACAAACTTACAAAACATTGGCCTGACAACACATCACAGTGAAAGCCTTTGATTTCTTCTGCTCGCTCATCTCTCACGCTGTTCCCATAGACTTCCAAGTTAGACATCAGTTTTTTTATCTTTAAGACTGTTCATAACTTTTTAAAGCTGCAGTCCGTAGCTTTTTTGGGTTAAAAATGATCCACAAATAAATTTTTGAGCAAGTACATAACCAGCCAGTGTTCAAAACTCTCTGCTTGCCTTAGCTCGATTCAGAACGGTAAGCTTGTAATAATGCGGTACTGGTGGATTTCCATGGGAAATTCGAGCATGTCTTTGCGTCATTACGTCACATCTGTCCACATAAAGAAGAGTCTCGGCTAGTCGGCGATGAGTGTGAGGATTTTGGAGGTGGAGATTTATAGCTTTTTCTCAAAGCACTTGATATGATTAAACTTATCAATTTGATGGCGGATCCAGAAAGGTTCAAACGACAATCACCAGCAGGAGATTCACCAGCTGTAAAACGCGAAAGACTTCGTAGTGGCTACAGAAAAAAAGAGACTGCAACCGGCCCACGCGAAAACAAGGACAAATATCAGAAGGGCATTAATGCAATGCTGATGTTGTTAACATTAACAATTTGAGAACAAAGTATAATTTGCATGGTTTGATGTGATGATAAGTGATCGTTAGATTTAATCAGTGCGATTTACTGCAATGCTTTTTTCCTTTTAAGGCGGGCGTACAGGGTGCGATTTTTGCTGTTTTTACGAGCTCGCAGATGATTTTTTTCACTCGGGAGAAATCGAGTGGAATCGGTGATGCTCGCATGGTCGCGGCTCGCAGCGTGTGAGAGGAATTACGAGCCGAGCCGATCACGTTACGAGCACCTCCCCGACCTCCCGATCATTTTTAAACATGTTTAAAAAATTCGGGGAGTCGGCCCGATTTTCACCAGCTGTCCCCTATTGCCAAATCATACACAACCACGTCGATGGGGCTATACCTCAGTGGCAGAAACCATACAGCGTGCGCATACACTGTCTCACACACAAACACACACACACACACTCAATCAAGTTATGTTGAAAGGAATGGCTTTCTCTGCTTTTCAACAAATCATTTGCACATATATTTCTGTCATTTTTCTATCTGAAGCTTTGCCTGCATGCAAATTGACGGTCTCTGTGTTTAGCGCGAAAGCTCACGTGATTGCTGCTGGCTCGGGATAAAATTCGTGCAGAACAGTCGTGCCGTGTACCAGGCCAGCTGCTTTGACGCGATTATCAGTTAAACTGACTCGCAACGTGTGCAATATCTCACGACCTCCCGACTCCTGAGTGTCCGAACTCGCACCGTGTACGCCCGCCTTTAGTTGGTCAGAACAAAAGTGGATGTTACTCACTTATTCAGACGACATTTTCCGGCGAAAATTCTTATATTGGTCATACTTCAAAAAGTATAATTCTTATATTGGTCATACTTCAAAAAGTATAATCTGTGATTGCGAATGCCAGTATCCACACCGGCAGCGACTGACAGCCGCACATTCTCCTCAAAACATTGGATTCATCCGCGCTGTGCCGTGCCGAGGCACAACCCACGTAAAGTTGATTATTCCGCGAATAACTGCAATTGCAGATTTCGAACAGAGATGGCGACAAAGAGGAAAAACTGCGGACTCCAGCTTTAAAATAATTTACAAAAAATGTAGATTGGCCTAATCTGATGCCTGCTAGATCTTCAGACACTGTCTTAACATAATGGCTATGTTTATGCAACAGGCCCCTGATCTTCATGTCATGAAGTGAGAGTAGGTTACTCTTTAATTCAATAGTCCACTTTAGACAGTCTACTCACTATAAGTAACTTTGCAACTACATGTCAACTAATTCTCATTAGAGTATTAGTAGACTGTCAGTAGACTGTTAGGTTATGGTTAGGTGTTAGGGTTCGGGTTAGGAGAATAAGTTGACTTGTAGTTGCTAAGTTACTTATAGTCAGTAGAATGTCTGTTGGGAATGGGAAGCAACAAAATAAAGTGTTAGCAGATATTAAGCAGACAGTCTAATACTCTAATGAGAGTTAGTTGACATGTAGCTGCAAAGTTACTTATAGTGAGTAGACTGTCTAAAGTGGACTATCGAAATAAAGTGTTGTATGTTCCCTAGGGATCCCGTGGCTGTTCCCGCCCGTGCTCGTGCCCTCGGGATCCTCCCTCCTGTCCGCTCGGGGTCAGTCGGGTGTTGGACGAGTGCGGATGCTGTAAGGTTTGTGCTCAACAGTTTAACCAGCAATGTGGCCCTGACCGACCCTGCGACCACATCAAGGGCCTGCGCTGCCACCTGGGGGCCGGAGGGGACCCGCGCCGGGGACTCTGTAGAGGTGCGAGAAACACATGGCATTCTGGGACTGACTGCTTTAAAAAATAATGGGTGATTTTTCAGTTCCCGAAAGATTACTTTTAATAAAAAAATATATATTTTAAAGGAAAAATTATCATAACTTTAAAGTTTTTTCTCTCTCTTATTATTTACAGTTTTTCTCAGTCGCTTTGGTGCATTTCTCACATCACTATTTACATTTGCACAACAGTTAATGCAGTTCTCAAAACAATTAGTACAAACTGCAAAACCTAGCTGATAACCTTCAAAAGTGTGTCACTTGCTCAAAATGGATAGCTCATTCCTCAAAAGCAAGTATTCATGTCAATGAAAGTGTCAGTGTCATCAAGATGAAAAGTCCTGACACCATTGTCTATGAACAAGATAGTCAAATGGCTTTGTCATGTTTTCATTATGACAGTTTACTCTGTAAATGCTTTCCAATGCAAAAAAGTCAGATCTTGGTGACACTACCTGAAAATGCTCAAGACAGCACTATATACTACTTCCACAGCCATTTGAAAAATACAGTAAAGTTACACATTACTGTATTTAGTGAGGTAACTGAGTACAAGACACTGAATATGTATGTTTCACATTTTTACTGCATATGCTCTTTGCAATATTCTAATTTGTTCACAGCATTGTGCAAAAGAAAAAATACACCCTTATTTACAACAAACATAAACTCTCTTTGGGTAGAGCTGTGCACAACTGTAAACAATATTGCAGTACATATTGGTACTGAACATACAACATACATAGTACTGTAATCATTCATGCATATCCAGACGTTCCTCATCAGTGAAAGCTGAGATTCACCTGAGAGAAATTGTTCAATTTAGGAGACATTTTCAGGAAAAAAAAAAGATTTAAAAAAATGTGTAAAATTTGCTTGACAGATTTTGACAACTAGTTCAACATTTTTGTATGTAATGACTCAAGCAATGAAATGAGGACTATTAGTTTTATATGGAATGACTATTCAGCATTCACAAGCATAGTTAATTTTGACTGACATGACATAAGCAAATGATAATGTTATAAAACAGCAGAGAGTTGTATGAAAGCAATTGATGCATGTCCAAAAACATTTGCAATTTGTTGGAAGGAATGAGAAACTGCTACTATGATGTGCACAAATGACTAAATGTTGTGGAGGTTGAACTAACTGTTGTGCAAATGTAAATAGTGATGTGAGAAATGCACCAAAGCGACTGAGAAAAACTGTAATTCTTCCTCATTTTTGAAATGTAAAATAATAATGTAGAAAATGTAATATAGTAAGCTCTATACATTCACGGCATTTTCATTTTCATTTCAATTTGAACTAAGAAGATAAAAAAAATATGTTGGTGTTTGTTTGTAAAATTTTAGATGTAGATAGATAGACAGACAGACAAGACAGATAGATAGACAGACAGACAGACAGATAGATAGACAGATAGATAGATAGATAGATAGATAGATAGATAGATAGATAGATAGATATGCAGACAGACAGACAGATAGATAGATAGATAGACAGACAGACAGACAGACAGACAGACAGATAGATAGATAGATAGATAGATAGATATGCAGACAGACAGACAGACAGACAGACAGATAGATAGATAGATAGATATGCAGACAGACAGACAGATAGATAGATAGATAGACAGACAGACAGACAGACAGACAGACAGACAGACAGACAGACAGACAGATAGATAGATAGATAGATAGATAGATAGATAGATATGCAGACAGACAGACAGACAGACAGATAGATAGATAGATAGATAGATAGATAGATAGATAGATAGATAGATAGATAGATAGATAGATAGATAGATAGATATGCAGACAGACAGACAGACAGACAGACAGACAGATAGATAGATATGCAGACAGACAGACAGACAGACAGATAGATAGATAGATAGATAGATATGCAGACAGACAGACAGACAGTCAGATAGATAGATAGATAGATAGATAGATAGATAGATATGCAGACAGACAGACAGACAGACAGACAGATAGATAGATAGATAGATAGACTGACAGACAGACAGACAGACAGACAGATAGACAGATAGATAGATAGATAGATAGATAGATAGATAGATAGATAGACAGACAGACAGACAGACAGACAGACAGACAGATAGATAGATAGATAGATAGATAGATAGATAGATAGATAGACAGACAGACAGACCGATAGTAAAGAATCATCCCCAAATACAATGTTATTACTGTCAATGCAGAGAAAAACTTTATATATATAAAGTGTGTGTGTTGTGTGTGTTATATATATAATATGTGTGTGTGTGTGTGTGTGTGTCAGCTGATGCCCAGGGCCGCCCGTGTGAGTTTGGAGGACGTGTGTATCAGCACGGCGAGGACTTCCAGCCCGACTGCAGACACCAGTGCAGTTGTATGGATGGTGTGTTGGGCTGCATGCCTGTGTGTCCACAGCACATCCCTGTTCCCGACACACACTGCACACACCCTCGCCTGGAGACGCCACCGGGCCGCTGCTGTGAGGAGTGGGTGTGTGACCATCAGAACAGCATCAGGGAAGAGCCGTCGGACCCTCGTCCTCAACACACCCCGTACAACCACATCAGCAGACTCTTACAGAGCCCTGACAGCTCACAGTCCACCAGGGGCTCCTTCCAAGGTATTGCACTTCTATATTTAAATTAGTTAAAGTCCCCCTGTAGTCAATCATTTTATCCCTTAAAACTCATCTTTCATCACCAAAATGACACCAAAATCTGCCAATTTTGGATATGCAAATGAGCCCTGCCTCCACTCACTCACTCAGCTCAGAGATCCACTGGTTGACGATCACACGTTGATCTGATTGGTTACAAGGTAGTTTGTGACGTCAGAAACACCAGCGATTTCAAAGCGTGTTTTTGAGACTGTCTTTGGTTCACTGCAGTTTTAAGGAGGAAATACTCAGCAATGCTGTCGACTTATGAAAATATGTATATATAGTTTTTATACCTTTTTATTTCAGTTTCAGTTCTAGTTATTTTAGTGCACCGAGTTAAATTAAACAAAAATGAGAAATGCGGCCTTGGCATAGATGAAAAATGGGTAACACTTTACAATAACAGGGCATGAATAATCATGTACTAATACCTTAATTAATTGTTATTAATGAAATTAAATTGTTAAATTATGAAATTAACATGTTAGTACCTGTTTGATAGTTAATTCATTAATTAACGTTTTGGGGTAAGTTAAATCAATCAGTCTCTGTAAGAATAATAAGAAGTAATCTAAATTTTAATTAAACATATGATTTAATACTGCCATAATTTAAACTGTAATATCATAATCTGCCATTTGCAGCTTTGTGACAAATAATTGGAATGGCACATGGTTATTTAGCCATTTAGCCGTCTAAATAAAGGTGGAAAATAGACTAATAACTACCACTAAAAAATGTAATTTGATCTAAACCGTTTTCTGATTTTTATTGTTCATTTAGGCCTATGTTTAGTAATAGCTACTTTTCTTCCTGGATCTACAGTATGTTGGGTTTGTTTCTGGTGGGAAAAGTGTTTCTCATTAGTGACGCACTCGGTGCTCGCTTGGCACGTTAGTTGAGTTCATAAGGCAATACTGGCATTTCAATCTCATAAATGTTGACTGCTTTGGTAAACAGAATTAATAATTAAAGACATGTTTGCATGTATGTTGTATTTGGGAGTTTTCATGAGGTTATGTACAATAATTAAATGTTTCTTTTGTTGTTTACATGTATATGGTTCGATTAGCATTAGCCTATAGCTTATGCCATATTTTACATGTAAAGTGCCATATGTGTGTCTTTACAGGTATGTTTGGGCTTTCTTTTAAGTCCATATATGTTTAATTGTATAAATAATAATACAAGACCTACACATCATTTTTATCTTTGTTTTTTTGTACCATGGGTGTAAAGGAATAAGGATGGCACTCTTATTGTATATGTTTATTCATATTTTAGTTAATGTTTGTAAGTGCATAATTGTGTCATGACTTAACTGACACATCATAATAAATTAATTGTTAACTAACCATACATTAACATCAACTAATGGCTTGTTAATGCATCATTATGTCATATGACTGTGTCATGACTTTACTTGAGGGGGCACATCATTACTAAATCATGATTAACTAACCATACACTAACATAAAGTAATGGCTTGTTAATGCATGACTGTGTCATGACTTTACTTGAGGGGACACATCATAATTAATTCACTGTTAACTACTTACCAATTTCAGCTCATGATTTATCATAAACTTACAATCACATACACATGTACTACAACTAGTATTCAGCCCAGTTAAGTGATGTTGTGTGGCTTTTCAAAAAGTCAGAGAATGGAGGTACAGTCTCATCACGCCTGTGTCTGGATGGAGAGTGACTGTACTGATCCCAACAAACGTTCCCCTGACCTTAGCTCATGTTTCCTGTTTGGCAATTTTTTTGTTGTAAGTGACAGTAGGTTTAGTTTGATGGGAAAGAGAATATCGCAAAATAGATTAGGACATTTTAAGATAAATTATTAGTGTATAATGTTTGATAAGGAGGATCATTGAAATTAATGACAAACTAATCCTGTGCCTTTCAGTAATGTCTATGATGAAGCTGCTGATGTTAATAGTTTAAATTATGACTAATAAATAGTTTAAATGTGTTTCAAAGTCAAAATATTTCATATTTATTCTTACAGAGCCTGATTGATTTATTTGACCCTAAATGTTAATTAATGCATTAATGTACTAACATGTTTAAAGCTGCTGTTATTCATGCATGAATCATTATGACTCCTGTCATAGTTAAGGATCACTCTTCATTGGTTGATGATTAGTTCATATCTTCACTAATCATGAGTTCATGTTGAAGTAACAATTAATTCAGGTTTTAGTACATGATTATTCATGCCCTGTTATTGTAAAGTGTTACCGAAAAATTTAATGAATGTCCAATGAAAGCAAGTTGAAGTGAGAACCCATGTAACAAAATAAAAAATAAACAAAGACCTGACTTGAAACGTGACCTTAAAGTCCCCCTGTGGTGAAAATCAAGTTTTTAATGTTTTTTATATGTCTATGTGGTGTATTTAAAATGTTTTTAAAAGACAAACCATGTGTAAATTCATAAGTCAACACCATTGCTGAGTATTTTCTCCTTAAAACTGTAAAAAACACTGTAAAAAGCGATACCATTGGATCTCTGAGCTGCTCTGAGTGAGTGGAGGCGGGGCTAATTTGCATATTCATAGAACCGCGTATTCTAAATTAGGCAAGGGTGTAGAGTTACATTACGTTTAAATATGTCATTTTGGTGATCAAAGATGAGTTTTAAGGGATAAAATTGACTACAGGGGGACATTATCAGTATGCAACTGCCTAGCAGCCACCCAGAACCCCCTAGTAACTACCCATAATGCCCTAGCAACCACTCTGAACACTTTAGCAACAGTTAAAGTACCTTAGCAACCACAAAGGTGAAATGTGTTCTTTATGGCTTTGTTTTCTCATTAACCCTGCAGAGTGGGCGTCTGTGCCGGTGTCTCTGGTCCCCTTCCCAACATCCGAATGTTTCCCACAGACCACCGACTGGTCCGAATGTTCTGCTTCCTGCGGGTTTGGCATCTCAAGTCGTGTGAGCAATAGTAATGCACAGTGCAAGCTGGTTCGAGAGACTCGCCTTTGCCAGATCCGAGAATGTGACATCACTCCAGCTATGAAGGTGAGATATAGTGAAATGAGTAGACATACATAATGTACATTCAATCATCTATATACCCATACACTTTTTTCCTAAGACTTCCACAGAAGATTTATGTACTTTTTTTCTTATTATTCTTATCCCCTTCTATTATTGATTGCAATCAGGATTTGAAGAGAGTTTCAGCCAATATAACTTAACCCCCTGAGGTCGGCTGTATTATTTTTGTGTATACTCACAATAAAAACAAAGTGTTGTGCTTTTCGCCAAATAAAGAAAAATAAACATGATGCGAGTTCTGCCTTCTCTCTGTCAGTGTAGTCCATTCTGAAACGCGTCCGAAAATGAACCATAACTCAGCGAATACTCAGTCAAACAGACATACAGACACACAGGCATGAAGCTTGAATTCTCTTCTTTTAAATGAAGTAATTTATATAAAAAACAAATATTCTCATCTTGTGAAATCTGCATTAAAAGAGAGCGATTCCAGTCGAGCTAATTAGAGCTCATTCAAATGTAATGTGACCCCACCCACGGAGAGCGCGCGCTATTCAAACGCAAATGTCTGAGGCAATCCACGCAAACTGTGAACGCCCACATCAGCTCGAGAAAACACATCAGATCATTGTACTTGTTTACACAGTCTCGCAGCGCTGTGAGGAATAATACTATAATGGAAAATTTACCTCAGAATTACGAGGAGCAACAGATCCGAGGCTATGGAATAATGTAGTACGTTTTTTTTTCATTCTCAAGTGCGGCGCGTTTCTGTGCATGAATGAATGAACGGCAGAGATGCCGCTGTTTACAACAACTGGCAAAAGACGGTTTAAATTTGAATCGTTTCTGTCTGTGAATGTTTCGCTTTTAGCAAACTGTATTGCTATAGGCTACTGAGTAAAAATTGAGTGAAATATGTTGAAATAAAATGTATTTGTATAAGCAACGTATTAAACTGCAAATTAACATTTATACTTTTTATAATAAAAACGAAAGTTACTATGTTACAGACATATGAAAGACAAAATTTCATTGATTAGTTTTGGATAGATTATACATTTTTACTGTAAAATATCTGCCACCTCAAATAAGCTTTTGTTTGCCAATTTTTGCTCATATGTTAAATATAGTATGTTTTGTCAAAAATAATTAAATAATATGTTATAGTGTTTATTCCAATGTAGCCTAGGCTATATTCAAGTAATGAATCCTTAACTTTGAAATATGTATGATAAAATGTATACTTTAGTTTTTACAAAGAATACATTTTATCATACAAATTAGTTTGTTTACATCTACCTTGTATTTTTTTTTTATTATTAAAAAGGTTACAATTACAACAACAATTCAAGTGTTTTAATAAAAAAAATAAAATACAAGGTAGATGTAAACAAACTAATTAAAGGTAAATATAAGCCTTTTCTTTAAAATAATTTTTTATTGTGTTTTATTAGTGACAAATTTGGGGAGAGAATAAATATTCCAAAACTGAAAATACAGTATGAGAATTAACTGCACAATTACTAGACATGTTTTCCTTTTGATATTATAGGCCAATTTGCAAGCACAATTTGTGGAAAAATAAAAAAAACACGAGATGCTTCCAACTGTTGCTCTTGCATTCTTTCTTGTGACACACCTGAATGAATGGCTCATTAAGTATGTGGGCCCCATTGTCTCCAGGTGCGAACCACTAAATATGCATGATTGTTGACGCCCACTCCGCATATTGCCTTTCCAGACAGAAAGTGTTTTGCAAAATTTAAATCAATGCATTGTGTTATGTGAATGATTAGGCAGGATCATTTTCACATCATTTTGAAGAAAAAAGGCGATGACATCCATTAGTCAAAAGTCTTATTGACACATATTTAGAATGTGTTTTATGGCCTTATTTCAGAAACTTTAGTTTTTAGTTTTTTCAATAACCATGCATAAACATTATTCTCTCAAAAATACAAACATGTACATGCATGGTGCTCACATATGATGGTAGCCCTGTTTGTGCTATATAGAGTGAATTTACACCTTTGCCATTAATATGTTTATAAGCAACTGAAAAAAGCAAAAATGTCAGGGCATGTCAGAACATCTCAAGGACCCCAAAAACACCTTAGACCCCAGAGGGTTAAAGTGCTTATGAAAAACATTGCCTGCCTTACTTTAAATATTGAGCAGCTTACGTTTCTGACAAAATTCGTCCAGTTAGTTCACATATTTAATGTTAAAATTAAAAATATATCAGTTTGCACATCACAAGGCAACACACGGACTGGATCCGAGCTGAGAGTGGAGTGAAAGCAAGTTCCACAAAAATCACACTGTAATCCGGATTCACTCCGGGTTTTCCATTTCCCATCACTGGTCAGAGAAACCAAAGACTTTAGATATACCCGGGCTGCGTTCCAGTCCAAAATTGTCATGCCCTTCACTCGCTAACTTCCCTCCGTCTCGTTCACTCGGATGTACGTCATTGCTTACGTTGCATGAGTGCCCACTACTGGCGGAAACTGCAATAGGTTGAACTGGAACGTACAGTATAAGCCCTTGATCACTTAGAATCCACTATGGGGTTGATGCATTATTTATTTTCTTCCCTTACGATATTGTTTAATGCACCATTCTATATGTATATAGTGTATTTCTTTTTTCAATAATTAATATATCATAGAGTTGTTTGTGGTGGGGTAAAATAAACGCAATATGCGTTGACGTCACAATCGTGTTGCATTATGGTATATGGAGCTGTCTGAAGTGTACATATGAAGTAGACTCGCTCCCTCTGTCAAAATCGAGGGAGCGAGGGTCTGTCCATATAAACTCCCCTCGTCCACTTCAAGAAGTGGAACGCACTTCAAAATGGCGGCAGGGATTCCCCGGTCACCATGATTTTGCCAAGTAAGACATGTTCCTGGATCAACATATTTTGTTGATCCTGGAATAACATTCCTGTCCCAAAATTAAGTCCCTACCTTATCCCTACCCTAAACCTAACCCTACCCATAACTTTTCCCTAAAATCAGAGGGAAATTATGTTGAAGCACCTCACCCTGGTTCTAAGCCTAAACTTGACATAAATTGTAAACTTGTCCCTCAAATCTGATTGGTTGATTGAAAAGTTGTTGTGGTACTTGGTGAAATCATATTCAACGGGATTACCCCGAGGAGAAGTGCTTAGGGAAGTTTGCAAGTGGGTGTCTAAAAGTGGACAGGAACGCAGCCCAAGATGGTGCACTGACTCATATGACTATGAATGTGAGAAAATAGGCTTGTTCGGCTTGATCCGGCGCTGCACAGACCGATCGGTGAATGCCATCAAAGTACCGCGAGAGCGAATAGAAAGTAGACGGCTCCTTTGCTTTTGAATTGTTCTCGCGGTACTTTGATGTCATAAACCGGTCGGTCTGTGCAGTGATCGGTTCAAGCCTAATGCAACACGCAATAAGCCCTGCCTTGTAAATATAATGGTGTCAATGCAGTCCGATCAATAATATGGTTGAATATTAAATTAATGTCTTCATATGGAGGTATTATGACTCTCATTAATGGTTTCCTGTTGCTTTGTAATGTCATTCAGAGAGGAAAGAAGTGTCGACGGACAGTGAGGTCTCGGGAACCTGAGCGGATCACGTTTGCCGGCTGCTCCACGGCCCGCCGCCTCCGGCCTCGTGTGTGTGGTGTGTGTGTGGATGGCAGATGCTGTCAGCCGTCCGCTTCCCGAACGGTGCGTCTGCGGTTCCTCTGCCCGGACGGAGAGAGCATCACACGTAACGTCATGTGGATCCAGCGCTGCCGGTGCAGCAGAAGCTCCTGCAGGGCTCAGAGAGAGCGTTCCTCGCCCACCGTCAGCCTTCACAACGACACACACACCTTCTCTCGCTGAACACACACAACGCGCCATCGTTGCATGATGGCTAAAACTCACTTTTTAGGGGTTAGTTACAAAAAATTCAATTACCCCATGATTTACTCGCCCTCAAGTCATCCTAGGTGTATATGACATTCTTCTTTCAGACGATTACAATCGGAGTTATATTAAAAAATGTCCTTGCTCTTCCAAGCTTTATAATGGGAGTGAATAGCTAGTTTTTGTTTTGAAGTCCATAAAAGTGCATCTATCCGTCATAGAAGTGCATCATAAAAGTGCATCTATCCATCATAAAAGTGCATCTATCCATCATAAAAGTGCATCTATCCATCATAAAAGTGCATCTATCCATCATAAAAGTGCATCTATCCGTCATAGAAGTGCATCATAAAAGTGCATCTATAGATCATAAAAGTGCATCTATCCGTCATAGAAGTGCATCATAAAAGTGCATCTATCCGTCATAGAAGTGCATCATAAAAGTGCATCTATCCATCATAAAAGTGCATCTATAGATCATAAAAGTGCATCTATCTGTCATAGAAGTGCATCATAAAAGTGCATCTATCCATCATAAAAGTGCATCTATCCATCATAAAACGATCCATCACGTCAAAGCTTACGCTACTCCTACATCCGACGTCATAAATATGGATATTTTTCTTACACGAACGCACCGCTTCTCTTCAGAAGGCCTTTATTAACCTCCCAGAGCCTGTGGAGCACTTTAATCATGCATAGATGCACTTTAATCATGCATAGATGCACTTTAATCATGGATAGATGCACTTTAATCATGGATAGATGCACTTTTATGATGGATAGATGCACTTTTATGATGGATGGATGAGCTTTGGTGGACTTCAAAACAGAAATGGCCTTTCACTGCCATTATAAAGCTTGGAAGAGCCAGGACATTTTTTAATATAACTCCGACTGTATTCGTCTGAAAGAAGAAAGTCATATACACCTGGACGACTTGAGGGTGAGTAAATTATGGGCTAATTTTAATTTTTGGGTGAACTATCCCTTTAACACTCAATGGACGTCTCCCGTTCTCAGGGATGTTTCCTGAACTATAGAATAGTAAATTTCCCCTCTCAGCTGAAGCATTTCTGCTCTAGATTTGTATACAGTTATTGCACTTTATGTATTTCTCGTTTGCTTTGGCCTGTTCCAGTGTGATCGAAACATTGAAACATGCCCAGGTCACATTTCTTGACAGGTTTCGTGAGATTTGCCCAATACTGTCCTCATAGGCACCTGGATATATTGTTGTTTCCACATATTTCTGCTTTTATTTATTCTGCTGTCTTTGGCTTTGAAGTGTTTTATTGTATCTCGAAGGATAAGTGAATTTATTTGGCTTCAGATGAATGACTTCCTGGCACTCGAATGTTAAGAAAATGCACTAGTAATGAGGGTGGTGAGATTGTGTTACAGATATTATGTACATCATCGAGTGAGTTACCAATGGAAACTGTATCCGACACAGAATAAAAAATAGGCTAAAAAGGTCGACTTTTTTCCTAAAATTGCGAGATATATTCGCAATTGCAAGTTATAACATCAGATTTGCGATTAAAACTCGCAATTCTGACTTTACAACTCATAATTCTGACATTAAAACTTGCAATTCTGACATAATTCACAATTCTGACATTATAACACACAATTCTGACATTATAACTCGCAATTCTGACTTTACAACTTGTAATTCTGACTTTATAACTCGTAATTCTGAATTTATAACTCGCAATTCTGACATTATAACTCGTAATTCTGAATTTATAACTCGCAATTCTGACATTATAACTCGTAATTCTGACATTATAACTCGCAATTCTGACTTTACAACTTGTAATTCTGACTTTATATCACGCAATTCTGACATAACTCGTAATTCTGACATTATAACTCGTAATTCTGACATTATAACTCGTAATTCTGACATTATAACTCGTAATTCTGACTTTATATCACGCAATTCTGACATAACTCGTAATTCTGACATTATAACTCGTAATTCTGACATTATAACTCGTAATTCTGAATTTATAACTCGCAATTCTGACATTATAACTTGTAATTCTGACTTTATATCACGCAATTCTGACATTATAACTCGTAATTCTGACATAACTTGTAATTCTGACATTATAACTCGTAATTCTGACATAACTTGTAATTCTGACTTTACAACTCGTAATTCTGACATTATAACTCGCAATTCTGACTTTATAACTCGCAATTCTGACATTATAACACACAATTCTGACATTATAACTCGCAATTCTGACTTTACAACTCGTAATTCTGACTTTATAACTCGTAATTCTGACATTATAACTCGTAATTCTGACATTATAACTCGTAATTCTGACATTATAACTTGTAATTCTGACTTTACAACTCGTAATTCTGACATTATAACTCGTAATTCTGACTTTACAACTCCTAATTCTGACATTATAACTCGTAATTCTGACATTATAACACACAATTCTGACTTTACAACTCGTAATTCTGACTTTATAACTCGTAATTCTGACATTATAACTCGTAATTCTGACATTATAACTTGTAATTCTGACTTTACAACTCCTAATTCTGACTTTATAACTCGTAATTCTGACATTATAACTCGTAATTCTGACATTATAACACGCAATTCTGACTTTACAACTTGTAATTCTGACTTTATAACTCGCAATTCTGACTTTACAACTCGTAATTCTGACATTTTAACTCGTAATTCTGACATTATAACACACAATTCTGACTTTACAACTCGTAATTCTGACTTTATAACTCGTAATTCTGACATTATAACTCGTAATTCTGACATTATAACACACAATTCTGACTTTACAACTCGTAATTCTGAATTTAAAACTCGTAATTCTGACTTTATAACTCGTAATTCTGACATTATAACACACAATTCTGACTTTATAACTCGTAATTCTGACATTATAACACGCAATTCTGACATTATAACTCGTAATTCTGACATTATAACTTGTAATTCTGACTTTACAACTCGTAATTCTGACTTTACAACTCGTAATTCTGAATTTATAACTCGTAATTCTGACTTTACAACTCGTAATTCTGACATTATAACTCGTAATTCTGAATTTATAACTCGTAATTCTGACATTATAACTCGTAATTCTGACATTATAACTTGTAATTCTGACTTTACAACTCGTAATTCTGACATTATAACTCGTAATTCTGACTTTACAACTCCTAATTCTGACATTATAACTCGTAATTCTGACATTATAACTCGTAATTCTGACATTATAACACGCAATTCTGACTTTACAACTTGTAATTCTGACTTTATAACTCGTAATTCTGACATTATAACTCGTAATTCTGACATTATAACTCGCAATTCTGACATTATAACTCGCAATTCTGACATTATAACACACAACTCTGACTTCATTTCTCGCAATTCTGACTTTATTTCTCGCAATTTGCGACTTTATAACTCACAACTCTGACTTTATCTAATGCAATTCTGACTTTTTTCGCAATTGTGAGAGAAAAAGTCAGAATTTTGAGAGAAAAAGCCGCAATTATCTTTTAAATTGTTTTATTCCGTGGCGGAAAACAAGCTTCCATAGTTACCCGATTAAGGGGTAAAATGAAGATAAGACTTTTTTATATATAATTTTTTGCTTTTAAACTAATATATTTTCTGTGCATTCTTTATACTGCAGAGTTTTTACTCTGTATACAGATGTCTTTAACGAGTTTGTGTGTGACGGAGACTTGCGTTGGTCTTTTGTACAGTGTACAGGCTTCACTACCGGTGGAGTGACACTTTGAGACTGCTTCATTTTTCGGGGCATACTTTAAATCCTAGACGCTCTCTTGTATAGGAGTGAACGACTATATGTATTAAGATGTTGAATATAAATGACTTTGCTGATCAGTCTGTGTCACAAAAAATAAAACATTTTCAGCTTGTCTGTAACTGATTGTTTCTGTGCTTCTCAACTAGGGCACCTCAACAAACTTCAGGATGACTTAAAATTATTTAAATTAAGTTACCCGATGAGTTAAATTAAGTTGACCAGCAGTTTCGGCGGTTCGAGTGACACAAACGTGAAACCAGACTTCATTCACCCCAATGGAAAGCATATTTACGTTCCCTATCCCCTATATACTGTACTTTGTGCCAGTTTATAATGTAGGGGGCGGAGCTTCAGATTCTAGAGAGCATTTGATTGGACAGAAAATCTGATGAGAAACTGAAGTGCAGAATGATGTCATCAAAATCATTGATCCTTATTGGTGGAAGTGAGAGACTGTAAGTTTTGAACGCTTATATCTTCAAAATGTGAATTTTGTCATTGTTTTGGAGCACACTAGCTTATAGATAACAGTAAGGCTAACATATTCATACTAAAAGCCAAAAAAACGTAATTTCATGGGGACTATGTTGCGGTTGCCGCATCAGTCATGAAAAACAGTTGAAACAAATGTAAAGTATCAATGTTCTTCTTAACATTTAAAGCTGCTACAACATATTACAACCTGCTATTCAGGATATGGACAGGAATTCTAAGCATGTTATAACAGGATGGTTTTTATTGAATAAAGTTAAAGAAGGTTCATCACCATCGCCATGGACACAAGCCAGTGTGGATCGCCGACGTCATCGCTGATGTAAAATGTGCCTGTTTGCTTTAAGGGCCTCACATATCCCTAAAGGAACTTGTTTGCCAAGTCGGAGTAACTGATCTAGAGACAGCTCTTAGAAGCCACTGTAAACTTTAAGATATGTACCTTGACAACAACAATCTCCAAACAAAGAGAAAAGACGCCATAGCAGCACAATTCATGACATGGACCTTTGGGTTTTAGTGTCATGTGACACAGTGAAGGATCCATAGCAGCGCTTTTCATGAATGGTTCACATAGTGCTTGAAACTCCTGAAAGGTCTTTTTCCCTCAATAAAACGTTCAGAAAATGTTGTTTATCCACCTCAGGTGGTCAAACTAAATGTTTTATGAGCCGTTTTATTTTCTAGTCAAGTTTTTTTTTTTTTTATGTTTACTACAAGGTGTCACAGTTTTAAAAGAATATTCCATTTAAAAATTACAAAGGGTTTATGGCGAAATGGGACACATACAACTTAGGACCAGTGTTACTATCATGAAAATTGTTTTTGTTAATTTAAATAAATGCTGCGTCCAAAATCGAATACTTCCCTACTATATAGGCCTAGTATGCAAAAACAAAAAAAACAAAAAAACACTAGCCTACGCGTGTGCATATGATGGACACTTTACTATCCCATGAGGCCACGGGAGAGGATTTATGAATAGCAGTGAAGCGCAACTGACGCTGGTAGGTCACATGATAACAACAACATGGCGAATTTCATTCATACCACCCATATTCATACTATATAGGACTTGTTTAACAGTAATGTAGTACCTACTCAGACAGTTACGATTTTGGACGCAGGGAAAGCTGTATTAACATAAATATTATCTACATGAAAGACTTTTATGCTACCACTATTATGCTATTTTGAAGGAGAACTATGCAGTTTTTTTAGCTTAATTTACCTTAACTCAACAGCTAGCAATGGTTATATGACTTTGTCCGGGTTGAATGGTGGTCTTCTCGCTTCCCCCTAGCGCCTGTGAGTGGAAAAACCACCCTTGTAACTTTGGGCCGGCTTTGTCGACAACAAATGCACATGACCAGAGGGAGAAGATGGGAGTGGGGAGAGTCGCCAACGAGTTTTGACGACAGTGTTGTCAAATATCTATTCTGAAGCTGTAGGGGGAGCTCTATAGAGAAACCCGCGAGCAAAAAGCGAGAAAACAGCGACGAAATTGCCAAAACTGCATAGCGCCGCTTTAACGTTTCCTAATTTTGTGTTGGAGTCTCCTACAGCAGGTTTACATGCATCAAAGGTCAAAGGTCTCATAATATACATTGCACATCACCACATTGTTCAGTGTTCATTCTCAAACGACTCCATGGATGAATCAGTCTCTCTAAATCCCTCCTTTCTGTGAGCTACTCTGCTCTGATTGGCCAGACGGCCCAGTCTGTTGTGATTGGCTTACAGCGCGTTTCGAAAGCTAACGCCCATTACCATAACTGTTCTTAAGCTCACAAGGTGTCCTCAGTCCTCAGCGATTGAACACACTAGCCGTGTTTCCATTACCCTTCAAATTGCGCAAATTGAAATTGCGAATTGAAAATACGCCCAATAGAAACACGTCAATTTCGCAAAAAAGTTTTTAAATTCAAAAAAGTTTATCAATAATAATGGCTAGTGCAGTGGCTGGGATATACGTAAACCTCCCAACATCCGTCGCCATGATTTTTGGAATGACTCGCGAGAGGAAAAAATGAAGTTTTAGTTGCATAACATCGGGTTAATGGAAACGCCGTCATTGCGCAATAGTTTTTTGTCGATCAATCCGAGAGCGAGTCCCATGATGAAACATTAGAAGATCTAGTTATTGAACCTGAATTAGTTTCAACTGTAACTCCTCACCATCAGCATTAACAAGAGGACATCCATCAACATACCTGATGTATATTTCTAATTTATTGCGATGCACATGCGGGAACTGTATTAATAATAGTGCATATGTTCGCCTCGTGCATAACTTGAGTGACTGATGTAACATTAAAGTTTACAAAACAAATCTTACTCCATCCTTTATGTTTACTCAAAGTAGTGAGAATGACAGACAATCTACATCAATAGACACAGTTTTAGGTAACAGTGGCCCAAAGCTGATAAGCAGAAGTATTTCATTAAGACAGTAATTAGCGTGAGTTAGCCGGTTAGCAGAAGACCTTCACAAAACACAAAACTACGTATTTTGAACACCCGGTAGAAAATACATCAATGATTAATCAAACTTACAGGTTGTGATTCTGAGGAGCAAAGCAATTAAGCTGGTCCAAATAAACTAGGCCACTGACCCATATTTCATGAGCAAGCGTTTGTCTTTTCTAGTGATGTAGAACCATCACGCGATTCGAAACACAAACGACTCGTATTGGCGGTCCAGATTCAGTTCTTTCTTTTGGGAGACAAACTTTATTTATCTTTATTAACGTTTACATTCACAAACAGTTAGCCTATGTTACACACTGCATGAAAGGGAATATTCTAAAACCTTAGGGCACTTTAAACTTACAAAATTAGAAATCCTGCCTAACTAACTGAAGTAAAATAAGTTAATGTTGAAGTACTAAAATCAATCAGGTCAAGCTGGCTTTGTGTGCAGCACAGAGAGTGAAAGAGGAAGATCGTGAGTTTCAGCACAGATCTGACAGAGGAACTGGAAGTATGTCGGAAACCAGAACAGAGCCACAGGGTTAAAGGCTATAGCACACACACATTTAACTTTCACCACAATAAATAACATGAATCTCAGGTTAGTTAGCTACAATGAGCATATTGATACTTAAACAGGAAAAACATAGGCTATTAGCCAGTATAATCTCACAGGATAAATTAAGACTTGGTGGAACAGTAAAAATACTTTTAAAAAAACTACAATTAAAAATAAAAAAATAAATGTTTGGTCAAATAATGTTAACATTAAAAATCAACTAGCAGATGAAGTCTACATCTACAGTCTGCGTTTTAATTTTAATTCGTGTGGTTTCAAAACCACTACGTCAACATTCGCATACTATCTGTCCTAAATAGTAGGCCTATTCAAAAATGAGATTGTGTCCCAAATCGTAGTATGTTGAGTAGCTTACTCAAAAGATGCCCGGATGGTCTACTTTTTTAAAATCTGAAGTACAGATCCGTGAGCACTTATAATAACAATAATAATCTATCGCTAATATTGCCCACAACTTGGACTAGGATTCGATTAGAACTACAAACACGAATAAAAAAAAAAAAACTACAAACATGGCGGATGTGCGAGTCCGACGGTGAAGTGCAAATAACCTGACGAAAAGACATTTATTCAGTGTTATCCGCCTCATATTTAATCTAAAACAGCATTGTGGGCTTTTTTAAAATATAGCCTACGTTTGGTCATTAACTTTTAAATGCATTATTAATTTGCAATTGCAAACTGTAAACACACGCGGAGAGTCTCCGAATGAAAGACCCACCCACGACTGGATCAACGTGCTACTAAATCTCTCTCTGAAACGGTAAGAATTTAAATTAAGTCAAATTTGGATTATTTTTACTGTGAAAGATGATTGACAGGGCAGTTTAAACGGTGAGTGGATGAATGTAACTAAAACGACAGAGCTGTCCGTTAAAGATGATGAAGTAGTGTGTCCCACAACTTGGGGGACACACTACTTCCAACACTAATATATATATATATATCTTCACATAAACAGTAGGCCTACATACTTTTAGGGCATAGTAAGTAAAAGACGCAGCACAGGAATTCAAACTTAGACAACACTGACCTCTAGTGGTACACATAAGAACACACCAGTGCAAAAGCATTAATAAACAGTGTAAAAATATGACCCTCTCTCCTTATCTTTAGTGAAGGTTATGAATTCAGAACAGAGGTTATGTGGCTGTTATTAATCAAATATAATCGATTTTAGGACTGAGGGGGGGGGGGGGGGGGGGGTGCCGGGGGGGCCACTAGGAGGGACACCTCTGCAAACATCCAAGGCTGCTGGATGACTTAAAATATAAATAATAAATAATTAAAAATCTTAATAATAATATATTAAAACAATCTATATTAATGTCTTGAAACAATTGTGTTGGACCATGTGTTGGACTGATGGGGAACCAGTGTTTTAAAATATTAATCTGAGGAACATGTGAGAGAACTCAGAATGAGGTTTTCAACTTGAGCTGTATTTAAATGAGTTAATTTTCTCTATAAAGCAGTTCTGCAAATAAATAAATAAATAAATATGATGTCATCATCCAGCTCAGTTCAGTTCTCATACAACAACAGCATCAGTCAGATAATATTGTTGAACATTAAGTGGTTTCTTAATTACTGTGAACTTTCATTAGGGTTACTTGATAAATATGTTTCATTTGAGAATAATACTATCAGTTTTAAGCGATAATTTTTTTGAAATATATTTTTTTAAAGAGTTTTAATAGGCACGTGACAGACAAATAGCTGGAGTAGGCTATGCCACGCCCCTAAATTATCAACCTATCAAGGTGAAGTGCTGCTCTGTTACGTCACGCCAACGATAAAAAAGACCCGCGACGCGTCCGTCGCTCGTTGAGCTTGACGCGACGCGGGTCCTGGATGATGAAGTCGCTCACGGAATAAGGTCTTGTTTTGGATGACTGTGACTGTGATACCTGTTTGTTTGCTGCACGATGCAACGGGACCAGTAACTTTCGCACGCGCTGTTCATTCATTAACAAAGCGCCGTTAATTAGAGCGCGATGCGCGCGTGAGCAGCAGGAGGACACTCAGAAGAGCGCGAGGTCTAGAGGAGGATCATAACTTCACATTTATAAAGTGGTAGAGCTCACTGGACTCTGGAAACTCTTCGAGGTGAGTCGCAGTCTTTATGTTCACATCGATTTGCACTATACATTCAAGTTGACGAAGTTGCAATGAATGAGCTGAGAATTTAAAGTTTAAAATAGACTGGATTCATCAAGACATGTATCGTTGCATTCAATTATATTCTTTACTTACGACTTAAAGTATATAAAGGTGGAGATATTCGATTCAAATCGCATTAGTTAACCTTAGGTAATGTATTGACTAACATGAACTAACAATGAGCAATACATTTGTTACTGTATTTGTTCATGTTTGTTAACAGTAATTAATAAAAATACAGCTGTTCATTGTTTGTTCATGTTAGTTCACAGTGCATTAACTAATGTTTATATTAGTAAATGTTTAAATTAACATTAACAAAGATTATTAAATGCTGTAGAAGAGCAGTTGATTATTAATTCATGTTAACTAATGTAGTAAACTAATGTTAACTGATGAAACCTTATTGTAAAATCCATCATCAAAACAACTGATTTGCACTCCATACAGTTAAAGCATAAAAAATACGTTTTTATTGCAATAACAATAGGGGAATACAGAGTCATACAACACACTTTAATCTATAAAAAGATCACAATTCTGTATTTTGTATTAAAAAATGAATCATACATCTAATACATCAAGTATCCTCTTCCACAGCGGAGATGTCTTTACAGCTTTACGATTGTTCTGGATTGAAGTCAGAGACTCGTAAAAGTCTCAGTGACACACAGTGGGAAAATCCCAGAGTAAAACTGGGAGTTGTGAAAAATGATACACTGGTGTTTGGCCAGATGAGAGGTTTATCCATGTATCATCTTTTAATTAATTTTATAACTGGATCATATATGTGACCCTGGACCACAAAACCAGTCACATGGGTTAATTTTTAGAAATTGAGATTTATAGATCATCTGAAAGCTGAATAAATAAGCTTTGCACTGATGATGCTTTCAGATGATCTATAAATCTCAATTTCCAAACATTAACCCATGTGACTGGTTTTGTGGTCCAGGGTCACATATATGATACAGTTATAAAATGCAGATCTATCATATTTGTTAGGATAGGACAATATTTGGTCGAGATACAGCTATTATCTGGAATCTGAGGGAGCAAAAAAATCGAAACATTGAGAAAATCTCCTTTAAAGTCGTCCATGTTCGCGATTGTGCTGCATTCACTCACAAAAACACATGTTTTATATATTTACGATAGGAAATTGACAAAATATCTTCATGGAACATGATCTTCACTTTTTTGACATAAAAGAAAAATCGATAATTTTGACCCATACAATGTATTGTTGGCTATTGCCACAAATAAACCCGTTCGACATGTGACCATGTGGTCTCCTTTAATTCCTTTTATAGGCTAACTGTTTTAATTTCCCCTGCTTTTATTTTGTGATTATTTTAAATCCTCTCTGTGTAAAGCACTTTGAATGGCCGTGTGTGTGAAGTGTGCTGTATGATGAACAAACGTGCCTTGCCTCCTCAGCCTCTGCTATGGTGAACAGCCAGGCTGCGGGCGGTGTGTGTGTGTCCAGGTCGTGCGCGGGCTGCGGGGGTCGGATCGCGGACCGGTTCCTGCTCTTCTCCATGGAGCGCTACTGGCACACACACTGCCTGAAGTGCTCGTGCTGTCAGGCTCAGCTGGGAGACATCGGGTCCTCCTGCTACAGCAAAGGAGGAATGATCCTCTGCAGGACCGACTACATCAGGTACAACCCAACATGAGGGCTTCATTTAGGGTGCTTTCACACTGGGAAAGTCCGCCAGTTCACCTGCTTTGGTTTGGTCTGGGCCAAATACAATGTTGATTTTTTTTTATTTAATTTATTTTAATTTTTTTATGCGTGTGTGGTTCGCTTTCACACTGCCCTTTTTGCAAGTGAACCAAAACCACACGTGTGCTGAGGTCATCCAGTCTTTGGACAGATTTTTGAAACGTACCAGAGTTGGGGCCCTTTCACACCTGCCTTGTTTGGTCCGGATTTTCGGACTTTTCAGTTTGATCCGAATCAAAATGACATGTGTGAAACCTCCCCCGGACTACGTTTCGTACCAAACAGACATAGGCGTCGATTTGTACGTGTACCCACCAGATTTCGTCATGAGTCATTTTGTACCCACCACTTTTAACTTCCGTCCATATTAATTTGACTTTTGGTTCGATTTTTTTACCGTTTTCAGTGGTTGTGAGGAGCAATATGAGAGAGAAATGTGGTAATCATTGTCTGACCCAACAAAAAAACATTATAATATTCATTTTATTTTATTTTCCGTGTTCGCATTTATGAGGGACAACGTGTCAGTTCTCGGTTACGGACGTGAGCGCTCTGAAAGTGGCACTAAAAGACTGCTTTAAAACTTTCACAGAGACCTCAAACAGAACAGCTGCCTTTCTTTAAAGTGAATTTCGTTTTGTATTAATTATATTTTAATTTTAATCAATGTTTCATGAACCAATTGCCTGGATTTAATAAATAAGAAGAAATATAGCAGAATCACGACATGGAGGCGCCGGCGAGTGAACTGGAGTTCGTCTCATAAATGAACCGAAACTCAGCGTATAATGCACATTCACATTCACAGCGTATTTAGACGCATTCATAATCATTACTTTTACCGGTTCTTTGTGGCAAGCTTTATGCTTTATGCAAGCTATATTACGTAAGCTCATTATCCTGTAGGCTATATAAGTAATTAAATGAATATAAAGGGGCGATTTGTCCACGAATGACTTAAATGAACAACTAGCCTACTACTCGACTAGGAAAAAAACTTTTAGTCGGAAGCAGCCCTTATTCCACATATTTTCTAACTAGGCAACAGGACATCTGTGTTGAGCGAGCGACCCTGCGGAATGAACGAGCGGAGCGGAATATATTCAGAAATGCGTTCTCCACTCACGAGCTCTGATCGGAACAAACCCGAACCTCACTGTCTGCTGAACTTGCGCAGAAACATCAAAATATAACCAGCTTTTTAAAATGGTTTTTAAAACTAAACACTATTTTAGCACAAATTATGAGCTTATTGGTGATTTTTTTTTATAATTATTGACAAAATTAGAATATAGTAAAAGTTTTTTTTTTGTTTTTTTTTTTAAGTTTTGGGTGGGCCTGTTGAAAAGTGGGGCCGTGCCTGAGCTACAGGACATCGTCTTTCAAAACATAACCTGTGCGAAAGAGAGAAAACAAATGAATGCGTCATTGTACCCAGCACTTCTGAAAATGCACTTCCGAATGCGTCTCTGTCCCCAGCACATTTCAAACCAAACTGACGCCCATGCAAACAGACCAAATTTGGTCAGACGAAAAGTGGTAGTCTCGGTCCGGATCAAATTGAACAAAGGTTTTGTTCGTTTCTAGTGTGAACGCATTTTCTGTATGTTTCGGACTTTCAGACAGTTTACAGGAAGTCCTGGTGGTTCCCGCAGGATTGCTTGCTCTTCTCCTCCTTTCCTGCCGACAATGATTAAGTGTTCGCACAACGAGGACGTTCATTTGGCGAATTTGAACTCACCTCGAGTACAGCTGGAGCTGCAGGTCGTAATGCTGTAATAATATCAGTAAAGTGGTAATGATATGCGTCTGTTCATTCATCCTTGTCAAAGTTAACCGCCGAATTGACAACACGCTGACGTCAGACACACGTCCGTTCACAAACCAATCAATGTTAAAGGGATGGTTCACCCAAAAATGAAAATTCTGTCAGTAATTACTCACCCTCATGTTGTTCCAACCCCGTAAGACTTTCGTTCATCTTCGGAACACAAATTAAGATATTTTTGATTAAATCTGAGAGTTGTCTCACTCCTCCATAGGCTTCTAAGGGGCTGAAACTTGCTGGCCCAGAAAATGTATTAAAGACATCGTTAATATAGTCCAAGTGACTCCAGTGGCTCAATCTTAAGTTTATAAAGCGACGAGAATACTTTTTGTGCGCAAAAACAAACAAAAATAACGACTTTATTCCACTTTTCATTTCCTTCTCTCTGAGCCTCGGGTCTTTTCACGTAGTGTTTAAGCGTAGCGCGTCTGTGTTGTACGTCACCACGTATCACACATGACCAGCGTCGGCCAATAGTGAGCCTACTAGATGTACACTTCAGACACCTATATGTTCCACAATTCAGTACGATTGTGACGTCACCACAAATCTCGTCAAATCACCACCACAACAAACAACTGTATGATATATTAATTATATATATATTTAATTTAAAACAACCCACACACACCTATATACATTTGGATGCTGCATTAAACAAATGCTTAAAGGGAAAAAATGTAAATAATAAATCAGCTCCATAGCTGATTCCAAGTGATCAAGGGCTTAGGGCGTTCCAGTTCAGCCCATTGCAGTTTCCGCCAGTAGTGGGCACTCATGCATCGTAAGCAATGACGTACATCCGAGTGAACGAGACGGAGGGAAGTTAGCGAGTGAAGGGCATGACAATTTTGGACTGGAACGCAGCCTTTGTGTCCCTAAAGCACCCGCGTATCTAACAGTAGTTCCGCATTACATTAATTAATTTGCACGCGAATTTTATTTATTTGTATACCGTGTATTCTCCGTGTGTATTCATGCACCGAACCGTGACGCCTGTACCGTTTCGGTTCAATACGAATACATGTACCGTTCCACCCCTACTTTGAGCGCTGTTGAGCGGAATCATAAACACCTCTGATTGGCCATTGTGTTCACGAGCTCATGGGATATGTCTGTGATGGCCTACAATGATCGACGCACGGAGGCGTTTGAAAGTGTTTTGTAGCACACCGATCCACTGATAGACGCCTGATTTCAAACGCTCGCGTGTGTCTGTGCAAACGCTCGCTGAAGAGCGTCAGTGATGTATATTTACAACATGTTTCTGAAGCGCTGATCATTGTAGGCAATCACGGACATATTTGATGAGCTCGTGAACGCAATAGCCAATCAGAGGTGTTTACATCTCCGCTCAACAGCGCTCAAAGCATAACATTTCAGTATCGACTTGGTACCGAAATCTGTACTTTTGACAACACTAGTCTCGGTACGGTTGTTTGGTGCGCACGAGCAATTGCTGTATTCACACATGCCCAAAAGATCCGTATGGCCCAAGCTGGGATCCTAGCTCAGAGGTCATGACCTTTTCAACTCCATCCAGCAATTCATCATATTCAATTCAATTCACAATTATTTATATAGCGATTTTCACAATACACATCGTTAATTGACATTATTGACATAATCGAATGGTCAATTATTTTAGTAAATCTGGAAACACAACGCTTTAATAATGCATTTTTAATGTTTTAAATTATGCCTTGTAATTTACATATTATAAAAATGCATTGTATGGTCTCATGAATAATTATAACCACAGTTATAATACTTATTCTTACACCTTTAGAGAGTATAATGCATTAAAATGTATTTCAGTCAACTAATTTCAAGTGTAACAAGGAATCTGCAAATATTTTAATGCATTTTAACTTTTGTTACAGTTATTTATGAAAAGATACAATGCATTATTTATAACATACTTTTTATAATGCATTATACATAAAGGCTTTAAGTAAAGTGTTACCGTAAATCTCTTTTAATTATTAACTACTTTTAATCACTAAAAAAAAATTTAGTCAAAATATTTGGTGTAGACTTGGTTCTTGTAACCAACCATTCCACCCTGTTACTCAAGTTTTGGTGTATAAACACATTTTTCAGTTACACTTTATTTTAATGTGTATTTGTTACTGTGTAATTATACATTTAAGTACTGATTAATATTAAAGGAGAACTCCGGTCAATTTTAACATTGAGCTCATTTTTTTGTACATTTGGAGTGCTGTCAATACAGAGAACAACGACAAAAATCGGTGTTGCCTACACCGTGTTATCCTCTTTTTAAAATTTGCACCCTGTTGACTTCAATGGGGCAAGTACTAAACCTGCTTTTAGCCTCTTAACATCCTTGATGTGTCATTACAAGTGCACAGAAAATGTGAGTGATTCCTTCAGAGTGAACACGAGTGAATCTGACTGCAGTAGATGTGAAAGAAATGTATAAAAATGATGTTATTTAAGCCAGCGCAAATACCTTTGTTTACATCCTGTTTTTCGGTTGAAGTCCAAAGCAGTCGATTGTCGAGTTCACGCGCGTGATCATAGGTATTAAACCTATGCGTGTGAACTCGGCAATCGACTACTTTGGACTTCAACCGAAAAACAGGATGTAAACAAAGGTATTTGCGCTGGCTTAAATAACATAATTTTTATACATTTCTTTCACATCTACTGCAGTCAGATTCACTCGTGTTCACTCTGAAGGAATCACTCACATGGCTGTGCACTTGTAATGACACATCAAGGATGTTAAGAGGCTAAAAGCAGGTTTAGTACTTGCCCCATTGAAGTCAACAGGGTGCAAATTTTAAAAATAGAATAACTCGGTGTAGGCAACACCGATTTTTGTCGTTGTTCTCTGTATTGACAGCACTCCAAATGTACAAAAAAATGAGCTCAATGTTAAAATTGACCGGAGTTCTCCTTTAAGTAACGACATGAACTTACTATAGAATTAGGGTTTGGTTTTAAGGTATAAGTTGCATGTAATTATGCACAATCTATAGTTATTACTCTAGTAACTACATGTAAAATGTGTAACAATGACACAGTAAAATAAAGTGTTACCCGTTTTTCTTTTATTTTGGATCTTTTAAATAAGTCTATCACTTATTGCAAACCAGCATTTGGTCCTGTACCATCTGGTCCTGTGGCGTTATACCATGATTACTGACCTGTTACTTGTAACCATGTTGACATTTTATTATTATTAATAAATTATTATTATTTTTTAAATTGTGTAAGTCTGATGAATTGTTTTGTCTGTTTTGTTTATTGCTAAAAACACAAGATCGCAGAAACCAGGGTGTTAAACTGTGTCTTTAGACATGCACATAATATTAGTAACAGGGTTGAAAATATAGAAAACCACATATAAAATAAACTGAACATAAAGGTTTTTTATTTTTTATTTCACAGATCAAGCACCAAAATGCTGTTTGGAGTTGCTTATATATTTTTAGAAGTCATTTAATTGCTCTCTGAAAACCATAAATTCATCAGGTAGTCTGCATAATTTAAAAACTCATCTCACACTCTTAAAATACCATGAAGTGATTTAGTTTTAACAACTAATAATGAGTGTGAAAAAGGCTTTTAACTCACAGACCCGTATTTTCTTTTTTTTTCTCCTCCACATTTAGCAGTGACCACGTTCAAAATCTTAATCATTATAACAAAGACGTTAGTCGATAATGAGACCGTTTGAGACGAGAGTCTCCACAGTCATTTGCAATTCAAAAGTTTTCTGAAGCTGTAGTTGTCATGCTATGCTGACGAGCATTTTGTTCTTCTGCTGATTTGCATCGGTCTCATTTGCATCCAGCGGGTGTTGATGATCTCTACAGATGCGCTCTCTCTCTCATGCTCCCACAGACAACATCAGATGCGTAGATGCGTCACACACCATCGTTTAATGTTAAGCCTGGTGTGTGTCAACACTGCTGAAGTCACAGCTGCACTCCTGCAATAAAGCAAACTCCATTTGTAAAGGATATTCAGTGTGTTTCTTTCTCCTCCCTCGTGTGTTGCAGGTTGTTCGGGCACACCGGGGCTTGCAGCGCATGTGGCCAGTCCATTCCCGCCAGTGAAATGGTCATGCGAGCGCAAGGCAACGTCTACCACCTCAAGGTCGGTTACGTGAAGCCTTGTAAAGGGCCAGTTCACCCCAAAATAAAGATTCTGTCATTTACTCACCCACATGTCCCTCCACACCCTGAATTATTTTCTTCTGAGGAACACAAAAGATTACGTTTGGAAGGATGTTTTTGTCCATACGATAGGATAAAGTCATTATAACAAAGACACCTTAAAACAAAGTGTAGTCTAATTTTACGTTTAAGTACAGAGTAGCAACATATATCACTTTAGGGTTAGGAATAGAGTTTGGTTTGGTTTAGGGTTACACCGTGTCCTAACTACACACTCCGCGATGCACAATAAAAGGTATTTTCCATGTTAATCAGAGTGTCCTAACCAGCCGCGACGGCGACACGCGACAATTCAATTTTAGAAACGGTTTCTATTTTTCTGCGACGTCGCGCTGGAACAACAAACACAAAGTGTGGCAGTGGTAATCTCAGGTGCTGTTTATGTGCTTTATTTAATGTTAAAAGCGTGTAATGTGACTTTGAATATCATTTAGTGCTCCAGCTTTGTGGCTGTAAAAGCAACAATGGATATAATTCACCTCAGATCTTGAAATTAAACAAATGGAAACAAGAACATTCAAACTGTGAACAAACAAGTGTATTCTTTGACAAAGATTGTTTTAGTAACTCAGTAGCCTATGTATTTGTAATAATGTTTAAATGGTGTAATATTTGTGTATTTGAATATGTAGCTACTTATCCATTTTCTTGCGAGTGCCGTCTAGATTACACTCTGGTGCTGTGAGACTCCGCCCACACGCTGTTCTGATTGGCTGACTCCGCCCACACGCTGTTCTGGTTGTCTGACTCCGCCCACACGCTGTTCTGGTTGTCTGACTCCGCCCACACACTGTTCTGATTGGCTGACTCCGCCCACACACTGTTCTGATTGGCTGTGGGTTTTGATTGATTTTGATGCATCTCGCGTCGCGTCTAGTGTGGACAGACAAATTATTTGTCACTGGAATCTTATCGAAATTATCAAAATATCACAAATGTACATATCAAGATATGCATATCTCAAAGGCTCGTGATAACCGCATGATTTGAATCAAACAGTCCAAGGTTGACACAGAGAGTAGACTGGACTTGTGACCGTTACATACATGTGACATGCTTAATGTTATTAAGTGCAATAAGCAAAGGACTCGCACGCACAGGACGGCACATGATCCCGAACTTCGTTCTTCTGGCCAGAAACACACAATTATGTCAAAATTCCCGTCTTGGTAAGTTTTCACATAAACCCAGTCAGTTATATTAAGTGAAAGTAAACAGTTGAGAAAGAAAATGTGTGTGTATCAGTATATTGGATCTGTGCATTTGCTCTTAAAGTGACAGGAGCCTAATAAACCTGATGCTGTCTGTCATTAATGATAATCAAACAACAAAAGACGGAGAGAAAATCACTCACTGCTCTTGACTGAATAACATTTGTAGCTTTAATAAGAATCAGTATATATTTAATTCATGCAGTGAAAACTAAGCAGTGTTTTATTTTTACATTTGATTATTCAGTTTCTGTTGTTTAATACACCTAATAGAGGCTTGCCTAAAATGACACTTACTTTTTATGTAATGAACTGCTGTTTACTTTCAGAAGTTGTAGGGATGCTTTCTCCTCACACAAAGAATGTGAAACATGTATGTTGGTTATTGGTTCAGTTTTTAAATGTAATTTAAATACATTTTACACACTTAAAGCATTATCATATCGCAAATCATATTGTATTGAGTTATTGCATATCGCATTTTTCTTCAATATCATGCAGCCCTAATTGCATGTAATTATGCATAATTCACTGTTATTACTACAGAAATTCCATTTAAAGTGTATAACTGTAAAATAACGTATTATCTAATAAGGTCCAATAATTGTATAGACAAAAAAACATTAAAAAGTTGTTTTACGTTCCACAGTTGAAAGTCAAACAGGTTTGGACGACATGAGGGATGACAGTACTACATTTTGTGTGTTTCTAAATAGCAGATGCTCATTAGAGCTGAATTAAATGTGTGAAACATCATTATTTATTTATTTTGGTCTCATAATAGTATGCTACAGTACATCTCTGGATAAAGCCTAGCTATATTACAGCTTCTCATAATAATGGTGTTCTCATTCGTTTAAGATTGAGCTGACCTTGGTTGCACATTGATCACCTTATCAAAAAATCATCTTGAGCACTGAGCCAAGGCAGTTTGTGCAGTGAAGGCTAACCCTGACTAGCAGCTCTGCGTGCTTTAATAAAATGCACTGCTAATAATTCAGCACTTGAAGCAAGGTTTAAGGGATACATGTAGTCATTCCTCTCTCATCTGTTCCAGTGCTTCTCCTGTGCGACGTGCAGAAACCAGTTGGTCCCCGGTGACCGATTCCACTACGTGAACGGCACCATATTTTGCGAACACGACCGGCCAGGAGCTGCACTCCTTAATACACACCTGCAGAGCAACCCGGTCCTACCCGACCAGAAAGTGAGTGCATGCTTTTATTTTACTCTTTAAGGTCAATATGGTTTTCAGTCTGTAGGCCATAACCAGGGCTTGACATTAACACCCTCCAACACGCCAAATGTGTGTGTTTCAAGTCAAGTCAAGTCAAGTTTATTTATATAGCGCTTTTCACAATACAGATTGTATCAAAGCAGCTTCACAGTATTAAATAAAAATAATACATCAATGTTTGTTTCTAGTGGAAAACGTCCACGTTTGGTAATGCTGATCAATAGTATTGTTGATTAATTAATTAAATTAAGTATCCCCAACTGAGCAAGCCAAAGGCAACAGTGGCAAGGAACCGAAAAACTCCATCAGGTGACCTAATGGTGACCTAAAACTCCATCAGGTGACCTAATGGAGAAAAAAAAAACCTTGGGAGAACCCAGGCTCAGTCGGGGGCCAGTTCTCCTCTGGCGTTTATGAACTAGATGTCGGATTTAACTGTAAGATTAAAAGTATTATATGAATGCCTGGCTGAAGAGATGCGTCTTTAATCTAGTTTTAAACTGGGAGAGCGAGTCTGAGCAACGAACAGTATCAGGAAGACTATTCCAGAGTTTTGGAGCTAAATGTGAAAATGCTCTCCCTCCTTTGGTGGATCTGGATATCCTAGGTATGACCAAAAGCCTCGAATTTAGTGATCTTAAAGAGCGCGATGGATTATAGGGCGATAGAAGATCGGTTAAATAGACTGGAGCTAAACCGTTTAGGGCTTTATAAGTCAGTAGCAATACCTTGTAATTGATACGGGACTTTATAGGTAACCAATGTAGTGATGATAAAATCGGTGTTATATGATCATATTTTCTTGATCTAGTAAGAACTCTAGCGGCGGCATTTTGGACTAACTGTAGCTTGTTTATTGAGGATGCAGGACAACCAGCTAATAAAGCATTACAGTAATCTAGTCTCGAGGTCATGTTTCAACGCATTTGGTGTGTAACGCAGTCACTCCTACTAGACACTTTGTCAGGTTGAATTTTATATATAATTATTTATTGTAGTCTTTTAAAAAGGCATCTGAAATAATAAATTAAGTGCAATCAATGTAGTGTTGTCAATAATATAGATTTTTCCATGCATATCGATACTGAAATATCTGAAACGCTTCCAATACTCATTTCCCACAGAATAGACACACGATCTCAGCGAGTGACACACAAACCCGCCTCTTCTCACTCACTCCTTTTCATTTGCTCCGGATGAATATTTTTGGTGTTACAGAGCTTTAATTCGCTGTGGGATTGTGCATAATTTCACTCATTCCCGGAGATTTTGGGCACAAACACCTCAAGTGCGGCACATAAAGCCACCTCTCAGTATTAAACTGAGTTATTTTTTGCTGCTTATTGCACTTAAACAGTCAAACACACACAAAATAATGTCAAAATGCCGGTCTTGGCCAATATTCACTTAAACACAGTCAGTTTTAAGTGAACATAAACAGTTGAGAAGGATAACGCATGTGTAACAGTATAATGGATCCGTGCGTCAGGTCTTAAAGTGACAGTAGCCTAATATTCCTGCTGCCAAATTATTAGATAATATTAAAAATATCTATATGGCAGCTTTTCCCATCGTATCGTTGTTAAAATTGTGGCCAGTGAAAATGCTGGATAACTTTGGAAAACCACTAGTCACAGCGGATGCTGAGCGAAAAAGCTAATCTCAAGCCCTGAGTATGACTATTGAAGTGTGTCATTGTGGATGAACATTAATTTTGACCAATTCTTGTGTTTTGTAGGTTTGCTGAAGGACTCCCCTCCGTCTTCGCCTCTTCCTCTCTCTATTTACCCTCCAGTGTCCTTTTCATCACTGCCATCCTTCAGACACTGATGCACTTACAGTTTTACAGCCTAAATTTACAGACTTAAGAGTTTCTTTGAGAGCGAGAACGAGTTTGGGATGGAAACGTTTCTGTGTATCTGACATCATATCTGACTGTGGTGGATTGTGTCTCTGATGGTGATATTGTGGCTTTCTCGCCTCCTGAAAACAGAAGTAACACGTCTATTTACTCACAGGAAATCCTGTCTGTCTCAAATCTAACCTCACAGAGAAGACTTCATCTGAAAGCAATGAAGTCAACATGAAAACTGCGTTCTCAAGCTATTTCTCTTCCATGTGTCTGATTTAAACAGGATGTTCATCCAGAAAACATGTAGGGCAGGACTTTAGAAAATAAAGAAATGCTATTACAATCTAAAATGGAGAGGTTGAAAGGTAAGAAAGCTGGTGACGTCAGCTGAAAAAAAAAAAAGTTATTTTAGAGGTTATTACATTTTCTTTCGTTTTTATGACACTTTTTTTTCTCCCTTTGAAAGGGTAAAAAAGCTCCGTTGTCACTTCATAGTTTTCACGTGAGGAACACCCGCCTGGAGTTGAAACTATAGGCCCGGCAGTTATTTTTACTAAGTACTTATGATTTTAAAAGCCAAAATTGATGATGCATACTATATACAGGCGAGTAGATAAGAATAGACCCAAGAATATAAATTCATTTCTCGTTAAACGTTTCCCATAGAAAACCATTATAAAGAAGAAAACGCCTAACCATTAAGAGTACGTTGTGGGCTCATCTGATCGCCTGTATACAGGTGCTGGTCATAAAATCATCAAAAAGTTGATTTATTTCAAGAATTCAACTTAACAGGTGAAACTAATATATTATATAGACTCATTACATGAAAAGTGAGATATTTCAAGCCTTTATTTGTTATAATTTTGATGATTATGGCTTACAGCTTATGAAACCCACGAAATCAAAATCCCAGAAAATTAGAATATTACATGAAATCACACAGTAATTACACAGTGATACCATGGTCATTGAACCAGGTTTTGGTTCTTTTGGCAGTGTGGGCCGGTGCAAATCCTGCTGGGAAATCAAGGGAGCATGAAGTGCTCTAAAAATGTCGTGGTAGACGGCTGCGTTGACTCTGGATTTAATAAAGCACAGTGGACCAAAGAATGGAGAGGCACACAATCCAAGATGCTTGAAGTCCATTGTGAAGTTTCCACAGTCTGTGTTGGTTTGGGGAGCCATGTCATCGGCTGGTGTTGGTCCACTGGGCTGTCCACTCAACGCAGCGTCTACCAGGACATGTCCAGAGCACTTCATGCTTCCTTCAGCAGACAAGCTTTATGGAGATGCTGACTTCATTTTCCAGCAGGATTTGCACCTGCCCACACTGCCAAAATAACCAAAACCTGCTTCAGTGACCATGGTGTTACTGTGTAATTACTGTGTGATTTCATGTAATATTCTAATTTTCTGGGATTTTGATTTCGTGGGTTTCATAAGCTGTAAGCCATAATCATCAAAATTATAACAAATAAAGGCTTGAAATATCTCACTTTGCATGTAATGAGTCTATATAATATATTAGTTTCACCTGTTAAGTTGAATTCTTGAAATAAATCAACTTTTTGGTGATATTCTAATTTTATGACCAGCACCTGTATAGTGTGCATCATTAATAAGCTGTTTATTGAATTTTATCTTTTAATTTCAGTGTTTTAAGGCACTTTAAGTGTTTTTCACGTTAAGCGTTTAAGAACGTCCCGCTGTTTTTAGTGACTGAAAAACTGCAGCAGGTGCTGGATATGGATCACAAGGGCACAATTTTGTTCACATATCATTGTTTTTCTTCTTCTGAGATGGAAAACTAACATTCCTGTGCTGCAGTTCTGCAGATGTCTCTGCGCAAGTCACATGACATGACTGAAAACTATGAATAGCGACGTGTGAAGCACAGATCACACATGAATGGCTTTCTGTTGGTGAATTCTCACAGATTGCTATTAAAATAACTGGATTTCACCGAGCAACAATAAACGTGACCGCACTTTAACACCTAAAAAGTGCATTGAGAAAGTATCAGTTGATTTCATGTTGACATCAAAAACAGGGTTTGGACATCGTTCAGGGTGTAGAATTGAATTGTAAATATGTTTTTATACCCTCTCTGTAACGGTTGAATTATCTGCTCAACATGTGATGTCTATTTAAGGTGTACTTATCCAATAAATGGGAAATGCAACAAAACCCAGCCGTCAAGAATGAATTTGTTGTCCCGTTTTACCCTCCAGATTTCAGTGTTCATTGTTTATGGCTCTTTCTGCTGTAGTTATTAGTGTGGTCTCGGTGGTGCAGACTTGATTACCCAAAGGCTTGGCATGAAAAGGGCTTGAGCTCGGACCATTACAGAAGCAATTAAATGTGAGCGTGGAGTGTGTAAGTTCATTGTGAGTGTCGTATCTGTGCTGGTGTATCACTGGGGAGACTGAACTCTGCTCTGATCCTGTGTTTGAGTTTAATAAGGCCTAATCTAACGCCTGGTTAATTAAGAGGCAGTCGCCGCTCTCCGTTCACTGCCTCCAAACAATCACACGCGTTAAATGTTTACCATGTCACAATTAAAGTACAGACCCACTTCTTCACCCCGTCTCCTCCTCACAACCTCCTGCCCTTGAGGAAGCTGCTTATAAACCACCGGGACATTGCTCTTCTCACTTTTGATTGGCCTGCAGAAATATACTTTTTGTGGAATTGATACCCCGTTAATATATACGTTAACGACGTTATAAAAATAATGTTAATAGTGCGTTATTTTAGTGTGAATTTGAAGTGTTTCTCACGTCAGAATTTTTTTGCGGTTGTATTTATGCAGGTTAATGCCTTTTAAATGACAATAAGTTGACTAGTAAACATGTAATGTTATTACACTAGCTGAAAGATTTAATTGGGGTAAATGACTTTCTAACATACATATTGAGTGTGTATACACACACTATATGTGTGTATGTACTGTATTTGTGTGTATATATGTACACATGCATGCATACACACACGCATACATGCGTATACACACATTCATATATATATATATGCATAGCCTATATTATATATACATGCATACATACATATTGTGTCTATGTATATAATTTTGCGTGTGAGTGTATACATGTGTATATTTACACTGCCGTTAAAAAGTTTGGGATCAGTAAGATTTTTTATGTTTTTGAAAGGAGTCTCTTCTACTCACCAAGGCTGCATTTATTTGATAAAAAAAAAAAAAAGACAATTTGTGTCATAAAGAGTTGTGGACAATTTTTTTTCTGGATTCTTTGATGAATGGAAATTTCTATTTCATTTATTTGAAACAGAATCTTTTTGTGTGTCTTTATTACATTTTTAATCAATTTAATGCATCCTTGCTGAATAAAAATATATATTTAAAAAGGAAATATTTCTTACCCCCCCCCCCCCCCCCTTACTGACCTAAAACTTTTGAACGACAGTGTATAATTTTACAAAAGCTTTCTATTTCAGATAAATGCTGTTCTTTTGAACTTAGTTTATCAACTTAAACATTTTTACACAACTGTTTTCACCATTGATAATAATCATAAATGTGTCTTGATCATCAAATCATCATATTAGAATGATTTCTGAAGGATCATGTGACACTGAAGACTGGAGTAATGATGCTGGAAATTCAGCTTTGATCACAGCAATAAATCACGTTACTATATATTCACATAGAAAACAGCTATTCTAAATTGTAATAATATTTCACAATATTACTGTTTTTGTTGTTGTTGTATTTTTAATCAAATAAATGCAGTCTTGCTGAGCAGAAGATACTTCTTTCAAAAACATAAAAAATCTTACAGATCCCAAACTTTTGAACAATGTGTGTGTGTGCGTGCGTGCGTGCATATGTGTGTGTGTGTGTGTGCGTGCGTGCGTGTGTGTGTGTGTGTGTGTGTGTGTACAGAAAATGACTAATCTGCATTAGTCAAATTAAATGCGTTGTATTTGCATTAATACTTTTTAATGTCTCATGACAGCAAAAGGCACCATGAAATTCATAAAGACTGAATCTTGTAGGAAAGATGCGGCGATACGTTCTGTAAATTAGTGAGCTCCAAAATGGCACCTTAATGCGCTTAGTTTTGTCCCCTGACGTCGGTGTAGGTGCTGATACTGCATCAATTATTTATTTCACATTCGATTGAAAAGCATCAGGCAAATTCATTAACGTATGCAAATGATCACAATTGCAATTATCTTCATATCTTGATAAGTAAGGAAATCAAAACCTCGGCACAATTTGAATCCCACCGTGCCTCAACTTACACTCTGCATTCAAACCAATCAAGCTTCATCTGCATATTCCTAATTAACCACGCATATTCACATGCCAATTAGAGGGTCTGAGAAAAAAAGCCTCTTAGTCAACAGGCATTATCATCTATCAGGAAAAAGTTTGCAGGTGTATGAATTGCTATGCTGCTTCTCTCATGGAAAAAGTGTTTATACTCACTAATTAATCATATTAACACATGCAAATGAGTCTAATTGGCAGAGTTTCCATGCCTCATGCTGTGAAAAAGTGGGAGAGAGAAAAGTATGGATATTTTTACCAGCTACCGACAAAGAACATTTAGGAACACTTTGTTTTTCTTCTCACCCGTTCTGTATCTCGCACAGGGCCGCTGTCTTCCGCTTCAAAACATTCACTTAATCCACATTTCTAATGCTTGCTGTGATTTCATCATACTGTATATCCGCTATGGAAGCTTGTTTCCGCCACAGAATGAAAAATTAAAAAGGTAACTGTGACTTTTTATCTCACAATTGCGTCATATAAGGTCGCAACTGTGTGATATAAAGTCAGAATTGCAGGTTATAAACTCGAAATTCTGACTTTATATAAAACAATTTATAATCACTGGCTTATGGTAATGGCCGTATGTGAGTAGTTCCGGTGGAAGAGTGACCTCTGACCCGACGCATGACGAGTGACCTCTGACCCGACGCATGACGAGTGACCTCTGACCTGACGCATGACGAGTGACCTCTGACCCGATGCATAACAAGTGACCTCAGACCCGATGCATGACGAGTGATCTCTGACCTGACGCATGACGAGTGACCTCAGACCCGATGTATGACGAGTGACCTCTGACCCGACGCGTGACGTGTGACCTCTGACCCGATGCATAACAAGTGACTTCTGACCCGACGCATGACGAGTGACCTCTGACCCGACGCGTGACGAGTGACCTCTGACCCGATGCATAACAAGTGACCTCTGACCCGACGCATGACGAGTGACCTCTGACCCGACGCATGACGAGTGACCTCTGACCCGACGCATGACGAGTGACCTCTGACCCGACGCATGACGAGTGACCTCAGACCCGATGTATGACGAGTGACCTCTGACCCGACGCGTGACGAGTGATCTCTGACCCGACGCGTGACGTGTGACCTCTGACCCGATGCATAACAAGTGACTTCTGACCCGACGCATGACGAGTGACCTCTGACCCGACGCGTGACGAGTGACCTCTGACCCGATGCATAACAAGTGACCTCTGACCCGACGCATGACGAGTGACCTCTGACCCGACGCATGACGAGTGACCTCAGACCCGATGCATAACAAGTGACCTCAGACCCGATGCATAACAAGTGACCTCTGACCCGACGCGTGACGTGTGACCTCTGACCCGATGCATAACAAGTGACTTCTGACCCGACGCGTGACGAGTGACCTCAGACCCGATGCGTGACGAGTGACCTCAGACCCGATGCATGACGAGTGACCTCAGACCCGATGCATAACAAGTGACCTCTGACCCGATGCATAACAAGTGACCTCTGACCCGATGCATAACAAGTGACTTCTGACCCGACGCGTGACGAGTGACCTCTGACCCGATGCATAACAAGTGACCTCAGACCCGATGCATGACGAGTGATCTCTGACCCGACGCATGACGAGTGACTTCTGACCCGATGCATAACAAGTGACCTCAGACCCGATGCATAACAAGTGACCTCTGACCCGACGCGTGACGTGTGACCTCTGACCCGATGCATAACAAGTGACTTCTGACCCGACGCGTGACGAGTGACCTCAGACCCGATGCGTGACGAGTGACCTCAGACCCGATGCATGACGAGTGACCTCAGACCCGACGCATGACGAGTGACCTCTGACCCGATGCATAACAAGTGACCTCTGACCCGATGCATAACAAGTGACTTCTGACCCGACGCGTGACGAGTGACCTCTGACCCGATGCATAACAAGTGACCTCAGACCCGATGCATAACAAGTGACCTCTGACCCGATGCATAACAAGTGACCTCTGACCCGATGCATAACAAGTGACTTCTGACCCGACGCGTGACGAGTGACCTCTGACCCGATGCATAACAAGTGACCTCAGACCCGACGCATGACGAGTGACCTCTGACCCGATGCATAACAAGTGACCTCAGACCCGATGCATAACAAGTGACCTCTGACCCGATGCATAACAAGTGACTTCTGACCCGACGCGTGACGAGTGACCTCAGACCCGATGCATAACAAGTGACCTCAGACCCGATGCATGACGAGTGATCCCTGACCCGACGCATAACAAGTGACTTCTGACCCGACGCATGACGAGTGACCTCTGACCCGACGCGTGACGAGTGACCTCTGACCCGATGCATAACAAGTGACCTCTGACCCGACGCATGACGAGTGACCTCTGACCCGACGCGTGACGAGTGACCTCAGACCCGATGCGTGACGAGTGACCTCAGACCCGATGCATGACGAGTGACCTCAGACCCGATGCATAACAAGTGACCTCTGACCCGATGCATAACAAGTGACCTCTGACCCGATGCATAACAAGTGACTTCTGACCCGACGCGTGACGAGTGACCTCTGACCCGATGCATAACAAGTGACCTCAGACCCGATGCATGACGAGTGATCTCTGACCCGACGCATGACGAGTGACTTCTGACCCGATGCATAACAAGTGACCTCAGACCCGATGCATAACAAGTGACCTCTGACCCGACGCGTGACGTGTGACCTCTGACCCGATGCATAACAAGTGACTTCTGACCCGACGCGTGACGAGTGACCTCAGACCCGATGCGTGACGAGTGACCTCAGACCCGATGCATGACGAGTGACCTCAGACCCGACGCATGACGAGTGACCTCTGACCCGATGCATAACAAGTGACCTCAGACCCGATGCATAACAAGTGACCTCTGACCCGATGCATAACAAGTGACCTCTGACCCGATGCATAACAAGTGACTTCTGACCCGACGCGTGACGAGTGACCTCTGACCCGATGCATAACAAGTGACCTCAGACCCGACGCATGACGAGTGACCTCTGACCCGATGCATAACAAGTGACCTCAGACCCGATGCATAACAAGTGACCTCTGACCCGATGCATAACAAGTGACTTCTGACCCGACGCGTGACGAGTGACCTCAGACCCGATGCATAACAAGTGACCTCAGACCCGATGCATGACGAGTGATCTCTGACCCGACGCATAACAAGTGACTTCTGACCCGACGCATGACGAGTGACCTCTGACCCGACGCGTGACGAGTGACCTCTGACCCGATGCATAACAAGTGACCTCTGACCCGACGCATGACGAGTGACCTCTGA
The DNA here is from genome assembly GCF_949319135.1 of Squalius cephalus. NCBI lineage: Eukaryota > Metazoa > Chordata > Actinopteri > Cypriniformes > Leuciscidae > Squalius > Squalius cephalus. The sequence continues at coordinate 33,409,570 of NC_137137.1, forward strand.
CCCGACGCATGACGAGTGACCTCAGACCCGATGCATAACAAGTGACCTCAGACCCGATGCATAACAAGTGACCTCTGACCCGACGCGTGACGTGTGACCTCTGACCCGATGCATAACAAGTGACTTCTGACCCGACGCGTGACGAGTGACCTCAGACCCGATGCATGACGAGTGACCTCAGACCCGATGCATAACAAGTGACCTCAGACCCGATGCATAACAAGTGACCTCTGACCCGATGCATAACAAGTGACCTCTGACCCGACGCATGACGAGTGACCTCTGACCCGACGCATGACGAGTGACCTCAGACCCGATGCATAACAAGTGACCTCAGACCCGATGCATAACAAGTGACCTCTGACCCGACGCGTGACGTGTGACCTCTGACCCGATGCATAACAAGTGACTTCTGACCCGACGCGTGACGAGTGACCTCAGACCCGATGCATGACGAGTGACCTCAGACCCGATGCATAACAAGTGACCTCAGACCCGATGCATAACAAGTGACCTCTGACCCGATGCATAACAAGTGACCTCTGACCCGATGCATAACAAGTGACTTCTGACCCGACGCGTGACGAGTGACCTCAGACCCGATGCATAACAAGTGACCTCAGACCCGATGCATGACGAGTGATCTCTGACCCGACGCGTGACGAGTGACCTCAGACCCGATGCATAACAAGTGACCTCTGACCCGATGCATGACGAGTGATCTCTGACCTGACGCATGACGAGTGACCTCTGACCTGACGCATGACGAGTGACCTCTGACCCGATGCATGACGAGTGACCTCTGACCCGATGCATGACGAGTGATCTCAGACCCGATGCATAACAAGTGACTTCTGACCCGACGCGTGACGAGTGACCTCAGACCCGATGCATGACGAGTGATCTCTGACCCGACGCATAACAAGTGACCTCAGACCCGATGCATAACAAGTGACCTCAGACCCGATGCATGACGAGTGATCTCTGACCCGACGCATGACGAGTGACCTCTGACCCGACGCGTGACGAGTGACCTCTGACCCGATGCATGACGAGTGACCTCTGACCCGATGCATGACGAGTGACCTCTGACCCGACGCATGACGAGTGACCTCAGACCCGATGCATAACAAGTGACCTCAGACCCGATGCATGACGAGTGACCTCTGACCCGACGCATGACGAGTGACCTCTGACCCGACGCGTGACGAGTGACCTCTGACCCGATGCATGACGAGTGACCTCTGACCCGATGCATGACGAGTGACCTCTGACCCGATGCATGACGAGTGATCTCTGACCCGATGCATGACGAGTGATCTCTGACCTGACGCATGACGAGTGACCTCAGACCCGATGCATAACAAGTGACCTCAGACCCGATGCATGACGAGTGACCTCTGACCCGACGCATGACGAGTGACCTCTGACCCGACGCGTGACGAGTGACCTCTGACCCGATGCATAACAAGTGACCTCTGACCCGACGCATGACGAGTGACCTCTGACCCGACGCATGACGAGTGACCTCTGACCCGACGCGTGACGAGTGACCTCTGACCCGATGCATGACGAGTGACCTCTGACCCGATGCATGACGAGTGACCTCTGACCCGATGCATGACGAGTGATCTCTGACCCGATGCATGACGAGTGATCTCTGACCTGACGCATGACGAGTGACCTCTGACCCGACGCATGACGAGTGACCTCAGACCCGATGCATAACAAGTGACCTCAGACCCGAAGCATGACGAGTGACCTCTGACCCGACGCATGACGAGTGACCTCTGACCCGACGCGTGACGAGTGACCTCTGACCCGATGCATAACAAGTGACCTCTGACCCGACGCATGACGAGTGACCTCAGACCCGATGCATGACGAGTGACCTCAGACCCGACGCGTGACGAGTGACCTCAGACCCGATGCATAACAAGTGACCTCTGACCCGACGCATGACGAGTGACCTCTGACCCGACGCATGACGAGTGACCTCAGACCCGATGCATAACAAGTGACCTCTGACCTGATGCATGACCAGTGACCTCTGACCCGACGCATGACGAGTGACCTCTGACCCGACGCGTGACGAGTGACCTCTGACCCGATGCATAACAAGTGACCTCTGACCCGACGCATGACGAGTGACCTCTGACCCGACGCATGACGAGTGACCTCAGACCCGATGCATAACAAGTGACCTCTGACCTGATGCATGACGAGTGACCTCTGACCCGACGCGTGACGAGTGACCTCAGACCCGACGCGTGACGAGTGACCTCAGACCCGATGCATAACAAGTGACCTCTGACCTGATGCATGACCAGTGACCTCTGACCCGACGCGTGACGAGTGACCTCTGACCCGACCCGACGCATGTTATTTTTATGATGGAGCATTCGATAGTGGTTTCAGTCGTTCGTTTACACGAGAACGGCGTTTTGAGTGCCTGAAAACGCGAACTATTGAAGACGGGTTTCAAAGGTCGAAACGGTCTCTGTGTAAACAACAAAACCGCGTCATCTTCTACAGAGAGTGTCAAGCACATGCGTATCACATGTTCAGTCTATAGTGTTTCATCGTCATGTAATGGCCTGGCAGCAGAATGCAGCGTTTTTAGTCGTTTTCGCGGATCCATGTGAATGAGGATCGTTTTGACAATGTTGTCGCCTGTGCGCAGAAAACTCAATGGAAAACTCAATGGAAAACTCAATGGAAAACTCAATGGAAAACTCAATGGAAAACTCCCCGTTTTAAGCATTTCCTTGTCGTGTAAACGTACCCTCACAGTCTCTATCTCGACGAGTCTCGACGTTTTGACAAAACAACACTTCGTGCTTGGTGATCCTACATGTAATATCAACTCATTAGACTGTCACATCACAGGAGGGTGCGGTCGGTTGTCCCTCAGGTCTCCATCAGATCGCTTTCTAGAACATGTCTCCTCAGCGTTAGCCAGTAATGAGCCACTTGTGCAGTGAATCAGTGGGGCCTCTGCGACAGAGAGACAGACTTGACAACTGTGAACTTCCCAGAGCAGAAGATGTCAGAGAAGGAGAGAAAAAAACCCAGCTCCTCGTCCAATCAGAGCGCTCTGAATAATTAAGGCAATCGGCTTAATTAGCTCAATTACGTTAATTTGACCACGGAACATGGCCATATGGTGAAAGGAAACAAAAGAGGGGGGAACTAATTAAAAGTAAAATAATGAGGATTTTAATTAAGCTTTTCCCCAGACGTCAGTGAGAGGGGATCTGGTGCAGGAGAGAGTAATTAAAGTAGTGTAGCGCTGGCAACATTTCTCTCTCTCTCTCTCTTGCTTTTCAGTCACTCTCTCAGAACTGTGAGGGCTCAATCGGTCTAATTAAATCTGTAAATAAATTAGCTACATGGAAGCCTGCTTGAGTTGACACCCCACCCCCCCCAACACAAACACTCTCCCACACGCCTCTCCTATCTTTATCTCCGTTGCATGGCTTGCGGGTGGGGCGGAGGTCTACCTCACATTTGTTTCCACCTAAATATCACATGCGAAAGTTGTGAAATCTTTATGCATTGTGTGTTTTACTTCAAAAACTCCCCTATTGTTGTTTTCACCATCAACATACCATTTACTGCAGTAAAACTGGCGCAACTTGAATTCTAAATACTAAAAAAGTTAAAAAAAAAGCAATCCATACGACACCAGGGGGTTAATAAAGGCCTTTTGAAGGGAAGCGATGCGTTTTTGTAAGAAAAATATCCATATTTATAACTCTATAAACTATAACCACTGCTTGCGAAAGCAGTGAAATCTTTGTGCATTGTGTGTTTTATTTCAAAAACTCCCCTATTGTTGTTTTTACCATCAACATACCATTTACTGCAGTAAAACTGACGCAACTTGAATTTTAAATACTAAAAAAGTGCATACATCCATCAAAAAAGTAATCCATATGACTCCAGGGGGTTAATATCCATAATATGATATCCATTAAGAAAAATATATCCATATTTATAACTCTATAAACTATAATCACTGCTTGCGAAGGTTGTGAAATCTTTTTTCATTGTGTATTTTACTTAAAAAACACTATTGTTGTTTTCACCCCTTTAGATTCACCCATTTACTGCAGTAAAACTGTCGCAAATTGCTATTAATTACCACAATTAATTGAAGTAATTTTTTTTTTCCCATATTCATTTACTATGGTTTTACAGTAGTGACTGTGGTATTTTGACAGAAAGCATGGTTACTATGGTACATTTTTAAGGATGTTTATTATATGCAAAATATGTATTTTTCCTTTTCCTCATAACCATTTAAGGTTTCTTTTCTCAAGCATATTTGTTTCTATTTCCCCTAATTTAAACCTTATATGAACAATGTGCCTATGGTGACATTTCTGCTAATTATTATGTTGCTTCTTGCACGTTTTGCGACACTTTAAAGTGAAATTTCCAGTGGAAGGCACTAAAAGTGTGTTCAGTTTTATCTGAAACTGATGAGTGCGAATCTGGCAACATTGGGTTGGTTGTTGTACGTATCTTTGCAGTTTGGAAATGAAATACCAGATGAGTGCTGTTAAAAGGTTCATTCTCTAGCACATTTGAAAAAACCGTACCCCCTACACTAAACCCGACACTAAACTTAACCGATAGTGTTAACAAAAGCAAACATGAGATAAAAATGCATTTGCTTAAGCAACCATGTCATTTTAGCTTGTGTCTATCCAAGTGCTCAGCATCGAATGTGCAAGTTTACTACATCAGAAAAGCCGTACATTTAAAGCTGGTTTTGTAATGTCAAAATGTATATAGTTTACAAATCATGCACTATAATGGTTAAAGTATGGTTATGGTTTTGATGTCACAACATAGTATTCTGCAAGGAAATGTGTCAAAAAACAGGTCTTTAAAATAAATAAAAATGGTGCGGTCACATTTGTAATGTAAATATTTTTCCTCACACAATTCTCAATCGTGTGGATTACTTTTGAAATGTCTGGATTATGCCCGTGAACGGTAAATGTGACGCACCTTTACTATTGTTCAGTGTTTTTTAGTTGTTGTTTTTTGGACATTTGTCAACATGAAATAAAATGACCCAGTTTGCTTTCTTAATGCACTTTTCTGGTGTTCAGGTGTGGGCAGGTTTAATCTTGCTCTGCAAAATTTTGTCAATCTGTGAAATCAGGAGTTTCTCACGAGGGCGGGAAAGTTCACAATGCACATTTCTCATGTTCAATTGACCTACAGAAAACTGCATTTTGAAAATGACATTGCTACACAATAAACAATGGACTTTTTTTCACTAAAATGACCAGCGCCTTTAAGACCCACTGAAGTGCCTTGAAACGTGCAGCATTATTCAGTGTGTTGAGGTAATTTCAGGGGGGTAATCCAGCACCCGAAAAGCGTACCACCCCCGGGCGCCGCCATTGGCTAACAAGCCCCCACCTGCTGTTAGCATTCCATTGACTCCCATTCATTTTGGCGTCACTTTGACAGCGAATAACTTTACATCTGAGGCGTTTAAATACTCTATTTGTCCATTGTTTATTTCTAAAGAAACACGACAATGTATAAAAGGCTCCATTACCTTGTATCTTACACTATGACCCCGTAGAAGCAGTTTTTGTAAAAATAGGCTAACGACTGCGTCATAACCACGCGACTCTCTGGAAATTACCATATAGACAGGAGGAGAAGCTCGCAGTCAATCAGGGGGACGTGGAGGCATAAAGTCCGATAAAGTCAAGGGAGAAGCCCATAGAGAGTCATAAAGTTGCTCCTACTCACACTCTCCGTCTCTGCAAGATTCGTAAGGGAATGATTTAGATTTCTCTTGGCACAGCTACTAGAAGACAGACGGGTTGCTCACGTCACATCTACGTCGTCAAGCTCAGTTTGAGTCTGCGCAGTATCTCAGCCATCAGGAAGTGAGAGCTTCTAATTTGCTTCACTTTTCTCCGTTGAAGTCTATGGGGTCACAGTGTCCATTTCTTTTATTGTCTATGGGTAATATCCACTGAAACAGGAAGATGGGGCGGGGCATATCGAACAGCTCCTCCCCTTTTTTTAGAAATCGCCAATAGCGTTTAGTTTATATCACAGCTCGGCCAGAGCCGTTGACCAGCAGTTTCCTCCTAATCTCTTATATATCGCTTTGAAATACAGCATTATGTGCAGAACTCAAAGGGTCGGATACGTTTTCTGGTCTGAGCGACTCGATCACATGATCCGCTCTGTGTATCGTGTCTCTGGACCGAAGCTGGACCGAAACTTCACAGATGTTATTCCAGATCAGTTTTTTTTTTCCCCGCTAAAAGCAAACATTTTGGAGAAAAACTGACTAAATATAAATGGAATCAGCCCATCCGCCTCCGATGCCAGAAAACATTCGGAGCGAGTAGAACCGATGGATTACGCAAGCACGTCTATCTGGGTTCACGATACCATTCAGGCTCGGAGTCAGCACAAAGAACCAGAACCAGACATATAAAAACATATCAAAAATTGTAGGAGAGTTGCTGACCACTAAATAATTTATGCATCTTGCCACCGACAGAAGCATATTTTATATTTTATTTTATATGCATATTTTGCATATAATAAACATCCTTAAAAATGTTACCATAACCATGCTTTCTGTCAAAATACCACAGTCACTACTGTAAAACCATAGTAAAAAATATATATTACTTCAATTAATTGTGGTCATTAATAGCATGGCAACATCCACTACTGGATGTGCGCTTCACTGACTAATCACCTATTATTAATGGAAGGAGACATATGTGTGTTATCACAGCATTAATGTCAAGGAAAGACCCTTATACTGTTAGCGGCACATATGAGTGTTTCTCTGTCGTTCTGCTTCAAGATCTTGGGAAATTGTGGCTTTTCTCTGTTGTTTAGAATCCAGTATTCCTGTAATTCTTGTCTTTTATGAGTTTAATAAAGAACTCGGTCTCGTCTTCTGTCCAAACACACCGCCATCTTTAAAGAACGACGTCTGTTACGTACGCCGGTGACCTGTTTCCATTGCAGTTTTGCGAAATATTCCTTTTTCGAATTGCCTGAAAAACCACCTCATGTGAGCGTAAAAATTTTTTTTTGCAAAATTGACGTATTTCCATTGGTCGTATTTTCAACTAGCAATTTCAATTTACACAATTTGAAGGGTAATGGAAACGCGGCTATTGAAATGTCGTTTTGTCGCTGCGTTTCGCTGGTAGTGTGAACGGGGCTTAAACCTTCATGACACACAAATCTCCAATGCCTTTGCTCATCTACACTATCTGCTATTATCTCTGTTTACTCGAGTTCGAGTCCGAGACCGGCGCTGTCTTCCACAGGCACAACATCAGACGCAATATAAGCCCTTTACATTACCCATATTACCCATGATGCCCTGCTCGCCAGTTTCCGTCCCTGTTAACAGAGTCCGATCACCATGTCGAACTGAACTCTCGCTTTAAGGCCTGATTTGCCTGTAATATCTCATTACACCAGACCGTGATCACGTCCTCTCTTGACTGCATGAATTTCATATTTACGTTCCCTATCCCCTATATAGTGCACTTTGTGATATTCACCATGTAGAAAAATTTAAATGAGTTACTGATTTCAGCCGCAGCTTCAGCGTCTATTTATAATGTAGGGGGCGGAGCTTCAGATTCTAGAGAGCATTTGATTGGACAGAAAATCTGATGAGAAGCTGAAGTGCAGAGTGATATCAAAATCGTTTATCCATATTGGCGGACGTGAGAGACTGTATGTTTTGAATGCTTATATCTTCTAAATGTTAATTTTTATCATTGTTTTGGAGCAAACTAGCTTATAGCTAACTTTAATGTTAAGATATTCATACCAAAAGCCAAAAAACGTACATTTTGATTTCATGAGGACTTTAAAGTGGCTGGCGGTTATGTCACTAATGGGCGTTCCCACTACTAGTTTTGCCCAGTGACGTTTGTGAATGATATTCACAGATATTATTTTGAATCTTTTTTTTTTTCTTCGCTAAAACCAAACATTTTGGAGAAAAAACACACTAAATATAAATGGCACACAAATCTCCAATGCCTTTGCTCATCTACACTATATGCTTTTATATCTGTTTACTCGAGTTCGAGTCCGAGACCGGCGTTGGCTTCCACAGGCACAACATCAGACGCAATATAAGCCCTTTATATTACCCATGATGCCCTGCTCGCCAGTTTCCGTCCCTGTTAACAGAGTCCGATCACCATGTCGAACTGAACTCTCGCTTTAAGGGCTGATTTGCCTGTAATATCTCATTACACCAGACCTTGATCACGTCCTCTCTTCTTCTGCGTGCCCCCAGCCCCCAATCCTTTTTACTCACATTGATGGCACATTTTTAATTAGAAAATGCATTCAGACTGACAACAAAGTGATTTGCATATTAAATTAACAGCTACTTACATTTCATGGTGCCTGGCAGAGGAGTCGCTTACAAAGAGGGTGAGAGAAAATTGTGTACCCAGACTGCCATGGAACAACTTTTGAATGTACCTTTTATGTGCACACATCCTCAATTATGAATTTAAATGCATAAACTGATGTGATATCAACTCAGTATAGAGCTTAGGGGGTATGTCTTTTAGGGTTTTGGGGTAAAATACATATATTTGCACACAGATGTAAACAATTAGCCTATTCAACATTCAGGAGGTCCAAATATAAAGCTGAAGACAATTCAAAACTGCACATTTTAATGAAAATTGCAATGAAAATTTCAGTAGCAATAAGGTTTTATGGTAACACTTTACAATAAGGTTCATTAGTTCAGTATGTTGCATGAGCTAATAATGAACTGCACTTATACAGCATTTATTAATCACTGTTCATGTTAATTTCAACATTTACTAATACAACATTAGTAAAACATTAATGCACTGTGAACTATAAAATGAACAAACAATGAACAGCTTATTTTTATTAACTAACATTAACAAAGATTAACAATTATAGTAACAAATGTATTGCTCATGGTTAGGTCATGTTAGTTAATACATTAACTAATGTTAACTAATGAACCTTATTGTGAAGTGTTTATCGGTGTTATTTGTTAGCATGAGTTACAACACTAGTACACATGAATGCACACTGAAAAATATTTCTGCAGCATTTGTTAATCTTCAACATTTACAAAAACATTTTCAAATTAAAAGTTGCATCCATTAACATCAGTTAATGCACTGTGAATTAACAATGAAGAGTGTTCTTATTAACTAACATTAACAAAGATTAATCAATGCTGTGAAGTTATATTGCTCATTGTTACTTCATGTTAGCTAATGCATTAATTAAAATATCTCTCTCTTCACCTAGCATGGCAAATTTTCCCAACACCTTATCAATCCCAGTATTTTTGGCCCATCTTTTTCTCCCACTTCCCACTTTTGATTTAGGACGGTTTACAGTGATAGTGTCAGTGTTGTGTCGGTTCGAGGGCCCGGGAGAATCGCTGTTCTCGTCTCGTTCCCCTCGGGGAACCAGATGCTGCTATGAGCCCCAGAGACGGCAATGTAACAGAGCACCCTGGCTAAATAAAAAACATTAACAGCGACTACAGTGAACAAAGATTGGCTGCTTCTAAGCACTCCCAAGTATCGGGTCACGATTAGGATGTTGTTGATTCAGATTCGTCTCTAGACTGTCAGGAGAGTTTGACACAGGGCGTCATCCTGTACGTTCTCCCCTGTGAGGGACGTAAACAAGACAACTAATTAATAAAGACCTACTGGTATTAATTGAACATTAATGTACATGGGTCATTCCTACAGTTTGTTCAAATTTCAATTAAATTATTTATCAGTCTTGTCAGAGGGAGAAAATGTCTGTCTGTCAGTCATAAAAACATACTGGTTAAGCTGATTGGTTAACCAATAATCCTGACCAAATATTTGTACACATTTTATTAAATATTTCCATGCAATGTGCAACAGGGTGGACCTTAAAGGAATAGTTCCCCCAAAAATGAAAAATTTGTAATTATTTACATTGTTCCAAACCTGAATTAATTTCTTTCTTTAATGAATACAAAAGATGATATTTTGAAGAATTTCTGTAACCAAACAGTTGTTGGACCCCATTGACTTCCATAGAGTGGGAACTGGGAAGAATAAATACTATGGAAGTTAATGGGGTCCATCAACTGTTTGGTTACAGAATTTCTTCCAAATATCTTATTTTGTGTTCAGCTGAAGAAAGAACAACTTGAGGGTGAGTAATTGATGACAGAATTGTAATTTTTGGGTGAACTGTCCCTTTAACAGGGTGGATGTTTTAAAGTCCCCCTGTAGTCAATTATTTTATCCCTTGAAACTCATCTTTGATCATCAGAATGACACATTTAAACGTTTTTGTCTTGAACTGCTCTGAGACACGAAGGTTGAGGATCCAAATGCAGTTTTATTGAACAGAGGGTAATCCAAAGACGTAATCCAGAAAACAGGCAAGAGGTCAGGCGGAGCTCTGGGGCTGGAGCCGGTGTGGTGAAGAGATGAGTCCCGGCGAAGTGATAAGTCCCAGCTTAGGAACCCAGTATTATGCCTGATCTAAAGCTGTTCTCGCGATTCTTATTGTAATCAATCAAACTTTAATTCATGTAATAATCTTTTATTTTATCCTGATTATTTATATAGTTAAAGTGAAAGAAATAGCATTTTTAGGTATGTTTTGCGACATTGTTAATTGTTATTAAGCAATAAGGCATAATATATATACAATATATATATAAAAAAATGGAGGCGGCCATATATATATATATTTTTTTTTATTTATTTTTTTTTTATTACAAGCATGTCATGTCATAATTAATTCTTAAATAGAATTATGCTTGTATCATATTTGTTTTCGAAGTTTTTTATCGAAAAATATCGTAGATGGTGAAAAAAACATTATCTCTGTATGCTATGCTATTATCTAAGCTAACTAAAAAAACACTAAGAACGAGAAATGTTTAATTTCACAATCTATAGCTTCGGTTATATAGTAGTATATGAAACATATAAGTTAAAAGATATTAATGGTCATTATAACGTAGTTCAAACGACTTATATAATAAAGTGATATCTGATTTGTAACCAGGGACTAAAGCGATTACCCATAAAGCGTGCTTTGAACCAATTGGATTGCTTGGGTCCTAAGCTGGGACTCATCACTTCGCTGGGACTCAACACTTCACCACACCGACACTGGGCGGAGCTCTGGGGCTGGAGCCATCTCTAGAAGTTGGTCAGGGGCTGGAACCGGCGTGTGTGCTGCCCAAACACACAAGACAGCCGTGGCCCATATGGTCAACACTGCAACCTCCAAGGACTCAGGCACTGGGTGGTGGCCATCTTGGCTGAGGGCTCAGGCCAGAGAAATTTGCAATGTTTAAGAAGTCCTGGATGTGGTCCTCGGGGGACCGATTACCTTGCCGCAAACGAATAAGTTGCACTGCTGGATCCATTGGTAGCGAAGTCTTCTGGGCACAGGGGTACAGGGGCACAGGGGCACGGGGGCACGGGGGCACGGGGGCATATGGGTTACATGGGCACGGGGGTACAGGGGCACGGGGGTACAGGGGAACGGGGGTACAGGGGAACGGGGGTACAGGGGAACGGAGGTACAGGGGCACAGGGATAAATGGGCACGGGGTACAGGGGAACGGGGGTACAGGGGCACAGGGATAAATGGGCACGGGGTACAGGGGAACGGGGGCACATGGGCACGGGAGTACAGGGGAACGGGGGTACATGGGAACGGGGGTACAGGGGCACAGGGATAAATGGGCACGGGGTACAGGGGAACGGGGGCACAGGGGCGCATGGGGATACAGGGGTACAGGGGAACGGGGGCACAGGGGCACGGGGGTACAGGGGAACGGGGGTACAGGGGAACGGGGGCACAGGGGCACAGGGGCTGAGGATACAGGGGAACAGGGGTACAGGGGAACGGGGGCACAGGGGCGCATGGGGATACAGGGGTACAGGGGAACGGGGGCACAGGGGCACGGGGGTACAGGGGAACGGGGGCACAGGGGTACAGGGGAACGGGGGCACAGGGGCACAGGGGCTGAGGATACAGGGGAACAGGGGTACAGGGGAACGGGGGCACAGGGGTACAGGGGAACGGGGGCACAGGGGCACAGGGGCTGAGGATACAGGGGAACAGGGGTACAGGGGAACGGGGGCACAGGGGCACGGGGGTACAGGGGAACGGGGGTACAGGGGAACGGGGGCACAGGGGCACAGGGGCTGAGGATACAGGGGAACAGGGGTACAGGGGAACGGGGGCACAGGGGCGCATGGGGATACAGGGGTACAGGGGAACGGGGGCACAGGGGCACGGGGGTACAGGGGAACGGGGGCACAGGGGTACAGGGGAACGGGGGCACAGGGGCACAGGGGCTGAGGATACAGGGGAACAGGGGTACAGGGGAACGGGGGCACATGGGCATGGGGATACAGGGGAACGGGGGCACAGGGGTACAGGGGAACAGGGGCACAGGGGCTGAGGATACAGGGGAACGGGTACAGGGGAACGGGGGCACAGGGGCACATGGGCATGGGGATACAGGGGAACGGGGGCACAGGGGAACGGGGGCACAGGGGCACAGGGGCTGAGGATACAGGGGCACGGGGGTACAGGGGAACGGGGGTACAGGGGAACGGGGGCACAGGGGCACAGGGGAACGGGGGCACAGGGGCACAGGGGAACGGGGGCACAGGGGCTGAGGATACAGGGGCACGGGGGTACAGGGGAACGGGGGTACAGGGGTACAGGGGAACGGGGGCACAGGGGCACAGGGGCTGAGGATACAGGGGAACAGGGGTACAGGGGAACGGGGGCACAGGGGCACATGGGCATGGGGATACAGGGGAACGGGGGCACAGGGGTACAGGGGCACGGGGGTACAGGGGAACGGGGGCACAGGGGTACAGGGGCATGGGGATACAGGGGTACAGGGGCACGGGGGTACAGGGGAACGGAAGCACAGGGGTACAGGGGCATGGGGATACAGGGGAACAGGGGTACAGGGGAACGGGGGCATGGGGATACAGGGGAACAGGGGAACAGGGGTACAGGGGAACGGGGGCACAGGGGCACATGGGCATGGGGAGACAGGGGAATGGGGGCACAGGGGTACAGGGGCACGGGGGTACAGGGGAACGGGGGCACAGGGGCGCATAGGGATATACAGGGGAATGGGGGCACAGGGGCATGGGGGTACAGGGGAACGGGGGCACAGGGGCACAGTGGTACAGGGGTATAGGGGAACGGGGGTACAGGGGAACGGGGGCACAGGGGCACGGGGGCACAGGGGAACGGGGGCACAGGGGCACGGGGGCACAGGGGCACGGGGGCACAGGGGCACAGGGGCATGGGGATACAGGGGAACGGGGGCACAGTGGTACAGGGGCACGGGGGTAAAGGGGAACGGGGGCACAGGGGCACAGTGGTACAGGGGCACGGGGGTACAGGGGCACAGGCAAAAAGGAAAATCCAAGGACAGGCAGAGATCAAAACCACAAACACAGGAGTAATAGTGCGTCCGTTCATTCAGCCCGGTCTCACCCCAAAACGTCATGTACTGACGGGTCTTGACCATACGGCAACATACGACGAAAAGGGTACCCCTAAAACGTCCATATGAGACGAAGACATAAGCGCACCAGCAGCGCCTCCTAGCGGTACCCTAACGCATACCTAAACCTACCCATAACCCGAATCGTCACATATGGACGTTTTAGGGGTACCCTTTTCGTCGTATGTTGCCGTATGGTCAAGACCCGTCAGTATGTGACGTTTTGGGGTGAGACTGTGTTAGTTCCTTGCGTCTGTCACATGAAAAATGAACGAAAGACTCGGAAGGTAAAGTAATTATTTATGTTCCCTGTAAATTATTTTGGACTGCATTATAATGATTTCTTAATTCAGAATATGATCAAGATTGCGTAGGTGGATGTGTTCGGGGAATTTGCCTGTTAAAAGTATAACATTTAAAGCCCCTTAAATGAACGAAATGACTCGAAAAAAGATTCGTTCATTCTGATGAACGAGATCGAACAAGAGAGTCAGTAAAATGATCCGAACTTCCCATCACTCACGCTCAGAATTGCAGTAAACACTAAACAAGACTTCACAGGGCATGAATGTGGAAACCAGGCTATTATAGGGTGAGTTAAACAAGGTAATGAGACACAGGTGAATGTGATCATGGACAATAGTCTGAACTAAGGATTATGTTTTATTCTTGAAAAAAATGTTAATAGATATATAAAATCTATTTCAAAAAAATCTTTTTCATGGACATATTGTGTTTTACTCTGTTAGAAAAGTGTGCTAAACATGAGGAAAAAAGAGAACATATGAGAGAGAGAGACATGATTCTTACTATGTTCTTTCCCTCCAAGGAAATGATGCCACTTCTAACAAGTCATATGATTTAGGGTATTTATACGCTTAAGCTTTTTAAATTTTAAGTAGTACCAAAGTAACAGGGTGGACTGGAGTTTGAGGGACATAAACTAATTTAATGGTTTTACACATTTTTTTAATTTATTTTTTTACTTTACGTCAACCAGAATAAGTAAATCCTAATACTCGAAATTGCTAATTTAGAAATATTAGTATGTAGCCTTTTCTTCAGAGTAAGGTTGAGAAAACATAATTGGGGACATGGGAATTTAACTGTCAAGTGCTTTTTGAAATTAATTATTCTCATTATAAATGTGTGTTAATTGTGGTACATCTACGCATGAAAAGCCATGTGGCATGAAAGTTGATTAACATGTAAAATATGCGGTATTGGGGACAAAATAATCCACCAAACTTCCCACATATAGTATATTAAAGCAGTCATGCTTTACAGTGATTTTACCCTTTAACTGTGGTAAACATTTCTGTTTTGCTTTGCCACTGAGTTGCTTTTATAAAAAGATACTAGCAAGACCCCACTGATAAAAGACAAATATGTTCAATAAATATCATATTTTTATATTTCTAATATTATATTATTATAACTAAATTAAATTATTTAAAATAAAATAGTAAGGTATATTATTTCTATATTATTTTATTTTTATTTGCTTCAAACACGGCTCATCCAATCAGATTCCAGTTCTTTGTCTTGATTCATGAAAGATGGATCAGACATTAGCGAGGTCATCATCTAACTGAGACATGTGAAAGCGCATATACTATAATTGTAAAGGACTCCAGTTTCTGTCCTCTTGCATGCACTTTTTCTCTCTCGTTCTCCCTCTCTTTATTCATCTATCTATATCCCCCCCAGCCCAGGTGGGTTTGACTGTTCATTAGCACCCTGTGAAGAGGAACAGATGCAGATAGAAACACCTTCACACAAACACACGCAGGCTGACATCAGTAACTGAGCACACAATTACAGTTTCAAGACGCTGAATATCACCAGGATTCAGTTCACAATTAGAGACTTTATTTTAGTGTATTTCTCTCACTCTTTGTCTGAGTTCTGTGATTATTATAAGGTGAAGTTCACGCAAAATGTCATGCTGTAGGATATACTTTCATCCATGAAACACAAAAGGAGATATTATGCAGGATGTTCACGCTGCTCTTTTCCAAACAACCAAAGCGAATGGAGACAAAAAGCACCATAATATATAATATAAATAGGTAATATGAATTTTTCACTATAATGCAAGTCTTCTGAAGACACGTGAATTGCAATTTCATTTCAAAAGTCAACATCTGTCAAATCTCATTAAAATACAATATGTGAAGATGCGCGCGTTTCAATTACAGATTTGCGCATATCATTTGCGATATTTTCTAAATGTCGATAAAAAACTATTGCGAAATGACAGCGTTTACATGAACCGATGTTATGCGACTAAAATGTAATTTTTTCCTCTATATAAGTCATTCATAAAAAATCATGGCAACAGATGTTAGTAGGTTTACGTATATATCTCAGCCGCCGCACTAGCCATTATTATTAATGGAAGGAGGCGTATGTGATACAAGCATTAATGGCAAGGAAAGACTGAGCGGCTCATATGAGTGTTTCTCCCTCCTTCTGCTTGAAGATCTTGAGAAATTGTGGCATTTCTTTGTTGTTTAGAATCCAGTATTCCTGTAATACTTTTGTCTTTTATGAGTTTAATAAAGAACTCGGCCTCGTCTTCTGAATAAACATACAGCGTCATCTTTAAAGAATGATAAACTTTTACATACGTCAGGTGACCTGTAAATGCTTCCATTGCAGTTTTGTGAAATATTCCTTTTTTGAATAGCCTGAAAAACCACCTCATGCGAGCGTAAAAACTTTTTTTGCGATAAATGGGAGTTTTTGCGAAATTGACGTTTCAATTTCAATTTGTGCAGTTTGAAGGGTAATGGAAAAGCGGCTATTGATGGAGAACGCAATGAGTGAGTATGCAGAAATTAGATTTTTAGTGAATAACGATTTTATTTCGATTTTTTTTAACGATTTTTTTACTTGCAATTTAGTGCTTAGTGATTTAGAGTCTTGCTTTTATTATATGGAAAAAAGGAGTGCGAACATTCTTTAAATGATCTCCTTTTGTTTCACAGAAGAAAGAAAGAAAGATAGAAAGGTTTTGAATGACATGAGGGTGAGTAAATGATGACATTTCTTGGTGAACTAACCCTTTAAAAGCTTCAGTAGTTTTGTAGTTCCCACTTTCACACACACATTTTGTCAGGTGTTTTGCTGTCGACGTTTCTCGTAGTTAAATGTCAGTTGGTTTGGCATTTTAGAGAGCGATATCTTTCACAAAAAGTTGAAAAGTGGAGCGAGCCCTTCCTGGGGCCTCCGAACTCTCTGTCACACACACACACACACTCACACACTCACACTCTTGCTGAGGCGTTCACAGGTGCGTGTGACACAGACGGGGGTGTATCTGAAACAGACAGGAGTAAAAGGCCGAGAGCGAAGGGTCCCGTGGCCCGAGAGCCGGGAGTCTGTGAGAAAGAGGACAGACTCAGATTAGATAAACCAGAGATACTGCAGAATAATGTTCTCTATAACCTGGAAATGGCAGGGCTGGGGTGAGGTGTGTTGTGTGTGTGTGTGTGTGTGTGTGTGTGTGTGTGTGTGTGTGTGTGTGTGTGTGTGTGTGTGTGTGTGTGTAATATATGTAAATGCCAGTACAGCTCCTCTGAGGGAGCCCCACCTCTCTGAACCACAGCTCATCTCTCTCGTTATCATCGTTCACACACCTGCTCACACAGACAATAGGGGCAGTAAGTGTGTGTGTGTGTGTGTGTGTGTGTGTGTGTGTGTGTGTGTGTGTGTGTGTGTGTGTGTGTGTGTGTGTGTGTGTGTGTGTGTGTGTGTGTGTGTGTGTGTGTGTGTTTATAGAGGAAACAAGAACAGACCTAGCAAGGTCAGGAGAATCTCCATCATAAAGGCGTTGACCTCGTCTGCTCTTTCATCTTTTCTAAACAGTCAAACCGTGGTTTGTTTGTTGCTTCAGTGAGTGTGTGTACATCTGTGAGTATCTTGATAAACAGTCACTTCAGTATCTCTGTGTGAGATCTTTTTGGTTTTCAACTTTCAGTAGTGCATCTTACCTCAGCGATTATGCTTGTGAATGTGTTTGTGTGGCCTGTATCGTTTATTTCAAAAAGTGCTGTTGTAAACCTAAAACACACAGTGTAAATATGTGAATGTTACAAAGCCCCTAAAGGGACATGGGAAATTATATTTCAATAGTTTTGCATTCTCTCGCAAATGTTTCGCATTTTCCATGGAACTTTTCGTTTACTTGCAAAATGTTTGCAATCTTTCAAGAAACTTTGTGTTCGCGCGGAAAAATGTTGGGTTTTGAGAGTGAACACAAACTTTTGAGAGTGAACAAGAAGGTTTTGCGAGTGAACACAAACTTTTGAGAGTGAACAAGAAGGTTTTGCGAGTGAACACAAACTTTTGAGAGTGAACAAGAAGGTTTTGCGAGTGAACGTGAAGGTTTTGAGAGTGAACAAGAAGTTTTGAGAGTGAGCGCAAAGGTTTTGCAAGTGAACACAAAGTTTTTGAGAGTGAACACGAAGGTTTTGAGAGTGAACACGAAGGTTTTGCGAGTGAACACAAACTTTTGAGAGTGAACAAGAAGGTTTTGCGAGTGAACGTGAAGGTTTTGCAAGTGAACACAAAGTTTTTGAGAGTGAACACGAAGGTTTTGAGAGTGAACACGAAGGTTTTGAGAGTGAACATGAAGGTTTTGAGAGTGAACACAAAGGTTTTGTGAGTGTACACAAAGTTTTTGAGAGTGAACAAGAAGGTTTTAAGAGTGAACACGAAGGTTTTGAGAGTGAACAAGTGAACACAAAGTTTTTGAGAGTGAACAAGAAGGTTTTGCGAGTGAACACAAAGTTTTTAACAAGAAGTGAACAAGAAGGTTTTGAGAGTGAACACCAAGGTTTTGTGAGTGAACATGAAGGTTTTGAGAGTGAACACAAAGTTTTTGAGAGTGAATGGGAAGGTTTTGAGAGTGAATGGAAAGGTTTTGCGAGTGAACACGAAGGTTTTGAGAGTGAACGGGAAGGTTTTGAGAGTGAACACGAAGGTTTTGAGAGTGAACACGAAGGTTTTGAGAGTGAACACAAAGGTTTTGTGAGTGTACACAAAGTTTTTGAGAGTGAATGGGAAGGTTTTGAGAGTGAATGGAAAGGTTTTGCGAGTGAACACGAAGGTTTTGAGAGTGAACACGAAGGTTTTGAGAGTGAACACGAAGGTTTTGAGAGTGAACACGAAGGTTTTGAGAGTGAACACGAAGGTTTTGAGAGTGAACACAAAGGTTTTGTGAGTGTACACAAAGTTTTTGAGAGTGAACACGAAGGTTTTGAGAGTGAACACGAAGGTTTTGAGAGTGAACACAAAGTTTTTGAGAGTGAACACGAAGGTTTTGAGAGTGAACAAGTGAACACAGAGGTTTTGCGAGTGAACACAAAGTTTTTGAGAGTGAACAAGAAGGTTTTGCGAGTGAACACAAAGTTTTTAAAAGTGAACAAGAAGGTTTTGAGAGTGAATGGGAAGGTTTTGAGAGTGAGTGGGAAGGTTTTGAGAGTGAACACCAAGGTTTTGTGAGTGAACACGAAGGTTTTGAGAGTGAACAAGAAGGTTTTGAGAGTGAGTGGGAAGATTTTGAGAGTGAATGGAAAGGTTTTGCTAGTGAACACGAAGGTTTTGAGAGTGAACACAAAGGTTTTGAGAGTGAACACAAAGGTTTTGAGAGTGAACACGGAGGTTTTGAGAGTGAACGGGAAGGTTTTGAGAGTGAACACGGAGGTTTTGAGAGTGAACGGGAAGGTTTTGAGAGTGAATGGAAAGGTTTTGAGAGTGAACATGAAGGTTTTGAGAGTGAACGGGAAGGTTTTGAGAGTGAACACGAAGGTTTTGCGAGTGAACACGAAGGTTTTGCAAATGAACACAAAGTTTTTGAGAGTGAACAAGAAGGTTTTGAGAGTGAATGGGAAGGTTTTGAGAGTGAATGGAAAGGTTTTGAGAGTGAACATGAAGGTTTTGAGAGTGAACGGGAAGGTTTTGAGAGTGAATACGATGGTTTTGAGAGTGAACACAAAGTTTTTGAGAGTGAATGGGAAGGTTTTGAGAGTGAATGGAAAGGTTTTGCGAGTGAACACGAAGGTTTTGAGAGTGAACGGGAAGGTTTTGCAAATGAACACAAAGTTTTTGAGAGTGAACAAGAAGGTTTTGAGAGTGAATGGGAAGGTTTTGAGAGTGAATGGAAAGGTTTTGAGAGTGAATGGAAAGGTTTTGAGAGTTAACACGAAGGTTTTGCGAGTGAACACGAAGGTTTTGCAAATGAACACAAAGTTTTTGAGAGTGAACAAGAAGGTTTTGAGAGTGAATGGGAAGGTTTTGAGAGTGAATGGAAAGGTTTTGAGAGTGAATGGAAAGGTTTTGAGAGTGAACATGAAGGTTTTGAGAGTGAACATGAAGGTTTTGAGAGTGAACGGGAAGGTTTTGAGAGTGAACGGGAAGGTTTTGAGAGTGAACACGAAGGTTTTGAGAGTGAACACGAAGGTTTTGAGAATGAACACGAAGGTTTTGCAAGTGAACACAAAGGTTTTGCGAGTGAACACGAAGGTTTTGTGAGTGAACATGAAGGTTTTGAGAATGAACACGAAGGTATTGCGAGTGAACAAGTGAACACGAAGGTTTTGCGAGTGAACACGAAGTCTTTGAGAGTGAACAAGGTTTTGCGAGTGAACACGAAGGTTTTGCGAGTGAACACGAAGTTTTTGAAAGTGAACAAGAAGGTTTTGAGAGTGAATGGGAAGGTTTTGAGAGTGAACACGAAGGTTTTGAGAGTGAATACGAAGGTTTTGAGAGTGAACACGAAGGTTTTGTGAGTGAACAAGAAGGTTTTGAGAGTGAATGGAAAGGTTTTGAGAGTGAACATGAAGGTTTTGAGAGTGAACGGGAAGGTTTTGAGAGTGAACGGGAAGGTTTTGAGAGTGAACACGAAGGTTATGAGAATGAACACGAAGGTTTTGCAAGTGAACACAAAGGTTTTGAGAGTGAACATGAAGGTTTTGAGAATGAACACGAAGGTATTGCGAGTGAACAAGTGAACACGAAGGTTTTGCGAGTGAACACGAAGTCTTTGAGAGTGAACAAGGTTTTGCGAGTGAACACGAAGTTTTTGAAAGTGAACAAGAAGGTTTTGAGAGTGAATGGGAAGGTTTTGAGAGTGAACACGAAGGTTTTGAGAGTGAATACGAAGGTTTTGAGAGTGAACACGGAGGTTTTGAGAGTGAACACGGAGGTTTTGAGAGTGAACACGAAGGTTTTGCAAATGAACACGAAGGTTTTGCGAGTGAACACGAAGGTTTTGCAAGTGAACACAAAGTTTTTGAGAGTGAACAAGAAGGTTTTGAGAGTGAATGGGAAGGTTTTGAGAGTGAACACGAAGGTTTTGAGAGTGAATACGAAGGTTTTGAGAGTGAACACGGAGGTTTTGAGAGTGAACACGAAGGTTTTGCGAGTGAACACGAAGGTTTTGCAAATGAACACGAAGGTTTTGCGAGTGAACACGAAGGTTTTGCAAGTGAACACAAAGTTTTTGAGAGTGAACAAGAAGGTTTTGAGAGTGAATGGGAAGGTTTTGAGAGTGAACAAGTGAACACTAAAGTTTTACGAGTGAACACGAAGGTTTTGCGAGTGAACACAAAGGTTTTGCGAGTGAACAATTCTTTGCGAGGGAATGCAAAGTTTCTTTGGCGCAAAAGTGAACAAAATCTCAAGTGAACACAAAGTTTCTCAGGAGAACGCAAAACATTTTGAAAGTGAACTCAAAAGGTTTTGTGAGGCAATGCAAAGTTTCTCGGGCGAATGCAAAACATTTGACTTCTTTTTGAGGGAATGTAAAGCTTCTCATGTGAACGCAATATTTCTCAGGGAAACAAAACTTTTGAGATCTTTGCAAATGAATCTGAAAGTTTCTCGGGGGAAACACAAAGCTTTTGCGGGGCAATGCAACTTTTCTTCTGGTGCAAACGCAAAGTTTCTTAGGAGTTTTGGGGGGCAAATGCAAAACTTTTTGCAAGAGAATGCAAAAGCATTAAAATTAAAAAAAGTTCTTAAATTCACAAAATGTATTTACATTTTCTCATGAGTTCCTGTAAAGGTATCAGACAATTAGCATTATGTAATTTTCCTGCAGCTCCAGAGTAACATGGCATTTTTGGCTCAGGGATTGGATTAAAAACTTATTTTTCCACGAGTAAATGCAGCAGATTTCAAAATGCATAGGGTTCAAGCGCTAGCTAAGCAATTGCCATTGCGATGACTGGGAATGCTAATGTAGTTTTCCCCAGTTATTATAAACCACCTTGTCTTCTTCTCTGTGAATACTGTCATGGTGGAGTAACCTTTAAAGCTGTTAAAGTCCATTGAATTAATTACCTGAATAATTACACATCTAATTTGGTACAGATATTAAACCTCCCTGAGGTTTGTTACAGCCACAGTAACGCACACACACACACACACACACACACACACACACACACACACACACACACAAGCACAAAGTATGTACAGTTTGCAGCTAGTCAAGCACTTCTATAGGCATTGCATATTAAGTATTTTTCAGGTCTAACATTTGATGTACATTGCTTTGCAGTTCTACATTAATCAGATACACAACACATTTAACAAACTTGTCGAATGCATTTGGACCAACAGACAAAATCTGTGTGTGTGTGTGTGTGTGTGTGTGTGTGTGTGTGTGTGTGTGTTTGTGTGTGTGTGTGTGTGTGTGTGTGGTTATTGTATAAGTCACAGAGGAATACTGATAAGACTTTTGGAGCCAGACTATAGACGCAGCAGACAAACTGATGACTGAGCAGATACTGAGGGGGACCGGTTATCTCTCTCTCTCTCTCTCTCTCTCTCTCTCTCTCTCTCTCTCTCTCTCTCTCTCTCTCTCTCTTTTCCCCTCACTTTTAGTTCTTTTCAAATCATTCACCCTTTAGAAATCTTTAGAACTGGGGCAAGCTGTCACACTTTTTACAGGTTATTAAACATAACCCTCTGGTGCTCTTCAAAAATTTGTACAATTTATTATTATTATTATTATTTTCATTGGAATGATACGAAACTTGGTAAAGGTTTTGGCACTTGCTATGTGAAAAAAAATAAATAAATCATGGCCATGATTCGAACAGGTCAAATGGTCCTGAAAATAATTGTCACACTTGTGCTCCTCGCGGTCAAAAACAAACGCATTAGAAATGAATGGGAGACGAATTTCATCTAGTGAAAACTTTTGGTACTGCGGCCAAACAAAATCTTACTGAAATAAAAAATTTTGAGATATCATGCAGGCTCAAATTTTGGACACAACTTCCAGATTTCAGATGTATGGCTTTTATTTTCTCACAATTTTTATATAAAATATATATTTTCAAAAACTTATATTTCATTTTATTTTTGCACAATTTTCATAGCAATAAAGTACAATTCTGTAACTTTTTTTAAGTTCAGTTTTTAAAACTTTTGTCACTTCAGCAATAATCTGCCAAGTGTCGTCTTTGAAAAGAGATCAAACTTAAGTCTGTGCTCTAAAGCATTCAAGATTTACAACAGTTTAAGTTGGAAATTAAATTTTCAGTTCTATGCTCAAAAAGTGAATAAACGGATTATAAATAAAGCGTAAAAATAATTTAGTACCATAAAATCCCCTAAAAATATAAAATAATAAAAAAAAAAACATTTTCGAACTAAAATATATTACATTAATTTCATCAAAATAAAAAAATTAATTTCTGTCATTTTTGACCGAAATAACATGAGGATGAATAAAGGATTGCAGAATTGTCACTTTTAGGTGAACTATCCGTTTTAAGAGGGCATTTGTGGTAGTGTGTTCTGTACCTCAGGGTGTTTAATCAATATTCTCTTTCCACAATGTGTGTGTGTGTGTGTGTGTGTGTGTGTGTGTGTGTGTGTGTAGAGGGACTTTCTCCAATCCTCTGGGTAAATTCCTGCTGGTGTGATAACAATCAGGATAAGCAGGGAAGTAAGGAGGTGGTTCTTCCATAAACAGACACTTAAGACCAACTGAGGCTGTGAATAATTACTGAGCTGAAATGGAATATGACCGATCATTAGATCATCCTCACTGTCATCTCGTAGTGTAATTGTTGACACCAGTGTCACTGACATCATCATCGTCTTCCTCACCATCCTCAGGTGTTTCTTAAAGTGACCATGATGCTTTTTTTTGAATATTACCTTTCATGTATTGTGTAAGTTTTTGTGAATGCAGAGTTTCAAAGACCAAATGTAATTATTTGGTTTGTGTTGGAATTGATACGGTAAAACCGACACCATCGTTACTGTATCACTGTGTATCAAGTGCTGAGGAAGAGCTGAAATTCAGATATGCAAATGGTTCTTTGGTTTCTGATTGGTCTTATCTGCTCTGCAGAGAGCTCCCTTTGAGCCCTGGCAATCAGTTGAGCTTAAGTTCCTGTCTATGAAGACAGTGCTCCTGGTTTGCATTGGCCTCCATCAAGAGGGTAGGGGACCTGCAGGCATTTCCAGATGACAAAGCGTGCCTATAATTCGGGCCGGCTAATACTCACGTGATCCTGAGACCCCGGCATGGATACGTGCCCAAGGTTCCCACCACTCCCTTTCGAGACCAGCCTTGGCACTGCTCTTAGAAGAATAGAATGTGGCATATATATTGCACTTTCATATGTACTACTGTACACCCAAAGCGCTTTACAATCATATCAGGGGATGTCTCCTCATCCACTACCAGTGTGAGGATGATGAGACGGCAGCCACAGTACAACAGCACCAGTGCGCTCACACACCAGCTATAGTGGAGAGAGGAGAGAGAGTGATAGAGCCAATTCAGTGGATGGGGATTATTAGGAGGCCATGATTGGCAAGGGCCAATGGGTGGAATGTGGCCAGGACACCGGGGTTACACCCCTACTCTTTACGAGAAGTAATGACCACAGAGAGTCAGGACCTCGGGTTTACGTCTCATCTCTTTGACAGTATAGTGTCCCCGTCACTACACTGGGGCATTAGGACCCACACAGACCACAGGATGAGCGCCCCCTGCTGGACTTACTAACATCTCTTCCAGCAGCAACCTGGATTTCCCAGGAGTCTCCCATGCAGGTACTAACCAGGCTCAGCCCTGCTTAGCTTCAGTGGGCAACCAGTCTTGGGCTTCAGGGTGATGTGGCTGCTGCTCTGTCCAGTACGCGCCCTCCGTGCTTACATAGACAGAACGCAGTGTTTCAGGACCTCGGACCAGCTCTTTGTCTGTTATAGTGGGAAGCTGAAGGGAAAGGCTCTCTCCAAGCAAAGGTTGTCTCACTGGATAGTGTAGATCCTTTTCCTATTTAGCACCAAAACTCTGGAACAGTCTTCCTACCATTGTCCGGGAAGCAGACACACGCTGTCAGTTTAAATCTAGATTAAAAACACATCTCTATGACCTAGCATACACATAACACATTATAGACTTCTATAATTCAATGTTAGGCTGCATAGATTAGGTCATCCGGAACCGGGAACACTTCCCATAAATCCTGATGTAATCGTTACATCATAAGAAGAATGGTATCTACGCTAATATTAGTCTCTCTTTTTATCCCGAGGTTTACCGCAGTCCGCCGGATCCAGGCCGTATCTGACAGTCCTGAAATGTCAACTAGGCTCTCCCCTGTGAAGGCCTCCTTCCCCTCCCTTTACCTCTCTACAGATAAAGCGTTGTCGGGATGATTCCGGTTCGCATGGCTACATGGAAGCGATACAAATTCTGTATTATTAATTTTAAGGCCAGACAAGTAGTATGTTGAGGGTTGATTTGTAGGGAAGGACTACATGCCTGCGCACTGTGAAGCCAAAACACTTTACTTTAAATTTCCTATTATCAATGTAAAGCTGCTTTGGAACAATCTACATTGTTAAAAGCGCTATATAAATGAAGATGACTTGACTTGACTAGTGGACGCCATTGCTTTGGCATGCCAGCAGCAAGGTCGACCGTGCCCCCTTGAGGTTCGGGCACACTCCTCTTGGGCTCTAGCGCATGGCGCCTCGCTAACAGACATGTGCAGAGCTGCAGGCTGGGCCACACCTTAACACATTCACGAGATTCTTCAATATCCGAGTGGAGACAGTGTCCTCTCGTGTACTCACTTCATGTAGCCGTTAACTAGGATCTGCTCAGGTGTCTTCGCTTGCTCGCCATTCCACTCCTCGGACTGCATACGTGCAATATTCTCCTCAGGTAGTTTCCCAGAGAAGCCCTGAGTTCATCCAGCACTGTTGACATCAGCGCCAGAGTTACGCCACCGGCAGCTTTCGTGTTGGCTACGTGCCTCCATGTGCATGATTCCTCAAAGATGATCTTGACAAATACATGGAAACTATCCAAAGCTCTGCTAATCCCAAAGCACTGAAAGCTGTATCTCTATATTCATGCTTTTTGTCCTCTTAAGGTATAAATGTATTGCATTGTTCTTGTTTTTTTGTTATCCTGGCAACTTATTTGTGTCTGTGTATCTTTTTTTTTTTCATGTTTATCTGTATTGCATTGATGCTTTGTAATGTTTAATAAAAAATAAAAAATAAAGCTTTGCAGTCTGTAGTACCAGATACAGAATTGATTAGTTCATCTCTCGGGTTCGAGTCGTTCGGTTTTACGTCACGTAACTGTATGTTGTTATTAGGCTAGGCTATAGGTATCTTTATCAAAGTGATTTTCCCCATCATAGATAAAGTTTAAAGCATTACCAACTCTTTAGTACCACATTCATGTGGAAAAGAACCATCATGACAGAAATTCTAAAATATTATAAATTGAAAGAAATAAAAAAGCTATAATTTGAGACCAAAAACACAGTATGCAACTGTAAAAAACCGAGTCACTGGTAGTCCCGAGTCATATTAAAGATTTGTTTAAAATGAACAAATCGTTCATGACCAACCCATCACTAAAGTTATTCTGATTCAACATTACCAGGAACATTTACATGAATTAACAAAAATAATGATGTGCACAGATAAATAATGTAAGAGTTCCTAACTGTAATTTCACGGTAAAATACAGTAATTCTACAGCAGCTTACTG
>NC_137137.1:33441214-33658714 GCF_949319135.1 Squalius cephalus
ACACTCACCTAAAGGATTATTAGGAACACCTGTTCAATTTCTCATTAATGCAATTATCTAATCAACCAATCACATGGCAGTCGCTTCAATGCATTTAGGGGTGTGGTCCTGGTCAAGACAATCTCCTGAACTCCAAACTGAATGTCAGAATGGGAAAGAAAGGTGATTTAAGCTGTTTTGAGCGTGGCATGGTTGTTGGTGCCAGACGGGCCGGTCTGAGTATTTCACAATCTGCTCAGTTACTGGGATTTTCACGCACAACCATTTCTAGGGTTTACAAAGAATGGTGTGAAAAGGGAAAAACATCCAGTATGCGGCAGTCCTGTGGGCGAAAATGCCTTGTTGATGCTAGAGGTCAGAGGAGAATGGGCCGACTGATTCAAGCTGATAGAAGAGCAACTTTGACTGAAATAACCACTCGTTACAACCGAGGTATGCAGCAAAGCATTTGTGAAGCCACAACACGCACAACCTTGAGGCGGATGGGCTACAACAGCAGAAGACCCCACCGGGTACCACTCATCTCCACTACAAATAGGAAAAAGAGGCTATAATTTGCACGAGCTCACCAAAATTGGACAGTTGAAGACTGGAAAAATGTTGCCTGGTCTGATGAGTCTCGATTTCTGTTGAGACATTCAGATGGTAGAGTCAGAATTTGGCGTAAACAGAATGAGAACATGGATCCATCATGCCTTGTTACCACTGTGCAGGCTGGTGGTGGTGGTGTAATGGTGTGGGGGATGTTTTCTTGGCACACTTTAGGCCCCTTAGTGCCAATTGGGCATCGTTTAAATGCCACGGCCTACCTGAGCATTGTTTCTGACCATGTCCATCCCTTTATGACCACCATGTACCCATCATCTGATGGCTACTTCCAGCAGGATAATGCACCATGTCACAAAGCTCGAATCATTTCAAATTGGTTTCTTGAACATGACAATGAGTTCACTGTACTAAAATGGCCCCCACAGTCACCAGATCTCAACCCAATAGAGCATCTTTGGGATGTGGTGGAACGGGAGCTTCGTGCCCTGGATGTGCATCCCACAAATCTCCATCAACTGCAAGATGCTATCCTATGGGCCAACATTTCTAAAGAATGCTTTCAGCACCTTGTTGAATCAATGCCACGTAGAATTAAGGCAGTTCTGAAGGCGAAAGAGGGTCAAACACAGTATTAGTATGGTGTTCCTAATAATCCTTTAGGTGAGTGTAGAACTGTAATGCGGTCAAAACCTGCTGGAACTACTTTATCTGTGCGTTTCCCTGAAAATAACTGCACACCTTAGAGAGTTCGTCAACCAATCAGGATCAAGCGTTCAACAGCCCTGGACTCCATTCGGACTCCATTTGGCCGATTTTTCAGTCAATTCCAAATGGCTAATTTTTTTCTCATGGAATAACCGGTTTCAATCTGAAATACACAGCAAAAGGTAAAATTGGCTGCGAAGTCCACTTTACATTGACTTTAAGTTCAACCTCTGCATTTAAAGAGACCCTGACTCAACCTGTACTGTTACACTTTAAGACTAATATTACTAGCACATAACTACAGTAATATCATCAGCTGAAAGCACAATCAAATGAGCTAAAACATCTAACTAACAAACACTTGTTTGGTGTGGATGACTCGATGGATGCTCTCGGGCTGTAGGTCTGTTTCTGTCATCTTATCACCATCTAACAACCAGTGTGAGTTTCCTGTTCGCTCTCCAGCTCTTATCACTCCATCATTAGCAGATGCAGACTCTTTCACATGTGAAACCTGGAGAGTTGTGTGTGATCAGGCCCGCATTAAGAACACACTGCAAACCCGAGGACCCCCTTCATAGTTGCCTATCTCGGTGCCACAAGGTTTTCTACCACAGGAATAATGAATATTTAAAAAGGAAATTCGCCCAGTAGCCTACTTTTTGACTAAATAACTTTTTTTTAAACTTAAATAAGGATTAATATGTATTTAATTTATACAGCGGAGAATATGCAGTCCTATTTTACATTTGTTTACTTTATTTCTGTACCCGAAACTGTTAAACCTACCTGAAAAGCAAGTTTATTTCATATGCATCTTTGTTCTGTAGTATTTATGTATTTATGTTGGCCTGCTGAATGTTAAATGGGTCCAAAAAACTCCTAATTACTGCTTGTTAGTAGTTAGTAAGATAGTTGTTAAGTTTAGGTATTGGGTGGATTAAAGGATGTAGAATATATGGTCATGCAGAATAAGACATTAATATGTGCTTCATAGGTATTAATAAACAGCCAATATCAAAGTAATATACAACTACTTAATAGCGAGAATTGGACCCTAAACTAAAGTGTTACCATTTATTTATATTGACTTATTTTGCTTTTATTATCAGTCTTGTTTCTGTTTTTCTGCAGCTTCTGTCACCAACATAAACTCCTTGTGTAAGCACACTTAAGCTCATCGCTATCGTTAAATAAATGACTCATATATGGTTTTAGTCATATGGCCCAATCATAATCGAAATAAACAATTGTGATTATAATATTGACCATTTATTATGATTTCTACCGTAATCGAGCAGCCCTATAATGAAGACTATCCTTTCTGTTTTGCATTCCTTAGCAATTCGATGGCAAGAAGCTTGTGCAAGCAAACAATTGTTCTGAAAATGTTCTGTAAACCTGGTGCCATAATAAAATAAAGGGCTTGGAGATCAATAAAAGCTTTTTCCACCTGAGGATCCCCGATTTCCCCTTAACTACCCAAACTACTGGTCCTGCTGGGCCCACAGATACAAAGGTACAGCATCAATACCTGCAATTTACCATAGCGGTGTCTTTCTTTATGTGTGTGTGTGTGTGTGTGTGTGTGTGTGTGTGTGTGTGTGTGTGTGTTATCCTGCAAGCAGACAATAATTGGGATGCCACCAGTTTGCATCAATTCTGTGCAGTAGGGGACAAACAGAGGGCCATTAAATGTGCTTCAGGATAATCAAAGAGAAAAGCTCGTCCTTTGTTTGGGCTGGTGCGCGTGAGTGAGCGGCACAGAGAGATAGTTGCCGACCAAGAAAGAGCCATGAGAAAGAGCCATGTCTTTTCGTGCTCGGAGGGGATCGGACCATAAGGTGCGATCGGCGTTTTAAATGATTGGAAGATTCAGTGTAATTTCTTCCATTCAGTGTCCTGGCTTCACACTGTGAGAATAATGGAGGCCTGAGAGAGCGTCTGGATGACCGCTACCATCCTGCTGCTACGCTGAAGAGGAGGACACACACACACACACACACCAATCCCCTGTTAGCTCTTCCACAGTCACCTTCAGCTCACTGTCTGTCAACACAAGAGGAAAGATCGTTTGCAAATTTACACTGAATAGTGAAGGTCTTTCGACAAACATTCGGACTGTGTTCGAGAAAGCCTTGAAACTTTGCGACTTTTGCTGAAATTATGCACTTTCAATAGAGTTTCTCCATGAAAGCACGCATTAGTAATAATAAACTATGGTATTTGTAGTGACAACAACAACCACCTTATGTTACCCATTATATAATGTAAGTCTAATAATAGTAACATTAACAATACCATAATGTTCGAAAGCCTTGAAACTTTTGACTAAATTATGCACTTTCAACAGAGTTTTTGCATGAAAGCACATTTTAAGGAAATTGATTTCAGACAAGCTCCCAAGACACCATGCAAACATTTATAATGATATAAAAGTATACAAGGACATGTTTCCAATTTGTACGATTCTATACCATTTTATAGTAAATAGTGTGAGTAGTGTGTGAAATTCCACTGAAATTCCAACTAAAAGAAGTACACTTCAAATACCTCAATGATGCACTTTACTTTTTTATGACAGATAAACGTTGTGGTTGCAGAATTAAACTGTATCATCTGATCATTTTAAAAATAAATTGTTCTCTTAGCTTTAAAGTGGATTACTACTTCTTAAAGGTTAGCTTGACTGTAATTCAACTACTTTAACATATGAGTGGCATGTAGCTTGGCAGTCACTTTTGAAAAAGAAGTTTAGCATATTGAAAAGAGTATAACAGATATAATGTGCTTTAAAAGAATATACTTTAGTAACAGTGTAATGTTTTCAGACACTTAACTGTGTGTTATTCACAATTATTAAATCTAAGAGTGCTTTTGACCCATCCAGTAGAAATTAAGCATCTTAATATGTAATTTCATAAATATTTCTATTCTCATTGTAATATGGTTAAAGTGTCCTGCTAAACGTACTGATAAGCATTTATGATAAACTAAAATATACGTCAGTGTAATTTCTATTGAAACTTGTGTCACGTGTTTGTAATTACACATTTGTAATGAAGTTACAAATTTATGTAATAATAGTTAAGTACATCACATGTGCGTCAACACATCAAAATAAGTGTACTTCTTCAGAGCATGACAAAAGTTTATTAAAACATGATGATTTAAAACTTTAAAGTAAAACTTTTAATTTGACACTTAAGTGTGTTAAGTAACATCATGAAAGTTTGCTCTCATTAAGTACACTTAAGTGGCCTTTTATTTCAGTAATATTATATGTGACCCTGGACCACAAAACCAGTCACATGGGTCAATTTTATGAAATTGAGATGTATACATCATCTGAAAGCTGAATAAATAAGTTTTCCATTGATGTATGGTTTGTTATGATAGGATAATATTTGGCCGAGATACAACTATTAAACATCTGGAATCTGAGGGTGCAAAAAAATCTAAACATTGAGAAAATCTCTTTAAAGTTGTTCATTTATGTTGGCGATTGTGCTGCATTCACTCACAAAAATAAATGTTTTATATATTTACAGTAGGAAATTTACAAAATATCTTCATGGAACATGATCTTTACTTAAAGGATAATTCCGGTATTTAGCACTTTGAGTCTCTTTTCTGGTTTGTTTTGGATGAACTAGAGCGGTGGACGATGGGTCCTGTCTCGACTTTTTGACTCGTCTAGAATCGCCTTTGACCGCTTCAGAGTGGCTGTCTACGGGCATGCACGAACATATCCTTAAAACAACCCTTAACACTCGTTTTCAAAACTGTGCAACTCACCGAGTGGTTAGTGGCGTTCGTTGATGATCCAAAACAAGTAGCGTAGCGAAATACAGTTTCTGTCGTGTTTTATTTGTCATTTTGTAAAATCCCATTGATTTCTGTTGGAGGACTCATTGCTCGTTGATATTACTGCGCTTCAGACTCAAATATTGAGCGGAAGTTTATACGCGGTTGTGAGGTATCTGAAAAAATAGTTCCACTATAGCAAATAACACGGATTGAAATCATACATTGCGCCGATATATTTGTTTTTAATCATCAACGAACGCCACTAACCCCTCGGTGAGTTGCACAGGTTTGAAAACGAATGTTAAGGGTTGTTTTAAGGACATGTTTGTGCATGCCCGCAGCCAGCCGCTCTGAAGCGGTCAAAGGCGATTCTAGAAGAGTCAAAAAGTCGAGACAGGACCCATCGTCAACATTTCTGTGTCCACCACTCTAGTTCACCCAAAACAAACCAGAAAAGAGACTCAAAGTGCTAAATACAGGAATTATCCTTTAATATCCTAATGATTTTTGGCATAAAAGAAAAATCAATCATTTTGACCCATACAATGTATTGTTGGCTATTGCCACAAAATTTAATATCCTAATGATTTTTGGTGCGACTCGTGCGACTCGTGACTGGTTTTGTGATCCAGGGTCACATATTATCTGCAAGCAGTTTTTAATATACTTTTAAGATTAGAAGTACACTACAAGTGTACACTCAATTAAGCGCACTTCTTCTTCACAAGGGTTTGAGCACAGCCAAGAGCTCTTTTTCTCTCAGATGTATTTCATGTGCAGATGTAACAGCACATTTTAACCAGCGTCTGGCCCTCTTTTCCTACCTCCTAATGTTTTATAGATTCAGTCTCTCTTTCATTCTCATAATCTTGCTCTGGATGTGTCAATAGGAAGACTTAGCTATTGTTTGAGCCCCATCGAGGCCAATTAGCCTAGCACTCCCAAACAGCTAAATTACCCTCTTTCTCTTCTCGTCTCATCCCTATCTTTACAGTAATAACACAGAGAAAATGTCCCCTCTTTTCTTCCGCTCGATGTCGTCCTCCACTTTGGGAAAGGGGCGATTGAGAGGGTGTAAAGATGAGCTGTGAGAGGCAGGGGTTTAGGCGTTTGGGGAGGAGGGAGATTGGAAGTGCCCTTGGTGCAATACAATAAAAACATCCTGTAATTTGCAGTGACTCCCTGCTCTTCTCTCTATCAAATCACACATGCTCACTCGCTCTTTTATCACTCGCTCCCTCCCTCTGTGTCATAGAAAAGATTTCCGATGTCTGCTAACCCATTTCAGAAATCACAGCAAATGGAAAAGGGTCATATGCAATAAAACAAAAAGTTATTTTAAAGAACGTGTCGGTTTGGTGTTCACGTTATGAAACAGTCGTGTCGTATTTACTAAAAGCACA
The DNA here is from genome assembly GCF_949319135.1 of Squalius cephalus. Taxonomy (NCBI): domain Eukaryota; kingdom Metazoa; phylum Chordata; class Actinopteri; order Cypriniformes; family Leuciscidae; genus Squalius; species Squalius cephalus. Next base: position 33,447,682 of record NC_137137.1, read on the forward strand.
GGTAAAACAGAGTTAAATGTGAAAGGCATCATCTTCATTATTGCAATCTTCAATAACCTTATACCATTAAATGGTGCATTTTAGTACCATAGAGTAATATGAACCCTTAAAACCTTTTAGGAGTAAATAAGGTACAAGCTGTTGTGTTTGCTAAACATTTTTCTGAGAGCGACTTCATTTCTTAAATATGGTCTTTTCAATAGAAAACACATGAGTGACTTTTGTCTCAGCTGTCCACTGAACATTTTCACAAAGCGTTGTGGGGAAAAACAGGTGGTTTGGGTTTTCCAACTCCTTTTTATTTATTTTTGTTGTTGGCAGAATTGGTTTTCTACATGTTTTCTTTTAGGATTGCCTGTTGTGTTACTGAAATGATCTTTGCAGGACGTCCACTTTTTAAGCGTTCGTGATTGAGGCACGGTTCACACCAACCAATCTTTCTTGAGAAGAACCGGGCTTTGCGTGCCTTTATTCGAAAGTAACACACTTACTCGTAATTACGTATCCTACTTAGCAAGTTTCACTAACATTTTCCACCCTGATATTTTCAGAGGGTTCAAAAACTTATTTGGTAACACTTGACTTAAAGCCTGTATAAAAGTATTTTTTAATGCATTAATTATTCCTTGTAATGCATGTTCTTATGAGCAACTTTAACCACAGTCAATCACAATATTATAATGCGTTTTTAACTTTGGGTACAATTAATGAAAATATGCAGTGCATTATAATGTACTTTATGAATACCTTTATAATGCATTATACGTAAGTAAAGTGTTACCAGTCATTGTGTTTTATTGACTCCTCCGTCAAATAAGAAGAAAGTTAGTCTTTATAGAAGCATCCAGAGCTTTGTTTGGACATGCATTGAAATAAGCGAATGATTACATTCTATTGTGAATAGATGTTTACATGAGAAATATTAATACATGCCACTTTCTTTTTCAGATTTCTAGAAACCATAATATTGGCATCAGTGTAATGCATTACAATTAAGTAACACAAGTTACATGCAAACAGTAACATGCAAACTTAACAAATATACTTTATGTATTTAATCTCACACTGTTAGACTTTGCAAGGGTTTTTTACAGTAACTTACTGGCAACACTGTTGCCAGTAAGTTACTGTAAGATTTACAGTACATTACCGTTTTCAGTTTTACAGTATGGTACTGTAATTATGTAATACAGTGCATTACTGTAAAAACGAAGCTAATCAGTACACTACTGTAATTATTTTTTATTTGTACTAAATTAGATTTCATAATTTGATATTATTTGCGATCAATGCAACAAAATAGTTTCTCTTCTGAACTTGAATTATTTTCTTTCAATTAACTTGTAAATCTCTAAAATGTGCAATCTAGCCTACTAGATCGAACTATTGAATGTGAACCAATCAAGTACTCAAAAATGTTTTTTGCTGAAACTGCAGTTCCCAGCATGCTTTGCTTGAGACTTAATAAGGAGAGTAAATATGTTGAAATTAAGTGTTATTTTTCTGTTTTTGAGCAAGATGAGAATAGGGGAAGACTTGATAGTGTTTATCAGTGTTTAATGTTCAATTATGTTGGAATTTTTATGCGTTTAAGTTACTGTTACAGAGATGAGTGGAGCATTTGCTTAGGCTGTGCATGTGCTCGACGAGTAATGCTTAGCACTTAGCATGTTAATATATGTGCTATTGCAATTAATATTTTGATAGCTAGTTAGTAGGCAACAATCTTATTATTCAGTCATGTGACACAGCTAGAACCAGTTCAATTTACATTTGCACAAGTGTAGGCCTAACATTTTTTTGCATGCAGTCAGTGGGCTGAGCCAGATTCAATCTAATAATGACCGGACATGCCAGTATAGTTGTGTCATAGAGTCCCGAAACTTAATTATCTCGGTTTAGAGCAGAGAAAGTACAAACATGAGGTAAAACAATGAACGATATGAGACCGATATAAGAGAAAACTTATGACACAAGGCTTAAACATGCAGAAGACCAAACCTTCCTGACTGTCCCACACTTAGCAATGAGAGCAAGCACAGGCTTTGATCTCTATCTTAGATGCTTCAGGAAATGAGCTTCGTATTAAAATCCTACATGACACACGAGCCCAGCGCTAAGCACAGCACGCTGTAAAAACAAACACACAAATCCCCCCCGCGCGCGCACACACACACACACACACAGGAAACATCTGAGCGCTCTGCACTCGACAGGAAATTAAAAACCTTTTAAAATTACCCGTAAACCATAGAGGCTCCGAAATGAGAAAATAATCACTGAATAATCACAGCGTTTTAAAGTGGACCGGTGAAGAATTTGACGACGGCTGTCAATCTCTCGCGCTTGATAACTCGCGCAGCGTGCACGCGCACTCCGCAGTCCTTTCCAAAATTATTTGCAAATAAGTGTCAGCACCTTTGCAAATCAAGGTCAATCATTCAAACACGGAGGGTAATCATTTTAATTAAAAGAGACTATTAAGAAAGACCATAATTAAGGACCCTTCAAAAGAATAGGCCTATCACATTGTGTTTCGTGTGATTATGCAGTTGTGTAGTAGGCTACAAGCTTATTAATGACTAGTGCACTTGGAATAATTAAATCTAGTCTTATTAAAATAATTTAGCCTATCTACTCTGTGTGAAACTAGTAATGTGTCTACTTGAAATGCTCTGTGGGTGATATGGGCTACATGTTCAGAATATTAATGATTCATTAATTATCACCGTTTAAAATGCATTCAGTGAATAATTCACACACATGGCAGCAAGCAACCCCATCTGATGTTGTTATTTCTGAAGAGAGAATAGGCAACAACTAAAGATATTGGACTGGTTTTACAGGTCATTTATAAGAGTAACAACGCCACCTAGTGGTCAGTTAGTCTGGAGGGGGGGTATTTTTCTTTTAAAACACCCTATCACATGCATAGGTTTGAACACACACTGAGTTGTGTTTAATTAATTGATTTAATAGTAGTTGATGAACATAAAATGGAGATGCAATTATCAAAACCAGTGACAACTGCAAACTAATGCTGTAGTAGACTTTTAATTAACGTGTCAAGGTGAATAGTGGATAGGCCTATGAAGCATCTCAAGCTTTTTTAATGCTATATTTAATTTAATTAAGGAAAATTGCATTCATATTTGTTATATGATGCATTGACATTCATACATGTTACTATAATTGTGACATAATCATCATTTTTGGGACCAGTGTAGGCCTATTTGAAGAATTATTTTTTAGAAAATTTATATTGAAGTCTGCAAAACATTGTTTGCATGGCTTGAAATGAACTTTTTCACACACCAGCCAATTTAACTAACTTTTTAAGTTAGGCCTACCGACTGTTCAGACTTCTACCAAAACAAATAATTTAGCCCTATTAGAAATTCGTGATTCACAGATGTACTTTGCGATTTTAATCCCGTCTGAATCTGTCAAGTCTGTGTTTTTCCTCACACAACCTCTGTAAAAATTCCAGGGCAAATTACCTGGTGTTTTCCAGGAAACTCTGAGAAATCTAATCCCGTCCGAATGCCAATGTCTGTGATTGCTGATGTTGAATTATCCTAACGCTTCTCCTCGTGTGTTTTTGACCTACCTGAGCTACCGTCTGCGCACCAATCTTTTCTTTTCGTTTAAAAATAACATATAGCCTACACTTAGCTAATAAATATTGACAAAATCACGGAAAGTAAGACTGTTACTTGTTTAGATGAAGTTTACTTAAAGGAACATGCCGACTTTTTGGGACTTTCGCTTATTCACCGTATCCTCCAGAGTTAGATAAGTCCATACATACCCTTCTCATCTCCGTGTGTGCCGTAACTCTGACGCACCCACCGCTAGCCTAGCTTAGCACAAAGACTGGAGGTAAACGGCTCCAGCTAGCATACTGCTCTCAAAAAGTGACAAAATAACGCCAACATTTTCCTATTTACATGTTGTGATTTGTATAGTCACAGCGTGTGCGAATAACAAGGTCACATGAGACACAGCCATCTTCTAACCGTATACATACTGGGAACTATATTCTCAGAAGCCGAAGCACTGCTACTTCTGCGGAGTGATTTACTCCAACTAGGCTTCTTGCTTCTCAGGTGCTGAGAATATAGTTCCCAGTATGTATACGGTTAGAAGATGGCTGTGTCTCATGTGACCTTGTTATTCGCACACGCTGTGATTATACAAATCACAGCATGTAAATAGGAAAATGTTGGCGTTATTTTGTCACTTATTGGGAGCAGTATGCTAGCTGGAGCCATTTACCTCCAGTCTTTGTGCTAAGCTAGGTTAGCGGTGGGTGCGTCAGACAGAGTTACGGCATGCATGGAGATGAAAAGGGTGTGTATGGACTTATCTAACTCTGGGGGATACGGTGAATAAGCTAAAGTCGGCGTGTTCCTTTAAAGGTGCAGTCTGTAAGAATGACAGCTAGTGGTCGGAATAGGTACTGCAGTCCAACGTCGCCTGCGTCGGGGGAAAAGCTGCACTTGAGCACGCCGAGAGAACTACAGCCGACTGTCAGCTAGCGTGTGTGTTCTGCGCCTGCGTGTAAATGAGACAACTGTCTATTTCTGCAGATATATTCATCTATATTCATCATTTAAAAAGAGAAACCGACGCTGCAGAAACACACACCGTAAACAAAGCAGTGTGTGCTTACCGTTTTCAATATCAATCCTGCTAAACACTTTCTTTATTCCACTCCGCTCATGTTAATATTGAAATATTGGCCAAGGAACATTCAGGTAAGATGACGTAACATTAGAACAGCGTCTATCTGTAACGTTTTGACTTCTTTGCTCGCTGTTTTGCTATTATTCTCGTGCACTGACTCGTTCACTAAGCTGAACAGCCAATCAGAGTTCTCTCTCTCACCGACGGCCCGACGCCGATTCAACATGTCGAATCGGCCGGAAAAAAGCCAACGAGGACCAATTTCAGCCGACTGTGCGAAACACACAGAGAAAACTTAATCGGCCGTCGGGCAGTTTTGTGTTTTTTCTCTGGTGCTACTGCACTGCAGAGACCTCCCTTGAGCCCTACAGGCACTGAGTTAAAAATTCTGTTTTTAAAGAAACAGTTCTCCTGCTTGTTTGGTCTCTATCTAGATCAGGGGTCACCAAACTCGGTCCTGGAGGGCCGCTGTCCTGCAGAGTTTAGCTCCAACCCCAATTAAACACTCCTGAACCAGCTAATCAAGGTCTCACTAGGCATACTAGAAACTTTCAGGCAAGTGTGTTGGACCTGGTTGGAGCTAAACTCTGCAGGACAGCGGCCCTGCAGGACCGAGTTTGGTGACCCCTGATCTAGAGGGTAGGGACTTGCCCGCATTTTCGGTCAACGAATTGTGCCTGGAGTTCGGGGCCGGCTAACTCTCATGAGATCTGAGACCCCGGCCTGGATATGTGCCCAAGGTTCCTACTTCTCCTACGGGACCAGGTGGTGAGCCTGCAAGCGCTGGCCCCGGAGTAGGCAGACCCAGCCCTGGCTTTTTCTCTGTCCGACTGCTCCAGTGCAGTTATACGTGATCAGAATGCAAAGCCTAGACCTTAGACCAGCTCTGTTACGGAAACCAGCAGAAGGGAAGGCTGTTTCCAAGCAGAGGTCGGCCCACTACATGTGGTTGCCTTCATCTTGGTGAGAAAGTTTCCTAAGATGCACGTGCCCCTTGGGCGGGGAGCTCCTCCTAAGCGAGGGTATTGCTCTCTCCTAGGCGTTGACACAGAGTGCCTCGCTGAACAGATGTTAAATAGAGTTGGGGGCTGGGCGACACCAATACACGTTCGCTAGAGAACTAGCATATGTCGAACCATTGCTTCCCGTGGGCTCCCTTCACATGAAGCCAGTTTCACTGTAAGCACGGTTCGAAGTGTCGGCTTGCTGCGCCATTCCCCTCCTATGGACTGGATACGTGCGCAATTCTTGCCCCAGTGAGTTCCCCTTATTAGCCGAACCCTGTCGAGTTCCTCCATACCCTTCGACAACGGACATGGCAGAACGTCCGAAGCCAGGCCTATCACTCGTATGGTGGGACCTGTGTTAGGCTGGGTCCACATGTTGTGATCCCTACGGTGATCCCATATGTGTATTCTTCCCTGCGGCGAGCCCGTGTCTTCCCTCGGCAGAGTCCGCTCTGCCGTCACTGTTCGGTTGATCCTCCCCCCTGTTATAGGCTGGAGTCATCCCAGTGACAATCCATATGTTGTACTGCCCGTCATCCGCTCAGTCCGTATGTGTATTCTCCACATGTCACCTCCCTTCGGGTAGGATGTGGTTTTCGCAGCGTCCCTTCCTTCCTTGATAGGGAACGCTTTCCCAGTGGTCCTGTGGAACAGCAGTTGACTTCCCTGGCCGAAGCCTTGCCCTTCTCCACCTCAAAATTGCAGGGGGTCAGGAGGCTTTCGTCCAGGCACTGGAAGGTGGCAGCTCTAGTGGCGCTTTCCATAGTAGATCCCATTCAGTCGACGTCAACTACGTCTCCGTTCCCTCCTTCAGGGAACGAGGGTTGCATACGCAACCGAGATGGTTTGCGTTCTCGAGTCACCAGGCACTGTTTTTGTTCGAATGAGCAGCCGGAGCTCATTAAGGGTTTTCTGTTAGAACGGTGTCGTGTTAGCGGCCCCTAAAGGCGCTTTTCCATTGCATGGTACGGCTCGGTACGGTTCGACTCGGCGCGGAACGGTTCGGCTCACTTCGCTTTTCTTCTCCATTTTAAGCATATCGTTGTCGTGTAAACAACGTTGTCTAAGGTAACGTCTACATTTTTGCAGTGGAAATGCGCCATAAGTGATCCGTACCAAACCAAGCCGTACCGTACCATGCAGTGGAAAAGAGCCATAAGTTAATAACTAATGATCTTTGCAATGGAAGTGAATCAATCAAAACTAACTTTAGCTGGACAATAACTTTATTCTAGAGCTGCTGTAAAGCCAAAACAATCTCTGTTACTTTAATTTCCTATTATCACTGTAAAGCTGCTTTGAAACAATCTAAATTGTTAAAAGTGCTATAAATGAAGGTGACTTGACGACTACTACTACAAAAAAAAACATGGTTATTGTAGTTAAACCATGGTAACCACAAATTAACCATGGCTTTACTACACTTACCATAGTTTAACCATGGTATTTGTAGTAAAACTGTGGTTACAAATGGTAATCAATACGCCAAAAAACAAAACAAAAAAAAACCTGGTACACTTTTAATTAATAACCATGGTCTAATATTCAGATTTTAAACATATAGCACTTCTAGTCCAGTCGGTGACCCTCTTTAAGCTTTGTTTTTCAATTTTAGAGGCTCCTGGTTGTTTGTAATGAAAACAGGTTTCCAAATTAATAGCCACGTTTCACCCCTTTAAATATACGTTCGGTAACACTTTAGAAGCTGTTCCTTCATTAATGAAGAACTACACAGGAACAAATGAGTAACGCACTATTAACATTACTACTTTTAACTAACAAGAAACTCAGTTGAATGTGGTAGTTCACTATTAGCTAATCAGTATCTATTTTTTCATACCTCCCAGAGAACTATACAGGTTCATAATTAACATAAATAAAGCATAATTTATAATAAAAGGTAACGGTAACCCACTAATGACTCAAGTGTTACTACATCCTTCTAAAGGAACTACTAATTATTTGGATCAGTATGATCTTCACTTTAGAAAACTGATCCAAATAATAAGTAGTTCCTTCAGAGGGTTGTAGTAACACTTGATTCATTACTAATGGGTTACTGTTACCTTATATTATGCATTATTAATATTAATTATGAACCTGTATATAGTAGTTCTTGAGATACTGTATGAAAAATAGTAGTTACTGACTAGCTAACAGTGAACTACTGTACCACATTCATTTGAGCGCTATTACTCACTAATTCGTTAATCAGAGTTTCTTGTTAGTTAATGGTAACTAGAATGTTAAGCGTTTCTCATTTGCAGTGGCGTGAAGTAACAAATTACAAATAATCACGTTACTGTAATTAAGTCGTTTTTTTCAGAAATTGTACTTTTTTAAGTAGTTTAAAAATTGTGTAATTTTACTTTTTCTTGAACTACCACATTCAACTGAGTTTCTTGTTAGTTAAAAGTAGTAATGTTAATAGTGCGTTACGCATTTGTTCCTCTGTAGTTCTTCATCAATGAAGGAACAGTATTCTAAAGTGGGTTACACTTTATTACAGTGTAATTATACATTTAAGTACTGAGTAATATTAAGCAACTACATGTACTTACTATAGGGTTAGGGTAGGATTAGGGTTTGGTTGATGGTTGGTTGCATGTAATTATGCATAATTTACTGTTATTACTATGGTAAGTACATGTAACATATGTAACAAGGACACTGTAAAATAAAGTGTTACCCTAAAGTGTTACCTATTGTTCAGTTTCAATGCACATCAGCCTGATTTTACTCTGAGCTTTAGGTTATAGACAAACACACTGTAGACCCAGTGGCTGATGTTCCTGCATTGAGTATTTATAGCTGTACCCGAGTCTGTCCTGGTGTCGTGTCCCGCAGGACTGTGTGTGCAATGAGCTCCTGGATCTGTTACAGACAAGGGAACTAAATATAGTCCGAGTCGGACAACAACATGTAAATCTCACAGACGTCGGCTCACTCTGGAGAATCTCCTGTTGTGATTGTCCTTCGGTCAGCTGTTAACTAATCCCAACCGTTTAGTTACGGCATGATTCAACAAGGGTGAGTCGCTGGGCCTTCGCTGCAGTGTGTGTGAATGTCAGGTTTACGGAGCAGTAATGCAACAATCTGGACGTTTAAATGAAAGGCTTCTGCTGATGGTCTAACATTTTTTGCTAGGCTAAGATGTTTCATTTCCTTGAATGTTTCGCCTGCTTATAGAGAGGTCAAGTGCAACAATGGTTTCAACAATCAATCAATTTTTTTAAAATCTAGTTTAAAATACACTTGTCAAGTTCTTAGAAATGTACTCTTTGTGTTCATGTTGGCTTTGAAAATGACTTTGAAAAGATCAAACTTTAATGACTGTAAAATAGTTTAAAGTAAAAACTAAAGAATAATTATTGAAGAATTATTGAAGAAGTCTTCAAATTCTTGAAAAATATTTTTTTACACCTACAATGCATGCATATCTCCTTATTTAAAAAAAAGATTTTTAAATCCAATGTGAAAAGTTTATATATATATATATATATATATATATATATATATATATATATATATATATATATATATATATATGAGGATCGTTTTGAAAACGGTGTCGTTTTCAGCCAAAACAAGACATAATCAAGTTATCGCGCAATTCTTCTGGCAGGATCATTTTATTTAGCAAAATATCTGAAGCGTACAGGTCGGACTCACTCACCATTATATGTTTGGTCTATAACGCGAGTACTCTCATGTATTGCCGCAGGACAGCAAATGCGAGTCAATTCTGTCATCTTGGCAGGACTGTGATATGCAAAGTAACATATTTTAGCAACTTTGTGAAAGTGAATAGCACATTACAGGCACAATACCGGTATAAACATGAATATCTATCAACACTAATGTTTTAAACAAATATTTTTTTTTTTAATTCTACGTTTGTGCAACAAAATTTATTTCAAAGAATATCTACATTTATCATTTTCATTCATGAAGATAACATGGAAAATGTGCCATGCTTTAGTGGAGGATTTCTGTCACCTGGTGGAAAACAAACACTTTTAACATGAAAATGACATGAAATTACCACTATAACCAGTAGATGGCAGCAGAGGACCACTCATGAGCTCAAATGCCATTTCCACTCACTTTCATAGCTCTTTTCACGTGTTTTGCTTTTGGATTTATTACAAAATTAATATTATGACAATTTTATGCAATTTTGTAAAGTATAGCATGAGTAGGTAGTCACAAAGTTTCAAGCCATTTAGATAAAAGAATTTTCATAAAATAAATATATAAACCCAGATTTTACAGTGGACGGGAAACCACATCATATTATGTAAACTGCATTTATGACAAATAACTACACAGATATCATAATCTATCAATAAATGCACAAACATTGTCCTCTGCTTCTGACGCTGCGCTGCTACGGATTAAAATACAGGGATGAGCCGAAGCCTGCCGCCGGATCCATGTGAGTTTTAAAGGGGACTGAGGAGATCACTAATTAGTGTACATGTTATGGAGTTAATCGTAAACTTTTAGGTGGGCTGGGTGGAAATTTAGGGGGGCTAAAGCTCTCTTAAAATAAGCCTGGTGACGCCCCTGGTGTGGACAAGGCCTAAAGCGTCCCGAGCCTCGGCCGCGCTGAGACACAAAAAAAGTACATTTACTTATTCAAAAATGTAGTCAAAGAAGAAAGTAAAAGTTGTAAATATATTTGACACTCAGTAAAACTACAAGGTAGCCAAAAAGAAACTTAAGTACAGTAACTAATTACATTCACTCCAATGGACTGAAGGCCAAAACGGAGAGAAAAATATGCTTTTTCAAACGAAAGCGTATTAGTGTGGACAAGATTGAGAATCACTCACTGACATGAGATTTAATCTGAAGCATCTGATCTTGAATTTTCTTTTTATTCCCAAGAACCTGGATAATCCGAACAGGCCGTTTATGTAGACGATCAGCGTAAAGTCTAGCGTCTGACATGAGTGTGTGCTGAAGAGAGACGCTGTTGGACATTGACTGCTATAATCTGAAGTGATGGTATTGTCGGACAGCGCAGTGATCGGCCGAGGCCTGAACAGTCCTGACCCTCTGGTGCGCGAGGCCTATTTGATGGCGTACGACTACATCAACTATATGACGGTGAAACCCGGCGTCCCGTTGGGTCCGGCCCCGTCCCGAGCCTCGGCCGCGCTGAGACACGCTGGAGACGAGCTGATCAATCGCTTTCCGATCTTCTTTCGCCGCTGGCCTCGTGTTTTCCAGGACGTCACGGAGCGAACGGCCTGCGCGACCCTGGTGTCGATCCTGGACGAGCACTTCGCCCCCTCTCGACGCCGGGAGCTGGCCTGGAGCGCGGTGCTGTCCGTGTTCGTTCTGGCGGGACAGCTGGCTCTGCACTGCCAGGAGAGGGGCATGTCTGCGGTCCTGCCCCAGATCCAGGAGTGTGTGGGCAGTTACGTAGAGAGAGTCGTCTGCCCCGAGATCAGGGACCGAGGAGGATGGGTAAGTGTCGAGGGGCAAAGATCTTTCTCTTTAAAGGTGCTGGATGTAACTTTTTCTCTCTACTAAAGCATAAAAATACCTTAATATGTTTGCATATATTGAGGAAACATGCTAAGTTCACATACTCGTTTCTCTGAAAAACACTTCCACAGCCAGTTATTTTACTTTGAAATGTTTTGCAGGCTGGAATGTTTGTTGTTGTTTATGTCTGTGATATTGTCTGAGGAGGCGGGGGAAAGGACGATCTCCGATATTTTGAATTGGACTGCAGTACCTATTTCGACCACTAGTTGTCATTCTTACAGACTGCACCTTTAAGCATCAGGACCAACCTTCCGGTCTCTCTCTTGAATCCAACACCCTCATCCTTCCCCCAAAAAATTGAGTGTTCATCGGAGGGATCCAAGACCAATGACTTTTGTCGCACTTGAACCACAAAAAACATGATCATAAATCTTGATTTAACATATTGTTGCATTCTGAAATTCTTTACACATAGTACATGTTGCATAATGCATTACAGACACCTGGACCAATTTTTGTTTACAAGTTGTTACATTGTACTTACCCTGTCGGAAATATTGGCAAAAAATGTACCTTATTTATTTATTTACTTACCCACACACAAGAGCATTGGGGCAGTACCCTTAAAAAGACAACTTTGGTCCTTATCTGCCCCTAAAATGTGTGTATTAATACATTAGAGTAGTAAATATGTTCTTCAGATTCTATCCAAGTGGCAACCTTCCTGTCTCTCTCTTGAATCCCTCATCCTTCCCTCAGGTCATTTTTAATTGAATGTTCATCGGAGGAGGGGTCCAAGACCCCATGACTTTTGTCGCACTTAAACCAAAAAACAAAATTTTTTGTTTTATGAATTCGAGGAGTTTTGTGGTTGAAATTTAAAAACAAATCCTTCCCTTGTGGGTCAATTTGACCCCCTTAGGAATGAATGGAATGTGAAGAATGCTTCAGTACACATAGAAAAACCTAAAAATGCTCAAAATTCAAACTAAAAATGCTAAAACTTTACCAAAAAAAAACTACTTTATAATGTCTACATGTGTGTCTGAATGCTGAAGAACTGACTTTAGGACCCAGCGGAACACCTCGTTCCTCCATATAGAGCTATAAGGCCATCTAAGAGGCAAGAGTCATGAAATATCATGTCAAGAGGTCGGCAAAGACACCCAATGTAAAATATTTTGAGGTTTATGCATGAAATTGTGAGTTAAATGGAATAGAAAAATAAAAAATATTAAGAAAATGAAATAAAATAAGTTTTCTGGACAAAAAAAAAGAAGAAGAAGAAATTAAGTATAATTTTAGGGCTTTGACCCGCGAAGGGAAGGATTAGTTACAGAACACAAGGGAAGGTGCAATTCATCGACTGGCCACTAGAGACAGGCTGCAAAAGAGAGTCAATCCCATAAACCCCAGTGTTAAAATGCCCAACTTTACAGCAGAAAAAAAATGTTTACAGTCTGGTACAAAAAGTGGTTTTGGTCTATATTGCTAATTTTGCCTTCATGACGACTGTGAGGGGGGTGAATATTTTTATGCTAAATAAATGGTGAAATTATAACAGCATTTTTTCATTCTAAATTAAAAGAATTATTACAATATCTGACACTTCAGTATAAATAGAAAAACCTAATGCTAAAAATGCTAAAACTTTCCCAAAAATTATTTTATAATGTCTAAATATATACCTGAATGCATACTGAAGAAAAAACAGAAAGAAACAGAAAAAAAACAGCTCATTTGCTCCATATAGAGCTATTATGCCATCTAGAGGCAAGAGTCATGAAATATCATGTTATGTAATTTTCTTTCCCACAAGAGATCGGCAAAGACACCCAATGTGGGACTTTTTGTGCTTTTTGCAGGTATTGGGGTTATTTTGTATTGAAGTTGAAAGAATGTGAAGAATGTGCTTAAATTATATTATTAAATTAAATTATTGATAAAATATAGTAATTTAGACGTAAATAAAATTTAAAAAAAAAATTAAAAATGCATTAAAAAATAGAATAAATATTATCAAAATGAAATGATAAAAGCATTATTTGGGAAATTAGTGTCTGCTATTAGTTTAATGCACTGTAATAAACAGATTTTTTTTTTTAATTAGCAGAGAAAATATGAAGAAGAGAAAAAGAAAATCAAAGTTTAATATGGTAGCTGTAGCACCAAATTGCATCATTGGTAACTGTCTTTTCCCTCTAGGACGTGTATGCACTAGGTGAACAAAATAAACAATAATAATGCCATGATTTGAGCAAAACAAGCATGATTTATCTAGTCAGAAATTCATGGTTTTTCATGCTTCCCTCATGGGACATATTTTATGATCATGTTTATTCTATTTATTTATTATCACCATCATATGCATTGAGTAACTGAAACATTTTTCAGTTTATTTATTAGAAAATATTTAGTGTAGTAAACTGCACTTAAAAAATAACATTTTATTCACCTGAAGAGCTCTTTTTAACTTGAATGTACACGTGCGAGGCTTCTGCTGTTATTTTAGTCTTATGTTGTAAACTGAAATTTGTTATGATATTATTTTTATTTATTATCGTAATTATAAATCATTCAACACATATTTGTACCGTTTACTGCAGTTATTCTTTAGCCATGGGATGGCGGGTAATTATTTGGAAGTCGCATTCGCATTACTTCTGCGTAGCAAAATAAAGTGGATTTTTTATTACATATTGTAATTAAATGTTGTTGTTTTTTTGTTATTGTTTTTTGTTATTGTTAATAATATTGTTATTACATATCTGACTTTGTGTTTTGCTCTCAGTCAGGTTTTATCACTCGTTTTGGCGAGAAGCAGAATCTTGAAAACCAGGTGAAGCGGGCTTGCTGCTGGTCTCTGCTCTTGCTGTGTGTTGGGATCGTATCCTACTTTGTATGGACGAAAAGGAAAACTTAGACAACAGCGCCATCTGCTGAGAAACTGTAATAAAGACACTGGTGATTCGCTTGGTTGTGGTAAGCATAGGTTTGTATACGTAGATGCCGCTACAGTCCAGACACATTTGCATATTGTGTGGTATTTGCACCAGGTCTAAACATTGGGTATAGCCAGGTGAAAATGTGTTGTTAAATCTTGTTGACATATAACAGTAAAATACTTAATGTTAAGGTCTGAATGGAACCCATTACGGCCATGAGCATTAATACATAGAGGCAGGAAGACGTGCTTTAGAAACCATCCTTTATTAATTATTAAGAGATTGGGTTTGGGGTTGGGTCTGTGGGACTGTTTCTGGTGGACGAGTCTGAGGGAAGAACAGGAGACAAGGGTAAGGAGAATGCAGAAGACAAAAGGTAAGTAAAATAAAAAGTGAATCCCCAGAAACAGTCCCACAGACCCAGCCCCAAACCCCATCTCTTAAAAATGAATAAGTACTTTCTAAAGTACTTCTTCCTGCCTCTATGTATTAATGCTCATGGGTAGCCGTAATGGGTTCCATTCAGACCTTAACATTAAGTCTTTTACTGTTATATGTCAACAAGATTCAACAAGACATTTTCGCCTGGCTATACCCAATGTTTAGATCTGTTGTGGTATTTATGCAAATTAGCACATACGTAATTAGATTATGCACCATTTGTCCATGTTAACAAACAATTTCAAATAACTTGTAATACAATTTTTGTTTGTCTTGATGTAAGTAATCAACTCAGTAATTTTCATGGTGATATCTAAAGGTTAATATTATTTCCCTATTCACATAAGAAAAAGAATGAATAGGCGTATGAATATTTGGGTCTTTTTCAGAACTTTCCCCTCATGTGATTCTTCAGGGCTTTTTTTTTTCCTTACTCAGGACATATTAAGGATACAAAATCAGTTGAGTTTGCTTCTGTTGCAATTTGTTCAACCTTTTTTCATAAAATGACTGGACTACATGTTCGATTTCAATTTTAAATTCTCGAAGGAAAGAAATGGGATAACCTTTTAAAAGTGACAATGTGTTGGTTTGTGTTTTAAATGTAGGCTATTAACTTTATAGCCTACTACATGTTTTTACTATGGTACTTTTAATGTTTTTACTTTTACTATGGTAACTTGTTAATGTTGTGTTGCATTGTATTAGTTTAGCAAAATCATCTGCTTAAGTCTATTTCATATAGCCTATAAAGTATTCGTCACAGAGGTGCCCAATCCTGCTCCTGCCGATCGACTGTCCTGCACAGTTCATCTCCAACCCTAATCAAACACACCTGAAGCAACCAATTAAGGTTTTCAGGATCACTTGAAAATGAAAGGCAGGTGTGTTTGATTAGGGTTGGAGATGAACTGTGCAGGACAGTCGATCGGCAGGAGCAGCAGACACTCAGTAAACTTGCTCTCGAACGTTCACAGGCCGGTTTTGACCGTTCCAATATGGCGGAAACGGCCGCTAATGAGGCGTCAATGTAAGATCATGATAACATAATTATTTAAGTATTACTAGTTTTAAAGCTATAAACTCACATTGTTATATAATGCTGTATAAGTAACTGAAGAATAAACCTTCATTTTTAAATTAAGTTTCTAGTGAGAAACAGCTAATTGTAACAGTATTAAGTCATAATTGGACACAGGGCTATGTTTATTTTTTTTTTGCTGTAAGCCTACATGACTGAAACGCTTCTTATTATCTCCCTTTGATATTAAAGGGTTTGCTCAATCTAAATTGGTTACCTGCATTCTTCAGAATATCTTTTGTGTTCTACAGAATAAAGTCGTTCATACAGGAAGATGAGCAAATTATACTATATTCAACGGTTCTGGTCACTATACACAACTAAACCAGTTGTGTTATTAGTTTTGATAACTTAACACTTGTATCATGAGCTAAGAAAATGCATACATTTTTCTTTATCCATAAACAATTCTAATAGAACCTTTTCACTGTTAATTAAAACGCATTAATATGTATAGAAATTAACATCAAGATTAATAAATATGGTAAAACACTGTTCATTTCTATTTCATAATAGTAACTGCAAGGTTAACATAGAGAACCCTGTTGTATAGGTTTAACATTCTCCTAATCATGTAAGAAGGATTATAAAACTTGTGACTGGTAACGTAAATATACTTTGGCATGATAATGTTGTTGTTAATGTTAACTCAACCAGTGATGTCTGGAGGCAAACTCGACAGGTTTGACAAGGATCTGTGACCAGTAAAGAATAAGGATGGGTTCTGTTGAGTGCAAACTAAGTAAATAAAGAGGAAGACATCTTAACGGAAGAAAAAGTCTTTTAATGACATGTGTACAAACATTTGAAGTGGATCAAAAAAGGTAATCAAAGTCGTCCTAAGACAAGAACGGGTATTGTAATTCATGTATAACTTTGATGAAAGGGTTTGATCCACTTCAAATGTTGACTACTGTAATTAAATAAAGAGGAAGACATTTTAACAGAAGAAAAGGCCTTTTAATGACATCTGTACAAACAAGAGACAAGAACAAAAGAAGAAAACTGTAATTTTTTTTCCTTGTACGAGAGCAAAATGATACATCTTGGAAAACGACATGTATATTAAGAGAGATCTAAGCCAGCTCTTCCTCTCCCTCCTCCTCAAACTCGCCCTCCTCTTCCGCGGTGGCGTCCTGATACTGCTGATACTCGGACACCAGGTCGTTCATGTTGCTCTCGGCCTCGGTGAACTCCATCTCATCCATGCCTTCTCCTGTGTACCAGTGGAGGAAAGCTTTGCGCCGGAACATGGCGGTGAACTGCTCGGAGATGCGCTTGAAGAGCTCCTGGATGGCAGTGCTGTTCCCGATGAAGGTGGCGGCCATTTTGAGCCCGCGCGGCGGGATGTCGCAAACTGCGGTTTTGACGTTGTTTGGGATCCATTCGACGAAGTAGCTGCTGTTCTTGTTCTGAACGTTGAGCATCTGCTCGTCGACCTCCTTCATGGACATGCGGCCACGGAAGATAGCGGCGACTGTGAGGTAGCGTCCGTGGCGCGGGTCGCAAGCCGCCATCATGTTCTTGGCGTCGAACATTTGCTGAGTGAGCTCTGGTACGGTTAGGGAGCGGTACTGTTGGCTTCCCCTGCTGGTGAGAGGAGCGAAGCCGGGCATGAAGAAGTGGAGGCGAGGGAAAGGCACCATGTTCACGGCTAGCTTGCGCAGATCGGCGTTTAGCTGGCCGGGGAAACGCAGGCAGGTGGTGACGCCGCTCATAGTAGCGGACACGAGATGGTTCAGATCGCCGTATGAAGGAGTGGTGAGTTTAAGCGTGCGGAAGCAGATGTCGTACAACGCTTCGTTGTCGATACAATAGGTCTCGTCTGTGTTCTCAACCAGTTGATGCACAGAGAGTGTGGCGTTGTAGGGCTCCACCACGGTGTCGGACACTTTAGGCGAGGGCACCACGCTGAAGGTGTTCATGATGCGGTCGGGATACTCCTCGCGGATCTTGCTGATGAGGAGCGTTCCCATGCCGGAGCCGGTTCCTCCGCCCAGAGAGTGTGTGAGCTGGAAGCCCTGCAGGCAGTCGCAGCTTTCGGCTTCTTTACGAACCACGTCCAGGACCGAGTCCACCAGCTCCGCTCCCTCCGTGTAGTGGCCTTTAGCCCAGTTGTTTCCAGCACCACTCTGACCTGTAAAAAATATTTAAAACATCCTCATTTTGAACAAATATATGGCATTTCATTTAATTAATAACTAGTGTTGTCAAAAATATAGATATTTCGATATGTATCGATCCTGAAATATTGGAAATGGCCCTAATACTCTTTTTTTGCAGCATTGATACACTATCTCTTCTCTACAACAGCGAATTGACACACACCCACCTCCTGTCACTCACTCGTCTTACTCGCTCCGGTTGAATAGCGCATAATTTCACCACTTAATTTGCGCACACCACTGATCTATAGAAGGTGCACTCTCATAAAGCCATGAGAACCAAACTGATCTTTTTTTCGTGGCTTATTGCAATTAAACGGTCAAATGCATACAAAAATGTCGAAATGCCCGTCTTGCAGAGTATTTAGGTGAACAGTCAGTTTAGGAACGTAAATAATTGAGATAAAACGCATGTTGTGTTACAGTATATTGGATCTTGAAGTGACCGCAAGCCTTATAAACCTGCTGTAGTCGGTCATGTTAATTAAAAGAACAAAAGACAAAGAAAATCACTCGTTGATCTCGTTTTGTAACATTAATTGTAAGCATTAATCTGTATTTAATTTTTAAGAATGAAAACTATCCAGTGTTATTGTACATTTGATTACTTTAGTATTCAGTTAATAAATGCTACACAAATTAGTGTTAGGAAACCTGAAAAACTTAAAGCCGTTTATTTCATTTGTCTCTTTATTCTATTGTATTTATGCATTTAATGGGTGGGGGTCAATTTTTAGTTCAAAGATTCAAATAAAGCCTCCCTGTTCAGTGTGTAAGCGATCACAACAAAATTACAAAAAAAAAATGTATTCAGATTGTTATTCTGGTATCTCTGTTGTCCTGTTCATTGGGTTTCCAGGACCAAGTCAAAACCTATTCACTTACACACACAATGTAACACCAAATTTAGCATTTTAATCAACCCAAATTCTCAAAAAAAAACTGTGGTATTGAAAAATGGTATGAAATATTGATATTTTTTCAAGGTATCACACCGAAGTTGGAAATTCCAGTATAGTGACAACACTATCAATAACAATACCCACCAAAAACAAAGTTGTCTGGCCTGAAGACCTGGCCGAAGGGTCCGGACCTCACAGAGTCCATGGTTCCAGGCTCCAAATCCACCAACACAGCACGGGGCACGTATTTGCCTCCTAAAACATGATAAAACACAGGGTTAATATGGCTTAATAAAATAAAAATACAAAACTATTTTACCATAAGTTTTCCATAATTAAAAAATCATAATGTGCACCCTCACTTAGTAGTATTGATATGTGGACGTACCTGATGCCTCATTGTAATAGACATTGATCCTGTCGAGCTGGAGGTCGCTGTCACCATGATATGTGCCGGTGGGATCAATACCATGCTCATCACTGATAACCTCCCAGAACTACGGGATATAATAAACAATATAATTAGTGACTTGAGTAGATTGTGCTTAAAGCTACAGGCAACAATTAACAATGATGTTATCAGTAATCCATGCCAGATTTAAAATCAACAATGTTTTTGTATATTGTGGACTGAAATAGACCTTATTCAGAGCGGCACCATGACATGTCTGAAAGAGAGGCTGTGAGGGATACTTAGCGTTTTTATTGGTATCTGCTGTAATAAAATAAAATAAAATATAATAAAAGCTCCTAGATCAATTATTTTTCAAAGCTCAAATTGCCTGGGATTTTTTTTTTTTAACAAATTTCTCTGAAAGATATGTTTTGTAGTGTTTCATAATCAGAACAATAATAAAAAAAAACATTAAATAACAGACTGAAGAGATGTCTATCCCTCACAGCCTCGCTTTCATTCCCGTTACAAATTAAAGATGGCGCTGTTGTGAATAAAGTCTTTCTTTCATTAAACATTATGCTTTTCAAATATTCACTGAGTGGGCTTAACAAAAGGAGCCAACTGTTCACAAACTCCCACGCATATTTCGCATTAAAATGCTTTTAGGCCTCATACGGTGTATACAAAATTGTTACATATAAAGCGCTTTTATATATTTTAATTTCGGTTAAAATTAGTTACAACGTCACTAACAAATGATCTTCTTTGAATTCCTCCCGCGCAAAACTCGCGCGCGCGCCACGCGCACCGGTTGGCTGAAATCCATTTCCGGTGCGCTCATACCCTAATCGATTTATTGGGCGTCTACATTTCGGAAATAAATAAATAAATAAATATCCGAATTAACAGGCCGGTGCTATTAGATTTTTGGTTTTGTAATATTTATTGCGATTATTTCTTTAAAAAAATCTGGGATATGGCTATATTTAGACTGCGCTTACACGTTCACTTCCTTTTGTCGCACTGCAGTGAATCTCACAAAGGGAAGCTCCCAGACAGACGCCGGCGAGACGAAGAATTGACAGGGAATTTTTTTTATTTACAATATACATTTTGGCCAACTGCTAAAATACATAATCTTCGAAAATCTTTTAATCTTTTCAATCTAACCAAATAAACCCGAACGAGGAAGCACATGTATGACCTAGATTGCATTCAAACGAGATCAGAGTAGTTTGGACTATTGGACTGTGAACAATTACGGCACATTAGAGAAAATATTAACGATTTGATTTTTTATTTTTTTATTATTATTACATATTCTATTCTATAAACACTAATACCAAATATCAAACCAACAACAACTGCAAATGTCGATTAAAAAAATCTAATAATAAAAAAAAAATGAAAAAAATAAAAAAACAAACCTTGGCTCCAATCTGGTTACCGCACTGTCCGGCTTGAAGATGCACGATTTCCCTCATTTTCACTCTTGGGTTATAAGATTTGAGGAGGCAACTAACCTTTTTCTTTCTTCAACTGGTTGAGAAAAGACACTTCCCCCATATAAATAGACTCCTCAAGCCCCGCCCCCGGACACACAAGGTTAGTATGTATCAGAACACCATTAGCTGTCTGCCTAAAGCCCGCCCACAACTATCATTCTATCCAATCACAGTAGAGACAGAGAATGCTGATTAGCCCTAAACGACTGTCAATCAAATTTGATGTTAACGTGTGATTTTCTGCGGCAGCGCTATTTGATATAAAAAAAGAGAAAGAGAATAGTTGACATACCACAGAAGCAAAGCCCTGTAATGAAGCTGTACATTTCGAAAACACTTCTTTGTTTACGGCTCTGAAATGTTATGTGTTCCCAGGCTTAAATATCATAACTAGTAAAATGGATAAGATTGTAAAAATGTATAAGCTTTGTTGAATAGATATAACAAAAAACAGAATAGCTCAGTACACAGTGTTAAATAAAAATATTATACATTGCTGTTAATTTGTCCTGTGTTTACTACATAGAGCACTTATTTCTAGGGGTGTAACAATATATCGTGTCACAATATATCACACAATAATAAATAAAAAATGCAACAATATGTATCATGGATAGTGACCATATTTATTGTGTATAGTTCACCAAAAAGTGAAAATTACTATGTGAGAAAAAATTCACGTTTTCAGAGTTTTAGTGTCAGTATATTAGATATAATGTTGAATATAATGTATAATAATGCAATGGGGGAATATTTGTGGGTCCTGATAGTGATAATGCCAAATGTCTGATGTTACCATTAAAAAATGGCCTGCATTATTTTAAATATATGTAGTCCAGAGTTCAAGCATATTTATCTAAAATAATTCAGTATTTTCATCTTCAGAATCATGAATATTGTTATTCTGGTGTCTCTATTGTCCTGTGCATTGGGTTTCCAGCACCAAGTCCAAGACTATTCATTTACACACGCAATGTAACACCAAATTTAGCATTTTAATTAACTGTACATTTTTGTTAACCTTTTATCATGTGTCTTGGAGTATCACAATATTATCGTATCGTGAGTTCAGTATCGTGATATGTCTCGAATCGTGACATGAGGGTATCGCTACACCTCTACTTGTTTCATTATTGAGTGCTACTACTAGAAGCAAGTGCACAGAGCCAGAGATGAAGATGTCTAGTGATGTTTTAGCAACATGAAGCCCTTTGTAGTGCCAGTTCGGTTTCTCAAAGCTACATAAAGAAAAGTTAAAGAGATAGTTCAGCCAAAAATGAAACTTCTGTCATTAATTCCTCACCCTCATGTCGATCCAAACCCATAAGACTTTCGCTCATCTTCAGAACACAAATGAAGATATTTTTGATGAAATCTGAGAGACTTCTGTCTCTCCACTGACAGCTACTGTATGCAACTATCACTTTCAGAGACATAAAAGTAATCCATGTGAATACCGTGGTTTAACCCCGATTTTATGAAGCGACACGAGAAACACAATTTACCACTTTATTTACAAACAATCTCTAAGTTTACCATAAATCAGAAGCACTGGATTACTGTAATGATGTCTTTACTGCCTTTCTGAGGCTTGAAAGCGGTAGTTGCGTAGCCTGTCAGAAATCTCTCAGATTTAATCAAAAATATCTTCATTTATGTTTCGAAGATGAACGAAAGTCTGGATAGACATTAGCGTGAGTAATTAAAGACAGAATTTTCATGTTTGGGTGAACTAACCCTTTAAAAGTCTTGTGTGTGTATGTGTGTAAGTGAAGAAGAGAGAAATGTAGTTGTATTGGGGTTTTATGTTCCACAGGCAGACACATCTCTGGTTTGGGTGCAGTTGTATTATTAAAAACTAATCTGGAGAGGGAATGCATGGTAATGTAATCTGCCATGGCGCAGTTGCTGTGACTTAAACCTGGAGAATGAGGGTTTGCCCCAGCCCTGCTGCATCATGGGTAAAGTCCTCGGGGTTTTCAGAGGGCTGGCCAGATAAGACTGCAGATACTGTTACACAAGCAGATGCTACTCTCATCAGAAGTGAGGCTGCTTTGGTACTCCTATTGTTTCACGATTAAAATAGGTTAATTACAGTGAATACTTGCAGATTAGTCAGGTGAGTCACGGCAGTTTCAAGAAGGCTTTTCTGTTTTAATGAGTTCCAGTTAGTTTTATATAAGGTATGCTTGCAATTTGGTCAAAATCTATTGCCCCTTTGTCGTTCCAAACCCATATTACTTGTGATGGGCAACAATTAATCGCGAAAGAATAAAAGTTTGTGTTTACAAAATATATGCACTGTGTATAATTATTTTGTATATATAAATACACATATATGCATGAATATGTTTAAAAAATATTTGCATGTATATACTGTATATATATATTCATAATTCATAATCATAAATATTTTAGATATAAATAACACATTTGTCTTAAATATATACATGCATGTGTGTGTATTTATATATACAAAATAATTATACACAGTACACACACATATATTATGTTAACAAAAACTTTTATTTTTGGATGTGATTAATCGTTGCACAGACTCCAAACTCATAAGACTTTTTTCTTATGTTGAACACATTGGGGTGCTTTTGCATGTTGACAAGAGAAGGATCAAGAATGAGGAACAGGCCTATAATATTATAAGCAGTAAATAAGAAATATGAAGAGCCGTTTCCCAGGGAAGGTGTGAGTACAAGAGGGTGGAGATGAAAAGTGAGAACAAACAAAGACGTTATGTGCATACATGTTTGTAGATATAGATATATTTTCATTTTTATGATGTCTATCATATTTGTGAGATCTAATATATTGTTAACACTTTACAATAAGGTTCGTTAGTCTTACTCCGACTGTGAGAAATCAATTTGAACAAAAACGCGATAAATGTACTTTCTTCTCAGAGGTGAATATATCCATCGCAACAAGAAGTTATTGCATTCACATCCTTCAAATGTCTTTCTGGAGATATTAAAATCAGTGAAGAAATGGATGGTTTAATTTTTTTTTTTTAAATATTCCTTTTGCGGTCCATAATAGAAAGAAGGGCATACGACAATAGAACAGCATTAAATGATGACTGAATTTTAATTTTAGGGTGAACTATCCCTTCAATTGAAAACCAATTCACATTCATGTTTGAGTGCAATTTAATCAACAACCAGTGCAGAGCATCAAGTCCCTGCCCATCACACTCAGATGTCCTTCACAATACAGAACAAAAGATCTCTACTAACACTTTATCACGACTTTAATCAAAATGTGAAAGCTTGATCCTCCTCGGAAATGACTTTCCTTCTCTATTAATGTCACCTAGTCATTTCAGTAATGCTCACCAATAATAGCCAGATCGAGACAGTCCAGTGAAGTCCACTGGTAAAAAACCTATACCAAAATCAATTTAAAAGACTTTTATTTCATCAAAACTATTAACATATCACTTGATACTTACTGATAGAAATATTATAATTAAACTTTATTTGGAGCACTTCTTTATTGCACAATGCACATTTCTTAATATTAATATCAGTATTAATGATTCATATTTTAATATCACTATTAGCATAGTATGATATAATATCAGTATTTAAAAGATATTTAAAGTATACTTGCAATAGTTTCTCTTTAGCACAATCAAATATACTTCAGTATATCTTTAGTTGAACTTCAGCACTATTTCTGAAAAACTAAAGTGCATAATTCAAAATTAGTTGTTAGCAGACTTTAACTATATCAGTTTATTACACTAATTGCAGAGTATTTATATTGAGTACATGAATATATAAATGTATTTGTAGTATATTCAGCATAAAATAAATGTATTGCAAATACATTTTAGTATTTTTTTTCCCTCACTAGAGTCACTCATTTTTTTTCCTGGTTAAATATCTTAGTTTCATTTGGAAATATGTGACATTACAGAAGGAAAATGTGTGGCAAACAGAGATTCACATTGACTTTCACTCAGAGTCCATCTTAGTGTTGCAGAAAAGCACATCAGAGACATTATGAAGACTTATTAATCTTCCACACCCTGTCTCTCTTCACGCCTCTCCAGTCATCAAAACATGTCTACGTCATTATAACATAATGATTTCAATTTAAGGCAAAACGTCTCATTAGACATTGTAAGCAGTCATGAAAGTCTACTTAAGCTCAATTTATTTCATCTTTACACTCAATGCAATTAAGCTCAATTCTCTTTCACAATGACATGAGTGCAAAAGAGGAAGGACTCGAGTCTTTTCTTCTTTCACCACTTCTCCTTTCATCCAGCTGTCGCATAATAAGCATTTTTTTACATAAGCAATTATTTATGCCACAGGGGAGTCAAAGCTGCACATTTACGTTGTTACTCTGTTTGTGCATTGTAACCGCTGCCGGATAACAGCATGAGAGAGCGGTGCAGTGTGTGTGTCAGGGATGGGTTTGGTGTTAGTCTGCAGTCTCTCCAGTCTCTCCAGTGCACCACGTGCTCACTACAGCAAGCATTAAACACTCAGGATTTATAGATCTCATGTGCTGGATGATAAATCCTGTGTTCCCGGCATCATTCTTGTGGAAATCTATCTGGTCATCATCATCATCATATTATAGAGGGGTTATTAGATGCTAAAACTGTGAACACTAATGAGGAGAGTAGCAGTCGTCACTGTTTTAGCATTAGTGTTTGCACTGGTAAAGCAGAAATACTCTTGTGAAAAATGGACACTAGCATACATTTAAAAAGATTACTTATTACATAAATAATAAACTGAATATACTTAGTAACCATTAAATCAAAATGGACAATTCTCTTTTTTTAATGTATTCTAAATGATTTATCCGCACATCATTATTGTTCCTGGTAATGATGAATCAGAATAACTTCCTCTCGCAGCATCTCTTCTCTCTCTCTCTCTCTCTCTCTCTCTCTCTCTCTCTCTCTCTCTCTCTCTCTCTCTCTCTCTCTCTCTCTCTCTCTCTCGCTCTCCTCTCCTCTCCTCTCCTCTCCTCTCCTCTCCTCTCCTCTCCTCTCCTCTCCTCTCCTCTTCTCTTCTCTGATGACAAGGGCGGGGCAATAACCTGTCAATAACATGAGATCACAAACACACAGACTGTGTGTGTGTGTGTGTGTGTGTGTGAGAGAGAGAGAGAGAGAGAATTTGTGTGTGCACATGTGTGCATGAGTGTGTGTCTGTTTGTGTTAGTGTGTCTGAGTGTGTGTGTTAGTGTGTGTCTGTGTCAATGTGTGTGTGTGTGTGTGTGTGTGTGTGTGTGAATGTGTGTGTGCACATGTGTGTGCATGAGTGTGTGTCTGTGTGTGTTAGTGTGTGTGTGTTAGGCTGCAGTTCTTCATTACTCATGAATAAGATCTCAGCACAGACTATCTCTCATATGAACAGCTGTTTCTCGCTGAGCTTCGACTGATCCCACAGGATATCACAATCCCGATACGCCGTGATCAGTAATCCAGCGCTGGATATATATATATATACAGTATAAGGCATTAACTGCAGTGTTATGAGCCGCTGCGTCAGATGTTCATTATTGAGGAACTGCTCCTTTAACATGTTGGTCTTTGTGTCTCGGCTGCCCTTCCCCCCACAGGATCCTGAGTCACACACACACTTCATCTCCACTCCCACAGTCAGCTGTTCTCACACACACACAACTCAATGACCCCAAGACTATCTCTCTCTATACAGCTCTGGCTCAGGCTCAAACCATGAGATCATTCTTTTGCCCTAAAATACAGTAAAATAATACAGTAATATTGTGAAATATTATTACAATTTAAAATAATGTTTTTCTATGTGAATATATAGTAAAGTGTAATTTATTCCTGTGATCAAAGCTGAATTTTCAGCATCATTACTCCAGTCTTCAGTGTCACATGATCCTTCAGAAATCACTCTAATATGATGATTTGATGATCAAGAAACATTTATGATTATTATTATCACTGGTGAAAACAGCTGTGCCGCTTCAAATTATTGTTTAAACCGCGACACTTTTTTTTCAGGATTCTTTGATGAATAGAAAGTTACAAAAACAACATTTATTTGAAATAGAAATCTTTTGTTACATTAAAATGATTAATTTCTTTAAAAGAAATCTTCCTGCAAAGTGTATATATTATATTAGGGTTATATTACAGTCAAGAGATGAATCTGCAGATTTGTGCTGATGTGAGGAATCATTTTGAGACGGCGGGAGTCACTAAACGTGGCATTTTCAGTTGAATTTTAGGAAAACCACTTGAAACATTTGTTGTGTTGAGCTATTTCAGGCACTTTTGTTTGATTAGTTCACTGCAAACAGCTGAACGCCTGTAAATCTGCCAGTAAACCTGATTTGCAATGGGGGCTGAGTCATTTCGACGACAACTGTATATGCAGCTTCTTGAGATCCTCATCACTGGAGCAGATGGAGATCAGGATCTGGAGGAAACATCCAGATGGCCGGAGGGGGTTTGCATATGTATGAGTGGAGTAATGCTCCTCTATTGTAGTAAATCATTGACATGCAAGTCAATCATCCACAGAATATCACCTTTCATATTCAACTCTCTTCTGATGAGCTGGAATGAATCGCAGAAGTCGTCCTCGACGCGCTGTAAACGGGTTGAGTTGGGTTGAGTTGATACACAGTGTGTGTTATGCAGGGTTGAGTTGGGTTCTCTCGCAGTGTCAGTGTGTGTTATGCTGGATTGAGTTGTGCTGTGGGGGTTGAGACTGGTTTAAAGCGCTCTAGTCTCTCTAGGGAAGCGCTAGCAGGATATGAGCTCTGATGCTAATGCTAATGGACTGCCCCCCCCCCCCCATCTCCACATGCAGTGAATGCTGATGAGACCCTGGAGACTCACACAGAACACACACCGTTTCACTGCATAGATACACGGGTCATTGATGAATAAGGGTTTTAAAAGTGTAAAAAAATATGTAATGGGGATATAATTAATTTTGAAACCATTTTTTTAGTTTTACTAAGTGTTAACAATGAGATTATGCGGTTTTTGCAATCTATTAACACTGCTTTTGCCATTTTTTACAAAAATCTGTCACCAAAAAAAGTCTTTCAATAAAATGATTAATTTGCAGATGATTATTCATGAAAAAACCTGATTTGACATTGATGTTGAGATAGTGTGTATAACACGGAAGAAATATAAAATAACATTATCACAGATCTCATAAATGCATTCATTTTATTGGACTCTCTAAACCCTCCAACATGTTCAAGGATAACATTGCACAGGGAAATGAGAAAAAATGTAGGGAAAAAAGCCTAATCTGCTTTATATCTGTATTATTGTAGTTCCTTTAGTTATTCAAAACAATATTATTCAATTTAAATATTTACTATATATCGGTTTTACCCAATGACTACGTCTGCTGCCATTGGCATTATGAATATTTATGACAATACACAGGCACAAATTGCTACAGAAGCACATTTTATTGTTAAAATAATATTATGAAACTGGTTCGTCATACTGGGAACTGGGAACTCGGCCCATGTTGTTTAAGGTTTCACTCTTTGCTTGTACGGCCTCACGTGGCCTCGCTCCCAAATACATGTCGGATCTTATCCAGGTCTATCAGACGACAAGGCCAGTGAGGTCATCTCAAATATCACTTTTAAAGATCCTAACTCTCATCTAAAGTCCAAAAGGGATCGTGCCTCTTCAGTTGCGGCAATAAAATCTGGAATAACCCGCCTTTGGATATTAGATGTTGTCCTACACTGGTTTTTTATAAATCATGTTCGAGGGCGCATTTACTTGCTCAGGCTTTTACGTTTTACTGTTGTCTTGCATTTTAATTGCCCTTTGGTTTGGTGTTTAATGTTTTTTGTATTTTTTGCCATGTATGCTGTTGGAATATTCTTTTAATGGAAAGCACTTTGGCCAACTCATGTTGTATTTAAATGTGCTATACAAACTAAGCTTCGGACGGCAGCTTTTGTTGCCTGAGCGTTTGTCTTCTCCTTTCCTGAAGGCCTTGTTGAGCTCTGGATGCTTATTGGTTTTAGGGGGAGGGTTTCGCATCTTCCCAATCAATAGAAGACTTTAATATGGACCAAAGGTCATTAATGAGCCGCAAAAGAAGGAAGTCACTCTGCTGTACACAGAGTATAGTGGTTTGTGTTATATATTTATAGCAAGATTATCTTGGTTAATCATTACGAGCTAGCCTATGTCTTGCTGTTCGGAAACTGCAAGGAAATTTCACAAAGAAATGCGAAAATTTGAAGTTGAAAACCTGTTTTTCTTGCAAAAACCTGAATTTTTTGCTTCATTTACAACTTGGAAAAATTATTTTTACATGGTACCAGAATGATTCAGATTTACAATTTAATCCAAAGAATTGGTTTAAACATTTCACTGTAAAAATTGAATGAAATTTAATTTATACAATTCAATTCGCATTTATTTGTATAGCGCTTTTCACATACACACATGGTTTCAAAGCAGATTTACAGAAAATGCATGAGTCCACATTACAGAGAGATCTGTTATCAGAGGATCTGTCTAAGTTATGTATTTCAGAAATGTACATATACAATCACAGTTAGCTAAAAATGTATTCATTTAAACAATGTAATAATTGAAGGCAGAAACAATGAGCTCATTGAAGTCATGAATACTTGTTTGTGTATTTACAGCTTTTTCATTTGGATTCAACTGATATCTTGTGTCGTATGAATACAGGGTTACACTTTATTTTGAGGTGTCTTTGTTACACTGTAATTACACATTTAGGTACTGAGTAATATTAATTAACATGTACTTACTATAGTGATAGGGTTAGTTGCATGTTATTATGCATAATTTATAGTTATTACTGTAGTAATGACATTTAAAAAAGAACACTAAAGTCATTCAGCTGTATTAGTAACACTGTATTTTAATGCAAGGCACTGAAAGGCATATGTTGTAAACGCCATCTTCCGCTGTGAGGAACTGAGGCCTCGCCCAGCTTTACTTCACTAATAACTGTGGCTCCCTCTAGTGTTCACAAAGTGCCATTCATTGGCAGATTATTACGGTGAGCGGGAGGGGACATGTTCAGTTCACATAGTTTCGTCGTGGCCACGTCATATTACAGTTTTTCTCAATTGCTAAAACACTAAAACCCATTGGCTGAACAAAGTTCTCGGTTGCCTGAACTCATTTAGCTAATTGTGTAGTCTGTTGTCAATGCCTTAAACCATTTCACATGGTGTAAATCAATTTGCAGATCTCACTTAGACTTATCAGCAAAACTCTAAACACATTCTCATTCTCAAAACACATTCTGCACTTTAATGCACATGTCATCCATACTGGTAAACACAAGTGGCAACAATCAAATACAAATAGAGAACGCATGTCATTGATTGAACACAACCACTCAAAACTGATTTAACCTGTTTCAAAAGATGTGACACAACCAATATAAGCCAGTTCAGAGAGAAAACAGGTTGCTGAAGGTGGGAAGGAGAAAGTCTGAGAATGGATAGAAGAAACAATGTGAGAGGACGAGGACGAGTGCATATGCGAGGTGGGCGAGGAAGAGGAAGAGGAGGAGGGCAAGAAAGGAGGAGGGACAATATTGCTTGTGATGTCGACGAAGTGCTCTGGCCTGGCCTGACCCAGCCCAAAGACAAGAAGAAGCACATTGATCACATCTTTACTCCTTTGATTTTTGTCCCTTTTAGTATTGTTTACTGTAATACAGTGCATTATAGGCTGTATACTGTACAATGGACAAATTGTATGACCTGAAAATTGTCAACAGTACCATTTGTTTACAGTAGTGACTGCTCAATAGATTTTGACTGGTTGCAGGTTCATATCATCCAAGAACAAGAATTACAGTATCACAGAGACAAAGGACAAGTTTGTGAGATGCAGGGTACAGTACAGTAGAAATAAGGAGGAGGAAGAACAAAAAATTAAATTGCAAAGAGCAAAGCAGAGTAGTAATTTCTGATCAATTTTGAGCTACTATGATTATGTTTCATGTTTTTGTTCATCAAAAGACAATGACGGAAAAATATGAAATTTGCTTTGAGATTAAAAATGTACTTCTCCCTGAGAACTATATGTTTTTTATTTTTTACTTTTCTTTTTATTTCCTTTTATCAAGTGCAGTCATACAGTATGTCACAAATGAACTTTCTGATGGTACAGTAAGATGTCACGGGTGAGTCTACAAACAGAATAGCAGTCCATAGATATCTTTCGAGAACTATGTTTTGAACAATGTGTTTTCTATTTTTTGGTGTATTGTTTACTGACTGCTTGATAGTGTATATTTTGATCACTTTGTCTATGATTTGAGAGCAGTGTTTGATTTTGAACACAGGTAAAACTGTTTTGAGGCAAAAGTTTCATTTTGCAAGAGGAGTCAGAGGTTTTGTGTATAGAGCTTGAAGATGAGGTTTTGTGTTTAATGTTTTCAGAAAATGGAGCAAGGTTTCAGAAATTGTGTTTTAGCAATTGAGAAAAACTGTAACTGGTGGGATACATAGACTGTAAAAAAAAAAAGAAAAAAAAAAGGGATAGTGATAATATGTCATGGCCATGATATGATAATTTGTGGGAGCGTAATCATTACTCGTGGGAACCCTATTTTAACCCAGTTTGTTGAGGTAAAACCTTCCGGAAGTTTTTGCAGGGTGGGATGTCTGAGTACGTCCCAAAACTTGCCTAGTATACTCTACTGCTACACACTCAAAAGTATGCACTTTTTCTCAACAAAAAGAGTACATTCTTTTAGGGCATATATGTTATATATATATATATATATATATATATATATATATATAGTACTGTGCAAAAGTCTTAGGCATGTTAATATCCCCACCCCAAAAATGGTTTTAAGTCAGTTATTTATATCTTTTGCTGTAGTGTGTCAGTAGGAAATCTCAGTTTACATTTCCAAACATTCTTTTTGCCATTAATTGTAATAATCCAGTGAGATTTGTGTATGCACAAGGAGTCTGACAACAGCCGGTCTGATCTGATCTCACCATCATCGAGTCCGTCTGTGATTACATGAAGAAACAGAAGAAACTGAGACAGACTAAATCCAGAAGAACTGCGGGAACGTCTCCGAGACGCTTGAAGAAACCTTCCTGCAAAGCTACAGTACTGGGAAAAGCACTGGCACTTGTGTTAAAATGCTGTAAAGTGAGAATGCTTTCAAAAATAAAATCACAAATTGAATTTATTTATGATTTAACTTCTATTAACAAATTCAAATCAATATATGGTGTAACGACCCTTTGCGTTTAAAACGGCTTTTGTCCAGCTACACTTGTGCATAGTTTTTCAGGGAGCTTTGCAGGAAGGGTTCTTCAAGCGTCTCGGAGATGTTCCCGCAGTTCTTCTGGATTTAGTCTGTCTCAGTTTCTTCTGTTTCTTCCTGTAATCACAGACGGACTCGATGATGGTGAGATCAGATCTGACCGGCTGTTGTCAGACTCCTTGTGCATACACAAATCTCACTGGATTATTACAATTAATGGCAAAAAGAATGTTTGGAAATGTAAACTGATATTTCCCACTGACACACTACAGCAAAAGATATAAATAACTGACTTAAAACCATTTTTGGGGTGGGGATATTAACATGCCTAAGACTTTTGCACAGTATAGTAAAGTATAAGTAGGCGAATTGGGAAGCAACCAGAACGGAAATCAAAACAGTGTTTACATGTTTTCAAGCAGGCATTTAGATTTTTTGGATTCTCTTTGGCACATACAGAAAGTTGTTTTACAATACCAATAAAGGGTGCATTTGATTTGTTAATTTCTAGGTCATTTTAAAATGACAATTTTCTCAAAATTTTTTATGCGTTTTGGCCATTCATTTACACGACAGCGGCGTTTTGGGGGCCTGAAAACACACTTTTGAAAAAAACAAAAAACGTGAATCTTTGAAGACGATGACGTCATGCACATGCGTATTACGTATTCAGTCTATAGTGTTTCATCGCCATCTACTGGCCTGGCAGCAGAATACAGCGGTTTTAGTAGTTTCCGTGGA
The DNA here is from genome assembly GCF_949319135.1 of Squalius cephalus. Classification (NCBI taxonomy): domain Eukaryota; kingdom Metazoa; phylum Chordata; class Actinopteri; order Cypriniformes; family Leuciscidae; genus Squalius; species Squalius cephalus. The sequence goes on from NC_137137.1 coordinate 33,480,351, forward strand.
TCCGTGTGAATAGGGATCGTTTTGACAATGTCTGTACGTGGAAAACTCAAACTACTGGATGTGTAGAGTCACGCTGGCTGGGAGATCGGCCAACAGGGAATTGCAGGAATAATCTAGTCTTGAAATGTCAAGAGCTCGGATGAAGATCTGCACAGACTGCTGAAACAGGAATGCTTGTGAACAGTGTGAACCTGACCGGGCGGTTGTGGGTTGTAAAGCTCAACTGGTTTCTTGCTGTCATGTTCGGCATTAGTGTTGTTGACCCCTATTGAACAGTGATGTTGTGGTGCAAGATTGAGCTGAAGCCAGACATGCCTTTATGATTGTTTCCAGTGAAGTTCTGCATGTTGAGAAAAGGAGGGGACAAAGCACTGAACCATGGCAAACCCGGTGATTTGATTCAGACACGTCTACACTAATGCAGATATACTGGAAAAATGATATTAAACCATTCAAGCGCATGAAGACCCGCAGGCTGTTTTCACATCCAAAGCGCACTCACAGAAAGCCGCCTCTCATTCGGTTTAGTGTGTGATACTGAACTGAGTTCTCTTCCGTGTTTTCTTGCACTTGAACAGACAAATACAGTCGGTTATATCTTATGTAAACAGTCGGTTTGTAAACAGGTAAACACACAACACAGCTGACACAGGCAAACACACAACACAGCTGACACAGGTAAACACACAACACAGCTGACACAGGTAAACACGCAACACAGCTGACACAGGTAAACACACAACACAGCTGACACAGGTAAACACACAACACAGCTAGCGTGTTATGGGCAACAACAACTCAACCTGTAAGAAATCGAAAGGACATAAAGGCACACTGTGTAGCTTTTCAACCTTCATAATATATTTCCAAGACCCTTGTGATGGTACATCGACTTACAATAGGTTGAATGACACGTCTGCCATAGCCTGACGGGGTCTGTATCGCTTTTAATGGCACTATGTAACTTCGGGGTTCGGGTAGTAACCCGAGCACAAAAAGAACTACAAAATTCGACTGCTTTACGGCATACGTCACTTCCCCCACCACTTCCTCAAATGTGGATGTGAAAGGCCAACCAGCGTTTGTTTTAGGCTTTCGTGCATATATGTTTTTGTCATGGGGGCTGTTTACACCTGGCCACTTCATGCGTTTTCTCAGATCGGATAGCTATCTGATCGTGAAAAGACCAGGTGTAAATGCCCTCCGAAACGCATTCAAGACGGATTTGAATCCGATCCCTCAAACCACTTCAGGGGGAGGTCTGAGACGCATCCCAGACGAAACTGGACAAGTGTAAATGCATCTGGTTGTTGAAACCATATGTAAATTGTACTCCTCCCAAAAATGCTAATTATTTTTTTTTTTAAACGTGTGAGAGCATTTTATAGGCTATATGTTATAGCCAGATATGACGACGCTACTGGAACACGCATCACCGCAGATGAGCATCTATTCATCAAGCCAACGTGCAAACTATCGCAAATCAAAGTGAAAGTAAGTTACAGACGCTTAACACACAATCATTGTCATTAAAAGTAAAGAAATGAAATGATCTTACCAGCGCTGTTACTGCTCTCTCTTATTGCGGTCTTTGATTTTGAAATTTTAGCTGATGATCAATAAAATGCAGTTCATATCTGTTGCTTTCGGTGACGTGCACTCCATTAAATCTGCATATCGCGCGGGAATCGCAAAAACACATTTATGTGACCAGGTGTAAATGGAATCGTTTTGATAAATCAGATAGCTATCCGATCTGAGAAAACGCATGAAGTGGCCAGTAAATAAATCTCTTATTTGTAAACTTGTTTGATTTCTATGTTGTATGTTGTTGCACTTGCTTGTAGTATGTTTTTTTACATGCCGTTCATTCATTTATTGCTGATAATTAGGAGGGGTATTCACGACAGTGCAAGTATTCCACAGCGACTCTAGGGGTCGCTGTTTGACAAAAACACAATTCCTACACAGTGTGCCTTTAAGTACTCGTTCATTCAACTTTCGACCTATAACCCATGTTGAACTTGCAAAACCTACAATCAAATCTGAGATTTCTCAGCGGCAATCGGGTGAAAGAGACAAATTTAGCCGTCTAGCGCCATAGACTCCCATTCATTCTGCACTCCTGGCGATCGCCCCCAGTGGAACTCTGGTGGAACTACAACCACAATTCGGTACAATAGGACTTAATAGGGAGTGGCCAGGCTCTCCGTAGACGGGCTCTGATTACGTGTTCAGTCTATAGTGTTTCATCGCCATCTACTGGCCTGGCAGCAGAATACAGCCGTTTTAGTAGTTTTCGTGGATCCGTGTGAATAGGGATCGTTTTGACAATGTCTGTACGTGGAAAACTCAAACTACTGGATGTGTAGAGTCACGCTGGCTGGGAGATCGGCCAACAGGGAATTGCAGGAATAATCTAGTCTTGAAATGTCAAGAGCTCGGATGAAGATCTGCACAGACTGCTGAAACAGGAATGCTTGTGAACAGTGTGAACCTGACCGGGCGGTTGTGGGTTGTAAAGCTCAACTGGTTTCTTGCTGTCATGTTCGGCATTAGTGTTGTTGACCCCTATTGAACAGTGATGTTGTGGTGCAAGATTGAGCTGAAGCCAGACATGCCTTTATGATTGTTTCCAGTGAAGTTCTGCATGTTGAGAAAAGGAGGGGACAAAGCACTGAACCATGGCAAACCCGGTGATTTGATTCAGACACGTCTACACTAAAGCAGATATACTGGAAAAATGATATTAAACCATTCAAGCGCATGAAGACCCGCAGGCTGTTTTCACATCCAAAGCGCACTCACAGAAAGCCGCCTCTCATTCGGTTTAGTGTGTGATACTGAACTGAGTTCTCTTCCGTGTTTTCTTGCACTTGAACAGACAAATACACACAAAAATATGGCAAAATATCCCTGTAAACAGTCGGTTATGTCTTAAAGGGATGGTTCGGACTCCGGAGTAAAATCAACCTAGGGTCCTTTGCACCATGACCTTGAGCCAAACACCCCCCCAAGAGGCCTTTTTTCCCTTGGTCGAACATTATTAAAGTTAGAGCTTATTTAGAGAGATCAGCCGGATGGCTTAGTGCAGGCGCTAATGGATCCAAGGCTGTATATCGTAAATTACTCCACTAATAATGCCCAGAATGGCACCAAACTTCTACAGTTGTACAAATAGGTTCTGTACTCATAAAACGAGGCATTGGAAAGTTTGTAAGTACATCAGGAGTTTATTTAAATAACACTTGCCCGATGGCTAATGCTACCGCTAACCCGGACATCGACGTCACTTCAGTGATTAGGGAAAAGCACGTAAAAGTCCTGGCAGAAAGCGATGCATAAGGATGTAGTGTAACGACGAATTATTATTTTTTCCGAAGTGTTAACAAATAATTGTTGCAAACTGGTACTACCAACAAAATAAGGCTTCTGGGGGGGGGGGGGGGGGGGGGGGGTGTTTGGCTTGAGGTCATGGTGCAAAGGACCCAAGGTTGATTTTACTCCGAACCATCCCTTTACGTTAACAAACAGTTGACTAATGTCTCAGTGTATTGGATCCGTGCACCTCTTAAAGTGACAGCGGCCTAATATTCCCTCTGCAGTCTTTATAATAGCGTTAATCAAACAATGACACCCGCTGTTATTTTACATTTGATAACAGTTTCTATACCTGAAAACACTGTTTATTTCAATCATGTCTCTGCTCAGTTGTATTTATTTGTGTGATTGCTAATTGTTTTTTTATTTAATTACTGTTTACTTGTCTTTAAAGGAGAACTCGGCAACTCTAGCGAACTCTAGTCACTTCTTCGCTGATTTTCCCTTTTGTTGTCGCATGTTTTCCCCACGAGCTCCCCCTACAGCTGTGGGGGGGCGTATATTTCACAACACGGACGTAAAAAACTCACTTGCGGCGGCCTCCTCCCCCTCTCTACCGCTGCTCATGTGCGTTTGTTATGATCGGAGCAAGCCAACTGTATCGTGTGGAGCTATGTCTACCGAGGTGGGTAATCTGGTAATACATCATACATGCGTGTGTGTTTATGTCGAATTGCCGTAAAACAATTCGTGTTTCAAGCTCGCGCTCGTTCTCGTTTCTCACGAGACTTCCAATTTCTGTCTTACCGGGACGGCAGTCCCCAAGTTGCAAGGGTGGTTTTCCGCCTGGGAACGCTGGGGGGAGCAGAGAAAGTCATCAATATCACCAGAATAGGTTGTTTAACCATCCAAATGATTTCTAGACAGTTTTATTAAGTTAAAAAAGTTACCAAGTTCTCCTTTAATAATGCTTGAAAATTTTGTTATTATTAGTTAGGCTAGTTGTTTTTGCTGTGGTGTTTTTTAAACCTCTGTTGATTTTTGTTCATAGTATTCAGTCACACATAAATGTTTTGCAATAAGACAGAATAAATGTGAATGATATCTTTTTTTTTTTTTTTTTTTTTTTACACCTTTATTTAGAATTGAAATTAGGAATCGATAAGAATCGGAATCGTTAAAATTCAAACTATACCAAACCCTAACAATGACGTTTAGTCATGTGATGCATATTGTACCCATAGAGATGTGTTTATACTGCTATGTGCTGTTCACTGTCAGTGTTGATGAAGATAAATGTTACTTCATATAATCTTCATATTGTATATCCTGCAAAGACGACAAAAAATGTACAATCAATTGCTGTCCTGCGTCAAAACATAAGGGCAATTGTGTTTTAGACCAGACATGGAGTGCGACCCGAATGCAGATATTTTGCTAATAAAATGATCAGAACAGAATAGCATGAGAACTTTACGTCTGGTCTCTCGCCATCATCTCAGTGAGATCTTATTATGTTATTGGCCAATGCATTAAGATGATTTCAGTGTGGACAAGAAACTTTTGCAAAAAGCAAGTGTGTGTGGAAAGCATTTAAAACGAAAACTATTCCTGGGTCTTTAAAGATAAATACATGTGCAATTTCTTATAGATATTCTAGGTATTTTATTAAACAAGCAAATAGCTTTTGCTCACAATCAAGGAACAGTAGAAATGACACGCAGAGGTTCTGTTATAAAAATGTCTGTTCTGCTTTGCATTAGTCCTCATGTTCCCAGCGGTCGGAGATCGTCGCTCTACTTCCTGAAACGGTCAAGAGTCGTCTTCATTCCCAAGTCTCTCTTCTCCTTGGACTTCTCTTCCAGCTCTTTCTGTCTTTCCATTTTCTCTTGTACAGATTGTCGAATTATATCCTGCAGAATCACACGAGAGAGGAAGTGATGTGAGCAAAGAGCAAAAGAGAAACACTATACTGAGAGAGGATTTGTGGGTAAGTTAGACCTTTAACTGTACAAATCCCTCAAGTCTATGATATTCTGGTTATGCTCTATATTTTTGACCAAAATTTGAATCTGCTTGGTTAAAGTTACCTCTCCTCCTTAGCAAACATGTGTGTGTGATTCCAAACACACCAGTCTAATACTTAGGATTAATGATTTTAATAAACCTCAATCATGATCAGTATCAAACACCACTAATACAAACACTGTCAGGTGCTCTTGAGCTTGAACATGCAAATACATTAAAGACGACAGACAAAAAAGAAAAAGTAAAAAGTAAATACCCTCTGATCCTCATGGGCGACTTTCCTCTTTCTTTTCTCCACAGAGCCAGCCGAACTTCTTCCTTTCTTCTTTTTTATGGGCTTAAACTTCTCTTTTGCCAATGGATCAAAGCCCTGAAATAAAGACAAGACAAAGTCTAAACTAATGACATTATACTGTCTGGTTTCTCGTAAGCTCAGGAGACACGAAACACAGAGCGGATCACATGATCGAGTTAGACCAGGAAACATCTCAGACATCATTTGAGCTCTGCACAGAATGCTGTATTTTAAAGCGATATGGAGGAGATTATGAGGAAACTGCTGGTCACGGCTCTGGCCGAGCTGTGAGATAAACTAAACACTATTGGTTATTTTTTTTGTGCATTTCAAATGGTTGAAGGGTAAAGTATTCTTAAAATGCACTCTAAAATGTTATTTATTTAGAATAAATAATTATTCACAGTATTTTGAAGTGCCCACGATAACAGTATCGTGCATGTTTCATTATTGCGATATATATTACCGAATACTGAAGGATGTCTAGTCTGAAGTGAGCGTAAACAAGCTGAAAACTGTCATTAATGTTAATTAAAACACAAAGAGAAAATCACTCAGTGCTCTTGACTGATTAACTTTTCTAGCTTTAATAAGAATCAATTTATATTTCATTCATTTTATGCAGTATTTTTTTTAACATTTGCTTATTGCAGTATTTCTTAATACATGTTAAATAAATAAGCATCTTTGTACTACTGTTTTTAATTTGCTTCTTATTTTTTTTCGAAGCCTCTAAAGGGACATGGTAATGAATTAAAAAAAATGAGATGAGGGGAAAAATAAAAATTTCAATGTTCTTGCGTTTTGAGTTTCTCGGGGGGAACGCAAAAGCATAGACATAAAACATTTTTTTCTCACGTCTCATATTTTTGCCCTTCATGTCCCTCTAGGGGCTCCATATATATATTTTATACCATAAATAAAAACAACTTGTGATATACATCTTTATCGTGAAATTAAATGTTCTGATATTGTGAAAATATTGGTAATATCGCCCACTACTAATTGGATGTTCCAGCTTACTGCAATCTCACCCATATGTGACCCTGGATCCAGTCTCGAGTCGCACGGGTATATTTGTAGCAATAGCCAACAATACATTGTATGGGTCAAAATTATCGATTTTTCTTTTATGCCAAAAATCATTAGGACAGCAATGGACAAGTTTAATTCAAAGCATTTTTATAATGGAAAAATTAACCTACACTATAAGGTTAAGAGAATCATCATTTAAGGAAAAATGGAGAAAATGGACCCATTTTCTGGCCCTAGAGTCTACATAACTGTTCTTCCCAATACAACTGTACACTGAGTGTTAATTTTGTGAGATTCTACTGATTGGGTTTCTGGTAAACTTGCGCAAAAGATGGTAGAAATATTGTATATGTAAGGTTTATTGATCAGTGATTCCGATGATCACAATTTTTTTTTTTTTTTATCAATTGTATTAGATGCCTCCTCCTTACCTTCCTTTGATTTTGTTCAATGTACGTTATCGTTGTCATAAAATTCCAATAAAAATGAAAGTATTAAAAAAAAAAATCATTAGGATATTAAGTAAAGATCATGTTCCATGAAGATATTTTGTAAATTTCCTACTGTAAATATATAAAACACTTATTTTTGTGAGTGAATGCAGCACAGTCGTGAAGATAAATGGACAACTTTAAAGGAGATTTTCTCAATGTTTCGATTTTTTTGCACCCTCATTCCAGATGTTCAATAGTTGTATATTGGCCAAATATTGTCCTATCCTAACAAACCATACATCAATGGAAAACTTATTTATTCAGCTTTCAGATGATGTATAAATCTCAATTTTAAATATTTGACCCATGTGACTGGTTTTGTGGTCCAGGGTCACATATGTATTTGTGCTGGGTTACCAGTGCTGAACTTACCAAAGCCTCAACCCGTTCCTTGTGCCTCTGCTCAAAGCTGGCGTGGTCCACTTTACCCAGCTGTCCCGGGTCCAAGCCGATCAGCTCAGGCTGCACCTTCTCCAGCAGGGCCTTGACCTCCCACTCCTGTCTCTGCTTGAAGCTGCGGTACGGGTTTGTGTCCAGGGCATCAAAGTTCGGTTCTCCTGCACCTGGAGAGACATTCAAGAGCTTGCATTCTCCTTTTTTGAAGTGAAATGTGACCTGTAGATTTTTTGAGACATTCAGGCCTCGTTTACACCTGATATTAAAGGGGTGGTTGATTATGATTTGACTTTTCTAACTTTAGTTAGTTAGTGTGTAATGTTGCTGTTTGAGCATAAACAACATCTGCAAAGTTACAACACTCAAAGTTCAAAGCAAAGGGAGATATTTGCTTTTACAGAAATCACTTTATAAGGACTACAACAAACGGCTGGTCGGGACTACACCACATTCCTCCCGGGTTAGTGACATCACCAACCCTAGAATTTACATAAACCCCGCCTCGCAACAAAGGGCTATATATGTCTCAGCAGAGAACGAGTTATTGAAGCTCCGCCCTCTGTGCCGGGAGCAGCAGCTCATTTGCATTTAAAGGGACAAACAAAACAATGTGTTTTTGCTCACCCTCAAAAAAGGAAAATTTTAACATGCTATAAATCTGTGGGGTATTTTGAGCTAAAACTTCACATACACATCAAGGACATCAGAGACTTATTTTACATCTTGTGAAAAGGGGAATTACACCACCCCTTTAAGATGCGTTTCGGTCGATCGGATCACAAGTAGACGAGGGAAACACATTCCCGTTTACACCTGGAGTTTTAATCCGTCTCTTTTGTCCACTTTCAAACACTTCTGTCCTGATTTCTGCGAGGGGAGGGTCTATGGGTGAGTAAACGTTTGGGTTTTTCAGATCTTTCAATGTAATGGACAATAAGCTCATATCATTAACATATGAACGCGCCCGGAGACGATGGAGAAACACACGGAGAGCATCAGCTTCAGTTTCTGCTCTGACAGACGCGAGATCAGCCGAACGCTGTGAGTGTGTGTCAGAAATCAGGAATGGAGAGAGAACATTGAGCTTCGTACATTTTTCATCTTCAAACCAAACTTGAGTCTTCAGCCGACAGTTTAAATCCCGCTCTATCGCTCTTCCCATAATGTTCCCGCATTAGACCAGTAGACGGAGAGAAGACGGTCTTTAGTGGCTGTTTGAACACATTCGGTCACATGAGCGTTTACACTACGAAAGCAATCCAGTCGAAAGTGTTTTCCACTAACCCTGGAAGTGGAGGAAACTGGACGAGCTCAAAGTGTTTTAGACCCGTTTAATCCTGTATTTAGAGTCGTCCACTCGTGATCCGATCGACCAAAACACATCTTAAAGGGATAGTTCACTTTGAAATTAAATTTTGGTATGTTTTAGCTTACCTCAAGGGCATCCAAGATGTAGGTTTATATAGTTTTTACCTTTTATACACAGCCACGTCCAAGTGATCTGAGGGCGCGAGCGCATCCTGGTGTGTGACGTGTGCGCAGACTGGTGCATAGATATATACACTAGATGTCGCCTTGGCTACAGCAGTTCATTGGAACGAATGTCTTTAATGCGACATCTAGTGTATATATATATCTATGCACCAGTCTGCGCACACGTCACACACCAGGATGCGCCCGCGCCCTCAGATCACTTGGACGTGGCTGTGTTATAAGAGGTAAAAACGATATAAATACTGTTCGTTTTCTCACACAAACCGCTCGTTTCATGTCTTAGGCCATCAATGTGTACTTACCATGGGGAATTGTTTAATTTGGACTCTGTGCATGCTCTTTGAGACAGTGACCATAGACCTGCATGATATGACTGTCAGACAAGAACGGTTTGACCTAAAAATATCAAAATTGAAACTACTGCGGAAAAAAAGACACCTACATCTTGGATGCCCTTGAGGTAAGCTAAAACATACCAAAATTGTATTTCAATGTAATACAGCTGTAAACAGGGCCCAAGTCATGATCTCTGCAATATACTGAAAAAGTATAAATCTCAACACTAAAATAACACAGTGAAACACTACATTATCTGACTTATCTCCCCAAAACTGCTGCTCATTCGCATTAAACAATGTCATGTTGCTGTGTTTCTCTGGCAGTGCGAACAGGGCTTTACAATGCAGTGCAAGCATCACTAGGTTTGGGAACAGAGCTCATGAAACAGCTGACTATACATGCAGGTATGAAGGAGTGAACATGTCCTTTGAGTGAACTTTGATGTATTTGTGTCTTACCTGGTACAATCATGCTGGTGAAGCCCTGATCATGTCCGATTCCCAGAACATCCTCAAACGGGCAGTACGCAAGCCCACAAACCTGCCCTCGAAGGCGGTGAGCCATGTAGGGTTTGGATAAAGTACTGCTTCCACAAGCGTTCTTATAGACCTGTGGATGCATACAGACAACGCTAAGACCTCGTTCACACTGTCAGTCCAGATCTGATTTGTGAATGTGATTGTAATCTGATTTAAGGTGTTGACTGTCCACACGGTGTATCCCAGCGGTTCAGATCTGATTTGTGTGTCCATGCCACTCTTTAGTATTTCGGAATATCTGCATTGATCTCAAAACATGTCTCCATTATATTGTTTTCTGGTAGTCTGACACTTTGCATGTTTACATGCATGTTTCCTGTATAGGAACATCTGACATGTTTACGTTTTACAAGAAACTTATATAAACCACACAAAATCCGGTGTGACTGAAGTGTATTTCCAGAAATGCAATTTGAGTGGGATTTACTTATTTTATATTAGGTGTATGTTTTTCTTGGTGTCATGTTTTGATGTTATTTTATGTTTCTATGTATTTTAGAGTTATTTACTATTTATGGACAGCACTTTGGTCCATTCTAATGGTTTTGAAAGTGCTTTATAAATAAAAGCTGAGTTGAGTTGATTTCAAAACACAATGTAGCTCAAAATGGGTTTGTAAAAAAAAATATATACAGTACCAGTCAAAAGTTTGGAAACATTACTATTTTTAATGTTTTTGAAAGAAGTCTCTTATGCTCATCAAGCCTGCAGTTAAAAAGAAAAAACAAACAAACAAAAAAACAGTAATATTATGAAATATTATTACAATTTAAAATAATGGTTCTCTTTTTTAATATACTTTAAAATGTAATTTATTTTTGTGATGCAAAGCTGAATTTTCATCAGCAAGTACTCCAGTCTTTGGTGTCTTATGATCCTTCAGAAATCATTCTAATATGATGATTTATGATCAATGTTGGAAACAGTTGTGCTGTTTAATATTTTTTTTATAACCTGAGATACTTTTTTCAGGATTATTTGATGAATAAAAAGTTAAAAAGAACTGTATTTATTTAGAATAGAAATTTTTTGTAACAATATACACTACCGTTCAAAAGTTTGGGAACAATAACTATTTTTTTTTTAAAGAAATTAGTACTTTAATTCAACAAGGATGCGTTAAATTGATAAAAGGTGATGGTAACGATTTATATTGTTAGAAATGTTTTTATTTTTAATAAATGCTGTTTTTATGAATAAATGCTGTTAACGTTTTACTCATCAATGAATCCTGAAAAAAGTATTCCAAAAAAATATATTAAGCAGCACAACTGTTTCCATCATTGATCATAAATCAGCATATTAGAATGATTTCTGAAGGATCATAAGACACCAAAGACTGGAGTACTTGCTGATGAAAATTCAGCTTTGCATCACAAAAATAAATTACATTTTAAAGTATATTAAAAAAGAGAACCATTATTTTAAATTGTAATAATATTTCATAATATTACTGTTTTTTTTTTTTTTTTTTTTTTTTAACTGCAGGCTTGATGAGCATAAGAGACTTCTTTCAAAAACATTAAAAATAGTAATGTTTCCAAACTTTTGACTGGTACTGTATATAAATTGTGTGCTTTTTTGCCGTTCACACTCAGATTCTAATCGGATATCCACAAAAATCTAATTTGGATCGATGGTCTGAACGAGGCTTAATAGCAGCATTATAATATTAAATCAATTCAAGTTAATTTGTATAGCGTATATGTATTTCACAATAGATATGGTTTCAAGCAGCTTTATAGAGAAAGCTTGTTTCAATGTTACAATTTAGCAAGTATTCTAAAATTACAATATTGAATTGCTGTGTACCATTCATAACTGCAACTTATGTGTATGCGCAGCTGTTTCTTTATCTTCTTCATATTATTTTCTATATATAACATTTTGAAAAGAATTCAGTACTCTTGTTAAATGCCATTTTGTCCTCAAGTATATCAGAAATAAAGGAATGTCTCCAGGGCTCAACAATAAATTGGTCATTCACTCGCTCAAGTCAAAAATTGCTTGTCAGGATTTTTTTTTTTTGATTTTTGTTTAAATATAATTTGTTCTGAAGCAATATTCTCATCAGTGTTCTATTAGCTTTGACATTTAGATCTGCATTTACCCTGAGGACATTTTTTACCTTTAAAAAGGGCATTTTTCCCCTAATGTTATTAAATATATGCTTCATCTTTCATTTCAAATTCTTAAATTTGATCAATAAATTTAATTAGTATACTGAGACACTATATGGCTGTTACCAATCAAATGAAATAATTGACAAAAAAAAACCTGCGTTAAATAATGTTATGAAATTGTTTTAAATATTTTTTGAATATACAAATAAGAAATGTTGAGGAAAAAATGATTGGATTTAAACATGAAACTAAATCACCAGCTAATCCATCTTAATGAGTGAGTCATTGAATCTTTCGCTCAACCAATTGTTCAAAACGCTGGATCATTCAGTAATGGAGTGAGATGCGCTGTGGTTCTGCTGTGATCTTTGTTTGGATCTATTTTCGCTGCTGAAATATTACAAAAACACTCACTATTACATCTAAAATGTAAGTGACTTAATATTAACTACTAGTTTATTGAACTGTTGAATGAAATCAGTGTCACGTTTTCAATCATGATTGTATTCAGGAAAACAGCGCCCTTGATCATGTGATGTTGCTTAACTGTATCATATATTATAAATATAAAAACTCAATTTATAATTTTTACCTCAGTATATTAACTGAGTTTTTTGAGTGAGCTGCGCTTATTTGTTTCCATTTGTCTGCGCGAGCCTCAACAGCGTCAGTACATTACACACATTATTGTCCACTATCAATTGCCACTTACACGACGTAATAAAATTCCTTGTTTTGGTGATTCCAGGTTTTTTTGCGGATCTCTGAGCTGGTGTGAGTACGTGGAGGCGGGGCTCATTTGCATATTCATAGAACCACGTATACTATAATGAGGCAAGGGTGTCGAATTACATTCAAGCTATTTTAAGGCATGAAGAATTTTTTTTCAAGGAAAAAACGTTTAAATATGTAATTTTGTTGATCAAAGATGAGTTTTAAGGGATACAATTATTGACTACAGGGGGACTTTAGCACTCAGTAGTAATATTATCAATTCGACTGCAATAACACTAGAATAATATGGCATAATTGATGAAGTTTGCATAGGTTATTGTTAAGGGTTGGGTTAGGACCGTGGATGATGATCTTGTGTGTGTGTATCATGTGTCCATCTACACTACCTGTACAACATCTCCAGTAGCAGCGCTTAGCAGTCCTTTCTGGCTCAGAGACAGGCAAGAGGCTCCAGCTGGGAGAAAACAGGAGTGAAGGGGTTTAAACGCTCGGATGTCATACACCTTCAGCTTCCGGTCCAGACCTGACGTCACCATGTGCCTGCAATAAACAAATATGACATTTTATTGGTATAAACGAAGGGTCTTGTAAGGTATGGTCCAGTGTGCAACAACTAAATCAATAATAATCGATGCTATAATTAAAATTGACACGGAAAATATCTGATAGTCACGTCACTATATCTGATATAATATCTGATAGTCGTGTAAGCGGCCCCTAAGTTAATAACTAATGATTTTTACAAACGGAAATGAATAACTGACTTTAGCTGGACAATGACTATATTCTAGAGCTGCTGTAAAGCCAAAACAATCTCTGTTACTTTGCTATTATCACTGTAAAGCTGCTTTGAAACAATCTGTATTATTAAAAGCGCTAAATAAATAAAGGTGATTTAACTATACCCACAGAAAGCACAAGAACTGGCATATTGCCATGGCACAGTTTGTTTTTCTTTTCTTTTTTCTTTTTAAAGATGCAACAACCAGATGTGTATAATTTCTTGAATTCAATTCCCCCAGTATAGAGTGATCTGTATAAACAGTGCTCTGTTTTTTGTCATACAGATAAGTATGAGTAATGTATCATTCGAAACTGTTAAGGGTCTACTTTTAAACATAATTAATTTAATATATAATCAAATTAACCGAGACTCAGCGTCAACAATATAATTTCTTGAGTCAGGCACTGAAGTGAATTCCCCCAGTATATAGTGATGACAACTTAAAATACTTCTTGTCATACAGATAAGTATGAGTAATGCATCATTCGAAACTGTTAAAGGGATATTTCACCGCTGGAAAGATGAATGTATATTTAAATTGGGTCATTTATGTAGTAGAAATAAGTTTTTAAATCGAAATCAATCGAAATTATTGCTCAATCTCGATTATCGAATCAAAAAATGGAATCGTCGATGCTGCCACGCCCCCATGTCACGTCAGAGCGGAAAAAAAAAACACACGTGTTGAAGTGCTGCCAACTCTCACGCATTCACCGTGAGACACACGCAATTGACACTTTTCACACGCTCTCACGCCACACATCCATTTACTCACGCATAGAAAAATCGCGAAGCAAAGAGGACACGGAGACCGACAGACTAGAGCAGGTTACTTTATGATATAAAAAAATCTCAGATCTCAGATTCTGTCAATTTTATTACGAAATTCAAACAATAAATACCGCTTTGGCGCTTGTAAATGTGACGTGACAGATCCCTAGCGCACGTGAACCGATCATCTCTGCTAGCTAATAGTAAAAAAACACGAACACTGTTGAAAGATACAGTACAACTTACCGAAATGTATATCCCTCATACATAATATCGATCAATCAGTGTTTTTCATCAGCGTGAAGAGGTCAGTAACACAGCTGGAGAACAATTATGTCACATTTACCTCAGGAAAGCCATTTAATGACCATAATACAGGCTATAGCACGTAGTTGGCAAGAAAAAAATAGTTATAGAGAGTATTTTGCTAAATATGTGTTCTATATTACATATTTATTATATTTTTTACTTGTATCATTAAATAAAGTTGTTATTATAATAAAAAAACGCATTATATTTAATTATTTTTAAACTTAAATAATAGCCTACTACCAGCTGATAGGGCTCTCTGTATGTTTACAGCATTAGGTGAGTTGTTTTTTTTTTTCTTTCTTTTTTTTTTAAGACAAATTAACGCATATCTTGTGTAGCCTACCTAATATTTATCCAAATGAGTCAATATTAAATCAAATCACGATAACTGAATTGAATTGAAATAATAAAAAAGCATAGCTTACCAGAAATTGTACCATGTAAACATTGTAACATGTTGTCACTAAACCTAATAAAATTCAGTTTAGTTACTAAAATGTTAGTGACAATCACAATACACTTATTGTGATGCAATTTTTTTTACAATCAAACAAATCGAGAATCGAATCGAACCGTGACTTTAGAATCGAAAATGTAATCGAATCGAGGATTTGGAGAATCGCGACACCCTTAAGTAGAAATGTGAAATTATTTTAGAAGTTGGTGCCTTCTAGACTGAGAAAAGCCAGAAAATTTATTTTTGGCTCATGTGGATGAAAGACAACTCCTCCCAGAATGCACTTGCTTCGCTGCCCTACGAGGACACGCCCAAGCCACGCCTACCGGTTACAGAGGGCAGTATCGGGAGACATGATACAGCTAGGCTACTAAAACTGAAAAGACGCTGTTTTATGGTGAGATCCGCTTATGGTCGGGTTGAAGACATGCGGGACGAGCTCCTCCTACTGGCTGGAGTCTCTCGCCTCTGGACAGAAAAGCCTCAGATGATGCTAAATGACCATTTTTGAGGCTTTTTTCCCAGACACACAATACAGAAATCTCTCGTCTCAGGGGGACATGAGGGAGGGAAGCACGGTCACTCGAGAATACTACCAGGTTTCTACTGATACAAAGCTTAATGCTAATCGGTGAAGTATGCCTTTAAGGGTCTACTTTAATTTGTGTAAAAAAACAAAAACAGGATGTGCTTTCTGCAGTCTCGGTCTGTGTGAACTGGAGCACGAACATAAATAAACTTCATATATAAACAAATGAACCGAGACTCAGCGTCAACAAACACATTAGTATAACTCCTTGAGTCAGGCACTGAAGTGAATTCCCCCAGTATATAGTGATACTCACATGCCGGTTTTGTCCACGGTTAGGGAACGCACAGCACCCCGATGGCACAACATCTTCACAAGCGGCTCTCTCTGGTTGGGCGACCACAGACTCACGGTGCCGTTCGGGTGACCCAAGTGAACCACTGCATTATAGGGATTCTGCGCCATCACATCTAGACGCCCCAGTTTAGTGCCGATGGCTGCGACCTCTTTACCAACCGACACGTCCAGATACTGCAGAAACCCTGTGGCACTCTGAAAGGTCAAAGCATTATTAGTGACACATGGAAAACCTGTAAGGAATACAGTTTGAAATACAAATGGGAGAAATCTCTTTTTCATACACAAAAACTTTGATTGTCTGAAACGCCTCCACTGGAGTCTTGAGTTTTCTTCCGGGAACGAACACGTCACAATTTTCCTCATTTAAATATTTTAGGGATGCACCATATTGGTATCGACCGATATATATGATCATTTATAATGTTATCGTTATCGGACCGATAAAAAAATTTGGCCGATATCTTAAAGCCGATAAATAACAGATTATTTCCTTCAGCTGAGACACTTCAGATCCACAGTTCATGATAATGGTTTTAAATTGCTTGAAATATGATTGGAATCACTTCAAAAAAGGAAAATACAGTAAAAAATGTGCAGTTCAAGTTTGTCATATCGGCTACATAAAATTATAATGAGAATGTTATAATTGTGTGTTTGGGACTTGGCTTTTAATGATGAGACTTTTTGTTTTTGTAATCAGACTCTCAAAATGTATATAAAAATTTGGATTTAGATTTATCGGCCAATATATCGGTTAACGGCTTTCAAATATAAAGAATTATCGGCATAAGACTAAATGTTCATATCGGTGCATCCCTGAAATAATTAATACGCAGAATAAAGGGGCGGGGCCTGGTTGAGTTAGTTAGTAGCGTGTTGAAACTGGTGGTTATGGTAAGGGGTGGGACATTCTCGAAGCGCTCGACCAATCACAACACACTGCTCCAGCCGACCAATCAGAGCACAGTGTGCTTTTCAGGAGGAGGGGCTTCATAGAGACAGGAACTAAACAGAGCTTTACTGACAGACTGGGAAGAGAGGAGCTGCAACAATGGAGAATATGAGGAAAATAATGAATCTGTTCTAGTAGAGCCCAAAAATTAATTCTAGACTTTGTAAAAGGGCACAATAGGTCCTCTTTAAAGATCAGGGTGCAATATGAGACAGCAACTTGTCCTCAAGACTGGATTGTTGTAATGAACTACTAGGTGGTCGTCCTGCATCTTCACATTTAGTCCAAAAAAGCAGCTGCTAGAATTCTTACCAGGTCAAGGAAATATTATCATATCATTTTATAATCTCTACATTAACTACCTGTTAAATTCCATATGGATTATAAATATTTCTGCACACTTATAAGGCCCTAAACGGTCTAGCTCATTTGTATTTAACCAATCTTCTATCAAGAGGATATCGAAGTCTACTTGAAGAGGAAGAGCTTTCTCACATTCGGCTCCTAATCTCTGGAATAGCCTGAATTGAATACGTTGTACATTGACACTTGAACAACTTTTTCAATACTTTTAAAAGAGCAGTGCACAGTCACTCCTATTTGGAAGGTTAACAAAGCGTTAAAGAAGTTCAAAGTTTGTCCAAAAGCATCTGCTGACGCACCGCAGTGGCGAGTAGGAAGTGGTAGGGCAGAAACTGCATTTTCAAGACGTCGTTGAACTTCTTCACGCAGTGGAGCTCCACACCTTTAGAGTCATAGATGTAGAGCCATTTCTTCTGCGCCACAGCAAACATGGCCTCCGTATGAAGCCACCTGGAGGAGCACAGAGAGTGAGCTTCACATGAGACCAGACTGAGACATCACTCATTACTGAAGCACAGGGGTACAGGATGTATAGTGATAAAAACCCTAAATAAACTGAATCTGGACTGACTTCATTTCAAATGTGTCAGTCCAATACAAAGAAATGCAATCAGGGTTTTTGTTATGCTGCTTTGCTTTGGCTGAGGAAACGGATCAGATGGGGTGGGTGACTGAAGCAACAATGTCTAAAATCTGGGATGCACAAAAAATGCAAAAAAAAAAGAAAAAAAAGGGATGCACGATAAATCAGCCACCATATCGTTATCGGCCGATATGTGTTCATTTTTAATGTTAACGCATTCTGCAAGATAAGGAAATTTGGCCGATATATTAAAGCCGATAGGCTAAATAATGTATTATTTCAGATGTGCACTGTTCAACATGATGTTTTTGAATTGCTTAAATTATAACTGGAATCACTGCAAAAAAAGAAAATACAGAAAAAAAAAAAAAAGTTTTAATTGGCATGAAGATTAAACTGATTAAGACCGCAAAATGACAAATTGGGAAAATGTCATTCTTGTTTTTGAAGATTCAGCATTGCTGGAAAGTGGTATAACCATGACACAAAAATATTTCAACTGGTAGAAATATCTTCAGCAATATACATTATCATTTTAACAGTTTTATCACCCAGCCTTCTACCACGTCTCGAAGACTGCAAGCTGCCGCCAGGCTGATATGTTCAAGTATATTTATAGATGGAAAGAGACAATTAACTCAAGCTGCCGCACCCAAAAACTCCCTCTGATTTTCCAGAGATTACAGAAATGAGGCTCACAAGCAGAAATCAGCTGGACTGAAACCTGGCCAGTCAGACGGTGGCACTGCTCTTCATGTACCGAAGACAAGAGTTTGGCAGAGCTCGCTTGCTTAGGGTTAAAATATTTTTTAGCCAGCCAAGCAAAAGAAAATCTAAAAATGTATTATTTTCTAAGCAAAGCTTAAAATCAAGAGATGCGTCTTAATGAATGTGCACTTACTTGACGTCATTCACCGTTTCCATGACATTCATCTCACACATCAGGTCTTTGGACTGCCAGTCGATACAGGCCACATGACCTTTCCTCCCACCCAATAGCAGATGCCTGTGGCAGACAGATATAGTTGATATATATATATATATATATATATATATATATATATATATATACACACACATTTAAATTTGTGCAATTTAAATAAACCTCTTCTATAATGAACATGATTTAAATTTATGGATTAAAATGTTCATGGTATATTGAAGTAAATGTCCTGAGATCATAAAGAAAAAGAGCACTTTTTTTCTTCTTAAAAATCTGACTAAATGTTTACTTTGATTAATAAGATTAATTATGGTAGTTAAATGGTAAAATCTCAAGAAAACTGATATTCAAGGGGGAAAAAACAGGGTTGTCTAAAAAAAACATTTAATGGCAGACTTTTATCAGTTAATGTGTTTAATCTGTTTATAGATTTACACAGAAATGTAATTACTAGGTTCCAAAATGTATGTGTAAATGTGAGTGAAACAACAGAAATCTACTTCTGTTCACACTTTATATGATTATGAGTTTAATCCAAACAATCTCCCAACGAAACTGTCTGAATATTATTAGACAAGGTACAGTGATATCAACAATGTACATTAAGAAGGAAAAAAAACAGGTACAATAATTTAAATACAGAAGTGTCGACACAAATAGTCAAACATTTTTTCCAATTTCATGCATATAAAAATACAAATTTGTTCATGTTTTATGATAGAAATGTTTAATGATCGACAGTGATATCCAGTGATGCAAACTACTAAAACTGTTTTATATCAAATTTTGCTTTTGAATTTTATTTAATTGAAAATGGCACGATTTACATGATTCATGTAATTCATAACTGAAGTGACAAGACAAGAAACTTTTTGCGTTTTTTTTACATATTAGACAAACAAATAAGAGTGAATGACTTCTTTTAAATAACCCATCTGGGTTTTTAATTTTATAAACGCATAAAGAGTGTTTTTTCCTAACAATTATTAATAAACAAGTTTTAACTTGGCATGTCTGAAACATATATTTCTAAAGGTTTCTCCCTTCCATCATATCAGACATTCTTAGTTGTTACTGAGCCTTTTAACACAAGTACATGTAGTGATCCATCAGTTCTGAACTCTTAAACCTTTAGCACATACCGTCCATTTCTGCTGTAGTCCAGCCTATACGGGCCAAACTGGGAGAGATGCAGGTTGAAGTACTGTGGGGAGAGAACAAGAAACACCTAGTAGAACATGTCAAATGTGTAGCTGCTAAAAAACCTGTAGGTCTGTAAAAATGGGATTAATATTTTACACCACTTTTTAAACATGCTTGTTCACTTTCTAAAATGTCATATTTAACAAATGTATAGTAGCAAAGATTTGTTTCTAGATTTCTGAAGAAGTAAATCCATTTGCTTTGACTCATTTCTCTAGATTCTTTCGCAACACTGCTGCATGTGGCTTGATGATCTCAATTAAATATGGTCCAAAAATATGCACATAAACCAATAGATTCCTCACTGGAACATCCAAGCAGAAAAGAGCATTCATGTTCAAGCTTTTATCTGTGAATTCGGGGACGAGGCCGCAGGGACTGATTTGACACACTTATGAAAGGCTTTAGTCTGAGGACACAAACGCAGCGTAACACACTCTTCTTTCAAAACACCTTATTGCAAACTTTGACCAGTGATGCTAATGCTAATATTAATCTCAAAGCAAACGCAAAATCCTCCATCTGTGAAATTAATTACCACCTTTTATACATTAAACGTGTTAAATTTAGTGTGAAATTACCAGATTGACTTTTCTGGTAATCACACTATATACAGTGCTATGCATAAGTTTAGACACCCATGCTAAAGTATTAAAATAGCCCCACATCATCACATAGCCTTCACCATACCTAGAGATTGGCATGGTTTTATTTCAGTTAGCCTAAAAGCAATGCTTTGATTTGCATTGAGAGATGATCTTATGGAAAGTACTCCATGCCAATCTCTAGGTATGGTGAAGGCTATGTGATGATGTGGGGCTATTTTAATTCCAAAGGCCAAGGGAACTTTATCAGGATGCATAGTATCCTGGATCCATGAAGTAACTGGCCTTTAAAAATAAAAATCTGACTGCCTCTATGGGAATTTAACATAGGGGTGTCCAAACTTATGCACCCTGTATTTTAAGGAAGAATATTTATTTATTTACCATACATTATTCATTCACAAAGAAAATTGGTGTCCTTAAAGGTTGGATTTTTCCTAATTTTTTTAATTAAGGCATTAAGTTCAATTTCCAAAAGATGATTTTTTATTCCTCTTTTTAGTCGACTTTAGCATGGGTGTCTAAACTTATGCATAGCACTGTATGTGACCCTGGATCACAAAACCAGTCACGAGTCGCACGGGTATATTTCTGGCAATAGCCAACAATACATTGTATGGGTCAAAATTATCGATTTCTCTTTTATGCCAAAAATCATTAGGATATTAAGGAAAGATCATGTTCCATGAAGATATTTTGTAAATTTCCTACCGTAAATATATAAAACATTTATTTTTGTGAGTAAATGCAGCACAATCGTGAACATAAATGATCAACTTTAAAGGAGATTTTCTCAATGTTTCGATTTTTTTGCACCCTCAGATTCCAGATGTTCAATAGTTGTATCTCGGCCAAATATTGTCATATCCTAACAAACCAAACATCAGTGAAAAGTTTATTTAATCAGCTTTCATATGACGTAGAAATATCAATTTTAAATATTTGACCCATGTGACTGGTTTTGTGGTCCAGGGTGACATATGCTGTTCACACAAGCAATGACATTCAGTCTTTTTACCATTAAGCGACCATTTACACATCAGCACCGAAATACCGGTAAACCTCAGTAATGACCCTTAAATGCTTCACTGTTGTCTGTCTTCATTTCAGACGCTTTCTGTCCAATTTGACCTTTTTTTGCTTTTGAGAGACAGGCGTAAAGGGTCTGATCACACAGAAAGCACTTTTGCTCTTAAAAACACAAGACGTCTCACAATAGTATCCAACAGCATCAGTGATGATGAATCTCGGCCAACGTCCATCAAGCGCAAGTTTACGTATAATAGCAAAACTATTCAAAACTAGGGCTGGGACGATACACCTATCTCCCGATTTGATACTATCACGATACTTGGGTGCCGATATGCATTTAGATTTTTAAGAATTGCGATTCTTCAAGTACTGCGATTCAATATTGCAATGCATTGCTATTTTTTTAACACTAGACCATAAATCATACACTTATACAGACTGTACATGATGTATAAGATGAGTCATATTTACAAAAGCAAATCATCACATCTCTCTGAGTTTTATTCAGAAGCTTCATACAGCACTACCTACTCTAATAAATTATTCAATAACAAATACATTTTTAACAGTCACTTGTCGCCACCTACTGGCGAAACAATGTAATCGATAAATGAGTTATTTTAAGCGCCAATTTTCTATCAAAAACTGATTTACTCTATTTTGATCGCTACTGTGGACATCAGTGTTTATATTTGAATTTTAAACTTTTATCTCAGTACTTCTATTGTAATTTTAACTATTGCATCACAGAAATAATGATGCTATGAGGTTGAAAAGACTGTTTGTGAAGCTGTTTCATGACGACTCTCTCCGGGTCAGCGCCAACACAGCTTTAAATGTTGTGATATTATTTTATCAAAGGTTTAATAGACAGACGAATCGGAAAATCGTGTGCGTGTTTGAATCGAGATCACAGTCTTTTAAAGATTAATCACGCAGCTGTACTGTATTTTATACATGAATAGCGCAATAGCTTTTCAATGCTTTCAGTCTCACTTCTGCTTCCTTCATAGGGATATTACGTCACTAAACACTCCACATTTCATCCTCTTTTGGAACAAAAGTGGCTAACTTCTGTCAACCTTGTCTATAAGCAAGGACAAAAATAAAGCAATTTAATTTGAATTAATATCGATTCTAGAATAAAAAAATTCGATTTTAAAATCGTGAAAAAAAAATTGTGAAAGTTAAAGGTCCCGTTCTTCGTGATCCCATGTTTCAAACTTTAGTTTGTGTGTAATGTTGTTGTTAGAGTATAAATAATATCTGTAAAATTATAAAGCTCAAAGTTCAATGCCAAGCGAGATATTTTATTTAACAGAAGACGCCTACAGTGAACGGTTGATTTGGACTACATCCCTCTACTTTCTGCTTTAATGACGTCACTAGAACCGTTTCTGGACTAACCTCCGCCCACAGGAATACACAAAAAAGGAATACACGTTTGTCGCCATGTCGTCGAGACGCTGTTATTTTCATCCCGAGTCAAATCACCTTTGCTTTGACCCGCCCTGATCGAGTTCACAGCCATAGATGAGAATGTCTCCTCGTTGTAGGTGTTGTGTGGCTGGATGTATTAATCCACATAGCTCTCTCTATTTACTCCCGAAATCTGAGGCAGCCGCTGAAGACGAGGTGGAATTATTTTGTCTTTAAAGAAAATGCTCCCTCAACTCTACCGAAATTCGTTTATGTACTTGTGCACTTCTTATAACTTACTGTGTTTACTCAGCTCTTACGGTGATTTTCTGAAGTAAAACTGACGCTTCGTCTTTTGTGTTATGTACAATAAACTTTATTAAACTCATCAGTACATGTTTGATCATCATTCGGACCTGGTCCGAAACAGCAGACTTGTAGGCTATTAATAAAGGCCGTAATTAAACTACTAAACTATACCTGTTTCATCTCTATACAGCACTCTGACTCTGTAGGCATTATTGTCCGACTCGAAATGAACGCCGTTACTGAGAGTTTCTGATATTATCATCATTCCGTGAGATGAGATTGTCCTGAGAGACTGAGCGCGAGCTCGTGAAGCTCCGCCCCCTGTGCCGTCCAGCAGCAGCTCATTTGCATTTAAAGGGCACACACTAAAACAGCGCGTTTTCTGAGCCCCAAAAAATGACAATTTAAACATGCTGTAAAAAATGATGTGTTGGGTATTTTGAGCTGAAACTTCACATACACACTCTGGGGACATCAGAGACTCATTTTACATCTTGTGAAAAGGGGCATAATACGGGACCTTTAAAGAAATAAAGAGTAATCGCATCATCTCCTTCTGAGCTTTGTGATTGGCCCAGAGTAGACTTCTGACATCAGCGCGTCCTGACCTCACACTGGTAATCTTATTCTTTAACGCATAGCATCATACGGGTAATGTTACAACTTTTCATACTGGAAAATCAACAGAACTGGTGTTTTTGAAAAAGTCTGTTTCACATACAATCTCTAAACGGTATTTTACCAGTAAAGACTGTGTGTGTGAAGGGGGCCGTCAACAAACTCTACTGTTTATTATTGGTCTCGCTGCAGTTTCTAGTGTTCAAACGTGCTAAAATAACTCACCTTTGATCCAGAAGTGATGTCAACAGCATCTGCGATGTCATCTTGAGAGATTGTACTTGTGTCTTCACCCTCGTCTCCTTCAAGGAAGCTGAAGACAAGCAGACAGACATGAGCTCTATGTGCGTGTACATTTATGCATATATGAAGAATACAAACACACAAACGATGTTAAACCAAATGTCCAAGCTAATCTTTTCTATCCAAGAGCAGGCACTGCCATTTGTAACTTGAATGTTTGAGGCTTCTGGGGGAAATAACATAAAAGCAGGGTCAACTTACCATCACATAAATCCCAAACTCTTGGTTGATTAACCCAAATCTTTCTTACTCATGGTTATTGGTTCCAGCATGCCATAATGCAGTATTGTTGTTTAATGGCGATTTACATTGTGCATATCGCCACCTACAGGCCAATAATCTTAAAGTCTCCCTAGTCCAGTGGTTCCCAATCCTGGTCCTGGGGACCCACAGCTCTGCACAGTTTGTATGTCTCCCTCATTTAACACACCTGATTCAGATCATCATCTCGTTAGGAAAGAGCTCTATGAACTGAACTGTGTGTGTCAGATAAAGGAGACATATAAAATGTGCAGAGCTGTGGGTCCCCAGGACCAGGATTGGGAACCACTGCCCTAGTCAATAATTATATCCCTTAAAACCCTTAAAATAGCTTGAATGTGACTCCACACCCTTGCCTCATTTAGTATACACAGTTCTATGAATATGCAAATTAGCCCCGCCTCCACTCGACATGACTTTACACATGGTTTGTCTTAAAGCATATTAAAACACCACATAGACACATAAACAACATTAAAAGCTGGATTTACACCACAGGGGGACTTTATAAAATTTTTGAAAAAGATTATATAATTAGTTTGATGCTAAATATATAAATTAAAGTAGAGCTGCACGATTCTGGATAAATTGAGATTTACGATTTCTTTGTTTCAAACACAGATCACGATTCTCTCAAGAACAGACAACTAAACAAAATAACACGTAATGTACTACAAGTATAAAGTTTTTTAAAAATCGGTTTGAATGAATGATTCAATGACTCACTCATAAATACTTCACTTGTTTTATTACTGGATGAATCCGCATTTCTGAACGAATTTCTTGAATGATTCAATGACAAATACATTTTTAGTCACTTGTCGCCACCTACTGGTGTAATGATGTAATCGACACAATCGTAATCTGAAGCACTAAATTTCTTTCAAAAAGTGATTTGCTCTATTTTGATTGTGTGTTTATATCCAAACTATAAACTTTTATCCCAGTACGTCCGTGCTAATTTGAATATTTGTAACGGAAATAACGATACTGTGTGTGTGGTTGAGAGGACTGTATTTTTAATAGAGCTGGTAAGTCCCGCCCATCCGTAAAACCCCACTGGACCTCTAAGTTGAAAAATCGTCAATGCAAGTGAATGGGAGAAAATAATTATTTTCTGGTCCCGTTTGAATTGTGCCATGAATGTGAACATATGTTGTCTGTGAATTTTTTATATAATTTTTCATGTTACGAGTTTGACAGTATATGGTATGATTATTTGGCTAGCAGTTGTGGAAAAGACATAACGAGAAAGACTACATGTCGCCTATGTGACGTCACCCCATAACACATTTTCCCTCCACTTGTCAAATCACGGTGCTAATGCTGCGATAATCTATGGAGACAGATCGAGATGCCTGTGTGTTTTGTACCCAAATGTCACCATTCAAACCAAATGGGCTGTTCTTTCTTCAGATTCCCGTCGAAAGCAGCGAAGAGTTGTAGTCCACAAAGTGCTCTCACACAAAGTCTAACCGTATCAAACTTCTACCAGCTAAATTGTAGCATTCTTTACACGAAAAATTATATTAAAAATTCACAGACAACATATGTTCACATTCATGGCAAAATTCAAACGGGACCAGAAAATAATTATTTTCTCACATTCACTTGCATTGACGATTTTTCAACCTAGACTCAGGTCCAGTGGGGTTTTACGGATGGGTGGGACTTACCAGCTCTATATAGTGGAGCGGCTAAGTGATATAATCGTTCAGTTTATGATACAAGCGTGAAAATTGGCATGAGCAGTCTCCATGGGTCACTTGACAAGAAAATTGTCCGAGCCACGTGAAATGTCAAGATTTTTCATTTTTCAAGATGGCCGACACCTTAGTGGAGCAATTAAGTGATATAGTGGTTTATTTGGTGATACAAGCATGAAAATTGGCATGAGCAGTCTCTGATGGTCACTAGACAATAAGCCACCCACAACTACTTGAAATTTTAAGATGGCGGCCATTTTTCAAGATGGCCGACACCTTAGTGGAGCGGTTAAGTGATATAGTGGTTTATTTGGTGATACAAGCATGAAAATTGGCATGAGCAGTCTCTGATGGTCACTAGACAATAAGCCACCCACAACTACTTGAAATTTTAAGATGGCGGCCATTTTTCAAGATGGCCGACACCTTAGTGGAGCGGTTAAGTGATATAGTGGTTTATTTGGTGATACAAGCATGAAAATTGGCATGAGCAGTCTCTGATGGTCACTAGACAATAAGCCACCCACAACTACTTGAAATTTCAAGATGGCGGCCATTTTTCAAGATGGCCGACACCTTAGTGGAGCAGTTAAGTGATATAGTGGTTTATTTGGTGATACAAGCATGAAAATTGGCATGAGCAGTCTCTGATGGTCACTAGACAATAAGCCACCCACAACTACTTGAAATTTTAAGATGGCGGCCATTTTTCAAGATAGCCGACACCTTAGTGGAGCGGTTAAGTGATATAGTGGTTTATTTGGTGATACAAGCATGAAAATTGGCATGAACAGTCTCTGATGGTCACTAGACAATAAGCCACCCACAGCTACTTGAAATTTCAAGATGGCGGCCATTTTTCAAGATGGCCACCACCTTAGTGGAGCAATTAGGCTCATGGCAATTTTCATGCTTGTATCACCAACTAAATGATTTCTTAAGCCTAATTGCTCCACTAAGGTGGTGGCCATCTTGAAAAATGGCCGCCATCTTGAAATTTCAAGTAGCTGTAGGTGGCTTATTGTCAAGTGACCCACAGAGACTGCTCATGCCAATTTTCATGCTTGTATCACCAAATAAACCACTATATCACTTAACTGCTCCACTAAGGTGTCGGCCATCTTGAAAAATGGCCGCCATCTTGAAATGTCAAGTGGCTCGCACAATTTTCTTGTCAAGTGACCCATGGAGACTGCTCATGCCAATTTTCACGCTTGTATCATAAACTGAACGATTCTGCCAAACATAAGCACTTAGCCGCTCCACTAATAGACATGGCTGAATCGTTGTCATTCAGGAATGAGATCATGTGGGTGTTTGTCATAGTGTCATTCTTCTTTTCATCTGGCACAATATGTGAACTACATTACCCAGCATCCTCTGGAAGTAGGAGGTCGTATCGTGCGGCCTGTTTCTGAGCGAGTTCAGACACGGACTCCGAGAACACAATGGCCTCTTTCAGCTTTCTCCCGGCTCCTGCGGGCTGGCACATCACAGAGAGAAGGAGCGTGAACACCCGAAATACAGTCCTTATTAGGGATGCACCTCTATGAAACCTTTGGCCGATACCGATAACTCTTTATATTTAAAAGCCGATAACCGATATATTGGACGATACAATTAAATCCAAATTTTGGATTATAAAAACAAAAGTCTCATCATTAAAAGCCATGTCCCAAGCACACAATTATAATGCTCTTATTATAATTTTATGTAGCCGATATGACAGACGTGCACTGCACATGTTGCACTGAACTGTATTTTCCTTTTTTGAAGTGATTTCAATCATATTTCAAGCAATTCAAAACCATTATGTTGAACAGTGCGCATCTGAAGTGTCTCAGCTGGAGGAAATAATACATTATTTATCGGCTTTAATATATCGGCCAAATTTTCTTATCAGGCCGATAACATTGAAAATGAACACATCGTTTGTGCGGCCGATATGATATATCGTACATCCCTAGTCCTAATGTAAAGATTCAGATAATGTGTCAAGAGTTATTGGTGTGAATCTCACAAAATCTGGCAAGAACATCAGCTGGTCATGTCGTTCTGTATTTAAGTTTAAGGCGAGACACGACAGGCAAAAACATCTTTTTTTTTTTTTTTACAGGACAATTTTGAGATTTTGGGATATTTGTCTTCAATAACATGTCTTCTTTCAGACTTGTGGTAAAAAAAAGTCTGAAATACACATTTAGGTCTTTATTTTATTACACTTTGTCTGTTTTGCGTCTGTAGATTTCTCCTAAATTCAACAAAAGTTGGTGTTCTTAATCAACACGCTGCGATCTCTGTCTGCACCCTGTCATCACATGCACCGTAGAAAGCTCTCTCTCTCCTGTACAATCCTGTCGGATCCAAATATGGTCATTTCCTTTTTATCAGCAACCAATCGTGAAAGTAAAAGGGCTGAATGCGCAATCTCATTGGCTGATGATAAATCAGTTTTCTCAAAATGACTTTTCTCTCCGAAATCTCCACTTCAGTAGCACCTCTATACAACAAACTTTCCAGTCTTGCACTTAGTTATATTATGAAGACATTTACAGAGGGATTTGTAAATATATTATTCCTAGCCTGATTTATAACATTTTATTCCAAAAAAAACATGGCGAAAATCATTTTTTTAAGGCTATTGACAGTATATTCTGATTTACAGGATAACAAAAGTAGACATCCATAAATCCCAATGTGAACACAATGAAAAACAATTTTTTAACCTGGCTTTATCCAATACTCAGATTTCGTTTTTTAAAATACATGCAAATTAGCGCATATTTAATTAGATATAGCCTAATTTGCATATTTAAACATTAAATTACAGAAAACTTGTAATACATTTTTTTCTCATCTTAATGTAGGTAATCAACTGGGAAAGTTTCATGGTGATATCTGCTAGTTAAGATTTTTACCCTATTCACCTATAGTGTCTCGCCTTAAAGGACAAGTTCGGTATTTTACACTTAAAGCCCTGTTTACAGATCATTTCTGATGAAATAGAACGGTTAAGATTAAAATGTGGACACATGCTGCTGTCCCGAGAATTTTAGGTTTATTTCGCTTTCCCCCCCACCTACACAATGGCAGCCTATGGGCACTGGAACAATCCTTCCTAAAACGCATTAAACTTTCGATTACAAAGACGTGAAACTCACCGAGTGGTCAGGGGTGTTCACTGATATGCTCACACAAAAATCGCTGCAAAAGATGCTTTCCAACAGGTGTTTTATCATTCGTTGTAAAACTGTGGATCTATTTTTCCAAACGTCTCACACCCGTAGATTCTTCCGTTGAGAGCTTGAATAATAAATACTCCAGCCCAGTTGGTGGCGATAATGCACCTTTGCCAATTGCAAGCAAACCACTGGCATTTAATTGAATACACAGAAGAAGCAGAAGAAGAAGCGGCGGAGTAATACCGTACCTCACACACCACATTCAATACAAGTCAATGGAGTTGGACAAAAACTACGATAAAACCTGTTGGAAAGCATCTTTTGCAGCGATTTTTGTGTGAGCATATCAGTGAACACCCCTGACCACTCGGTGAGTTTCACGTCTTTGTAATCGAAAGTTTAATGCGTTTTAGGAAGGATTGTTCCAGTGCCCATAGGCTGCCATTGTGTAGGTGGGGGGGAGAAGCGAAATAAACCTAAAATTCTCGGGACAGCAGCATGTGTCCACATTTTTATCTCAACCGTTCTATTTCATCAGAAACGATCTGTAAACAGGGCTTTAAGTGTAAAATACCGAACTTGTCCTTTAAGACTGCAATCCTAAACAGCGAATCTAATCCCCATACAAGCAATGGCGTATGCAAGTTTGGTGAATGAAACGCTGATGTGACGGAACAAACTGAAAGACTAGAAATAGTGATGTATAATTTACTGTGAGAATCTGTAAAAGGACATTCCCAGAAGTCCATGCGTGATCTCATGTGATTTTATTGACTTTTACATCTTTGTCATCAGTAATGTACATTAGGGTGTTCAGATGGTTATCAGTATATTTTGAGGTAAATATCTTATTTCTGTGGTATTGAAATGTATGAAATTTCACTTGGATCTATCATTTTGGTATTGTAAAAATATGATTATAATATAATATTAAAATATTCAATATTATTTAAAAATATTATAATATTAAAAATATTATTATATTATTTTTACAACAAAAAAACTCAATTCTCATAAAGTGATATAAGATCTTGATCATATTTCCCACCCCTAACAGCAACTTGCATCCATTTCTATATGCCGAATAGACTCAAAACAATAAGTGTTCAAATATACAGGAACGCATTTGGACAATGTCACAAGTATAAGTATAAATCGGGACTCACCGCTTTGTGTTTCTCTCCTCTCCGAAACTTCTGGAGCCGTTCTGTTGGTATCGGAGCCTGACCGGGAAAAGGGTCCTCTTTCTAAATGCACAATATGATCCGATGAGAAGGGCTGCTGAAATATTAACTTTTTGACTGTTCAAATTAGGACATAAAAAAACATCTAGGTGCAGGAAACCAAAGGTGCAGTTAAAACAATTAAGGGTGTGATTAAGTTGTGCGTTGGCGATTGTTAAATCGCTTAATCGTGATTATTTGGGAACCACGATAATGGTGCAAAATAAGCAGATTTTATTCTTAAAGCAGTTGTTCTCAAATGTTTTGACATGATATCGATGTCAGAATTGTGGCCAGTGAGAATGCTGAGTGGCCAGTAACTTTGGAAAACCACTAGTCACAGCGGATGCTGAACAAAACAGCTCATGTCAAGCCGTGAGAAGAAGCACTGATCTGATTAGCATACTAGCACATACAGTACCAGTCAAAAGTTTGGAAACATTACTATTTTTAATGTTTTTGAAAGAAGTCTCTTATGCTCATCAAGCCTGCAGTTAAAAACAAAACAAAAAAAAACCAGTAATATTATGAAATATTATTACAATTTAAAATAATGGTTCTCTTTTTTAATATATTTTCAAATGTAATTTATTTTTGTGATGCAAAGCTGAATTTTCATCAGCAAGTACTCCAGTCTTTGGTGTCTTATGATCCTTCAGAAATCATTCTAATATGATGATTTGATGCTCAGTTATTATCAATGATGGAAACAGTTGTGCTGCTTAATATATTTTTTTGGAATACTTTTTTCAGGATTCATTGATGAGTAAAACGTTAACAGCATTTATTCATAAAAACAGCATTTATTAAAAATAAAAACATTTCTAACAATATAAATCGTTACCCTCACCTTTTATCAATTTAACGCATTCTTGTTGAATTAAAGTACTAATTTCTTTTAAAAAAATAGTTATTGTTCCCAAACTTTTGAACGGTAATGTATATTGTTACAAAAGATTTCTATTCTAAATAAATACAGTTCTTTTTAACTTTTTATTCATCAAATAATCCTGAAAAAAGTATCTCAGGTTATAAAAAAAATATTAAACAGCACAACTGTTTCCAACATTGATCATAAATCAGCATATTAGAATGATTTCTGAAGGATCATAAGACACCAAAGACTGGAGTACTTGCTGATGAAAATTCAGCTTTGCATCACAAAAATAAATTACATTTTAAAGTATATTAAAAAAGAGAACCATTATTTTAAATTGTAATAATATTTCATAATATTACTGTTTTTTTTTGTTTTGTTTTGTTTTTTTTTAACTGCAGGCTTGATGAGCATAAGAGACTTCTTTCAAAAACATTACAAATAGTAGTGTTTCCAAACTTTTGACTGGTACTGTACATACATAGTATACAAGTAAGCTAAAGTCACTGAATGGAAAGACAAACTCTTACCACTGGTTGGTCACTTTCACCTTTCTTCCTTTTTAATGACCTTTCTTTTACTGTTGCTTCACTCTGGTTCTGCACATCTTTACTCGGTTCTTCCTCGGGTTTCTTCTGGTCTGTGTTTTTTGATTCCTCCCAATAGCGTTTTGGAAGCTGAGCGAGGAAAAGACAAACACATTCAGAAATGTTTTCTTTATTTTACGTTTTCAATCAGGAACAAATGTCTTCCATGGGAAATAAATGCAGATGACCATGACAACAATTGTCCCTGAATGGTAAACAATATTCACCTTGGTGGGTTAATAAATAAGACAGTCCATGATAACATTTGGCAACCTTTTATTTTTGAGTGTCCTTGTTACACATTATATGTAATATCTATAAATTATGCATAATAATTACATGCAACTAAACCAAACCCTATAGTAATTAAGTTAATTATTATTACTCACACTGTAACCGGACACCTTCAAATAAAGTGTAACCAAAAAAATCTAGAAGTTCTTTGAAATACAGAAAGTAATGAGTGTCTGCAAATGTTTTGGTGGCTTTTGTTTCAGTGGATTAAAGGTTTCCACATATTAATAAGCAGTGAAAATATTTTTATTAAGATATTTTTTTCTGGGAAATAATGATTAGACTATTTCAAACTTCTTAATGTTTTCAAGAACTCAATACGGATTTTTTCCTAATGAATATTAATTCAAAACATGCTCATTACAGAAGAGGTGCATTGAAATAATATGTAAATAATACAGTATAGATAATATGATATTTATGTTTTTAAGAACTTCATTAATCAATAAGGATTTTTTTCTGAATGAATATTAATTCAAAACATGCTCATTACAGATAATAATAATAAATAATAGTTAATATGCTATTTATTCAGTACTATGGTATATCAGAGTACCTTGATATTAACGTTACCACACATGATAGCTAAGTTACCAATCAACCACACTTTTCAAACGATAGATTTTATTCTTACATTCTATCAAAAAGCTCAAGAAGAAATGTCGAGTATATTATTATAAAGACGTGAAAGTCAAGAAGCGACGTATTTTGCGATGATGACAACATCTTACCTTTACTATCCGAAATAAAAAAGAAATTCATACTATGTCTATACACTTCTCACATCTAAGTGAAAAGCGAGTGCAGTTGTAGCCAGAGCAGGGATTGATCATGTTTACCTTTTGCTTGCTCTTTTTCTCCACGTGTGTGCTGGACGAATCCTCCGGCGTTGGCGCCGCCATGTTTGTTTTAGGACTACAGGAGCAAAACTCTTCTTCTAGCGTCTATTGGCGATCATCAAACAACCTAGAGGTGAATTACCGCCCCCTGCCGAACTGGAGAAGCTGCTGCTGCTTCTTGTCTTGTAACCATGTCTACTATTATGGAAGCATATGGGTAGCAATATTCAATTAGAAATGTAATATGTAAAATGACAATGCATTTCTGTATTTAAATGTACATTTTCCATAAAGGCATTAAATAAGTTCTAAAGGGGAATTAAGGGAATTTATATAAGCGAGCGCTTATAATAAACAGAACAATATTGTCTGTTGCTGTGGAATCGAATATAGTTATATCTTTATCTTTATAGTAGTGTGAACTGATCTTTAAGGCCCACTGAAGTGCCTTTAAATGCACAGCATCATTCAGTGTGTTGACGTTAATTTCCACTGAAACAGAAAGACAGGGCGGGGCATATCGAACAGCTCCTCCCCTTTTTTTAGAAATAGCCAATAGCGTTTAGTTTATATCACAGCTCAGCCAGAGCAGTTGATCAGCAGTTTCCTGCTAATCTCCTCTATATTGCTTTAAAGGGTTAGTTCACCCAAAAATGAAAATTCTGTCAGTAATTACTCACCCTCATGTTGTTCCAACCCCGTAAGACCTTCGTTCATCTTCGGAACACAAATTAAGATATTTTTGATGAAATCTGAGAGCTGATCACTCCTCCATAGGCTTCTAGGTGACCGAAACTTGCTGGCCCAGAAAAGTTATTAAAGAGATCGTTAATATAGTCCAAGTGACTCCAGTGGCTCAATCTTAAGTTTATCAAGTGACGAGAATACTTTTTGTGCGCAAAAACAAACAAAAATAACGACTTTATTCCACTATTCATTTCCTTCTCTCTGGGCCTCTAGTTGGTTCACGTAGTCTTTTTGCGCAGCGCGTCTGTGTTACACGTCACCACGTAGGCTCACAATTGGCCGACGCCGGTCATGTGTGTGATGCGTGATGACGTGCAACACAGACGCGCAGCGCAAAAACACTACGAGGGCCAGAGAGAAGAAAATGAATAGTGGAATAAAGTCGTTATTTTTGTTTGTTTTTGCGCACAAAAAGTATTCTCGTCGCTTGATAAACTTAAGATTGAGCCACTGGAGTCACTTGGACTATATTAACGATCTCTTTAATAACTTTTCTGGGCCAGCAAGTTTCGGTCACCTAGCAGCCTATGGAGAAGTGATCAGCTCTCAGATTTAATCAAAAATATCTTAATTTGTGTTCCGAAGATGAACGAAGGTCTTACGCGGTTGGAACAACATGAGGGTAAGTAATTACTGACAAAATTTTCATTTTTGGGTGAACTAACCCTTTAAAATACAGCATTCTGTGCAGAACTGTAAGTTTTGAATGCTTATATCTTCTAAAGGCAAATTGTGTCATTGTTTCGGAGCACACTAGCTTGTAGATATAGAACAGTAAGGCTAACATATTCATACTAAAAGCCAAAAAAATGTTTATTTCATGGGGACTTTAAAACTAAAGCATCGCAGGCCCTGTCCCAAATGGCACACTTCAAATGCACTTTTGGTCTTGTGGACTTGCTGTGTGCGCGTGTCCTGGAAGTCCATGTGACCGTAGGGTGTCCCATTTGTCATTTTAGGTTTTTAGAAGGATGCCTGCGAGCGTCCCCTTTCGATATGTGCCCTTGATGCGCACTTTTGACGACAATCAAAGCAGCATTACGTCACGAAAGTGAAGACCGTGAGTGCTTAGGGTGCCATTTGGGACAGGGCCAATATCAAATATTGGTGGGGTCAATTTGGCCATTTGTAGTGATGTCTATGATGGTTACGGCCCTGTGCTGAGGAGATCTTTGTAAGGCTGATTTCACACGGCACTCTCTCATACAGCAATCTCTGAATGGTTGCAACTTGCAGGCTCATATCATTCTCTGTCAAATGCTGTGCGATATAAGAGCGCACGCTGTACAGTCGTTTCTGGACTGCAATATGTGCATGTTTCATGTTTACCTATTTTGAGTAATGTGAAGCTTCAATGTAAATCACATTTACCCAAGGATATGTTAGATAATTTAAGTGGGCATATGTCCAAGTTTTTTTTATATATATATGTTTCAGGATAAGTGATGTTGCCCTCCTATTGGCTCTGGTTAAGTGTTGCTTTGACAGACCAATGATGTAGAAGCAGCCGTAATATTTAAGGAGCTTTATTTTGACGGGTGTACGAGTCCTCGTAAGTCTGGGTTCTTCCCATAGACCAGGGATGGGCAACTTCGGTCCTGGAGGGCCATTGTCCTACAGAGTTTATCTTCAACCCTAATCAAACACACCTGAACAAGCTAATCAAGGTCCTCAGGATTACTAGAAAATTACAGGCAGGTGATTTTTTCAGGGTTGAAAAAACCCTTGTCCTCCTGGACCGAAGTTGCCCATCCCTGCTATAGACAGTAAAAGAAATGGACACAGCGACCCCATAGACTTCAACGGAGAAAAGTGAAGTCAATTAGAAGCACTCTCTTCCTGATGGCTGAGCGACTGCGCAGACTCAAACTGAGCTTGACGACGTAGATGTGACGTGAGCATCCATCCTGTCTGTCTTCTAGTAGCTGTGCCAAGAGAAATCTGAATCATTCCCTTCCGAAACTTGCAGAGACGGAGAGCGTGAGTAGGAGCTGTCCATGAGCAGGAGCAGGAGAAACTTTTGCTAAGTATTCTGATTAATTATTTTGTCATTTTGCCTCCACGTCCCCCCGATTGCTCGTGAGCTTCTCCTCCTGTCTTTACGGTAATTTCTCTACTGTGCGACAGAGAGTCACGTGGTTATGACACAATCGTTAGCCTATTTTTACAAAAACTGCTTCTACGGGGCCATAACGTAAGATACAAGGTAATGGAGCCTTTTATACATTTTCGTGTTTCTTTAGAAATAAATAATGGACAAATGGAGTCTTTAAACACTGTCAAAGTGACGCCAAAATGAATGGGAGTCAATGGAATGCTAACAGCAGGTGATGGTCCGCTAATCAATGGCGGCGCCCGGGGAAGCTTCAGTTTTTTTCTGAGAGATTACCCCCTTGGGTTCTTCTCTTCCTGGCATTCTCGTTTCCGTTCTCGTTTCATCTGAGATATGTTGACTCTGTGTTTTGATGTGAATAGCTCTAGTTATATGCTCTATTTCTATAGTTTAGTTAGAGCGGGTCTGGTGGTGCTGGCATTGTGGCAAGTTTGTGGCGGAGTTCACTTTCAGGTATGTCTATTTGCACTAAATTTTGATCGCTTGCATTTGGGGTATTTATGATGATATGTTCAGCAGTAACAACAGGTTAGCAGGTGTAGGAACGCTGGCCGGTAGACAAAGCCGCATCACCTGTTGTGAGTTTGTTTTGCTTCCCGGGAACATTTTGTTTTGTTTGTTTTGCTTCTACTTTGCTAAAACTATTGTATTAGTTTTGTTCGTTTTGCTTTTGGCAACATTTTCTTTTGTTTTGTTTCCTGGCAACATTTGTTAATGTGTGTCTCTTCCCTCTTTCTCCAGGAGCCAATGAGGACTAGGTGTGGAGCAAGGGAGGCCAGCTGCTTCATTCGGTAGTGTGTGCTCCACCGTGTGTTGTGTGTGTGTGTGCTGACAACACTTCTTTATGGTGTGGGCGCGTGGTGTTTGATCTGTTGTGATCTGAGGTGGGTTTGGACGACCTCCTGAGTTGCAGCCGGCCTGCCTCGTTCCCACTACGCCTGGCCCTGGAGATTTATTTTTGTCATGTTGGGAAATTCCTGAGAGCGAGAATTTTATTGACGCTGTTGATTTTATAATAAAGTGTATTTTTGTATTGTTCCTCACGTCATCTCTGTCTTCAAATGGTAAAACTTACCTGTGTGTCCTTATCCGGAGTTATTTCCCTGGCTCTCCACCAGGGTGGCGTAGTCGGATTAATTTAATAGTGAGTCACTTTACCCTCCACTCGAGTCTTGCCACATATAGAACCCAATATTTTGGTATAAACACCTTTATAGCTATAAACTTATTATTTTAGTTATTGTACATGAAAGAAATAGGCTATTCTAGAGGTAAATTACTGCATATACAGAGCAACTTTAATAAAAGCCCTACATTTATTGAGAATAATCTGAAATGTAGTTGTTTTAAATGTATTTTGACACAATTTATTTGATCAACAGTTAATTTGGCTGTAAAATATGCTCTGCATTTTTATAGTTTATTGCATGTAGCCTAGTTGTATAAAACTGTATTTTACAGTAATTTGACGGAATCTGGATTTGTTTTTATCTTTTGTATTTTTCACTTTTTTCAAGTCACTTTTTTTTTTATACCATGGCATTTATTTAGTTGATATTACTTTGGAGGGGAAATCTGACATTTTACATTATATGTTTAGTGAATTTATATTTGAATGAAGCAAAAATGTGTGCACCAGAGAAATCACTTCAATAGATCATTCATTAGTTATGTTTTTATTAAATGTTCTGAGACTTCCTGCTGGCATTCTTTCTTTGTCTAGACCAGAGAAAACTCCCTGTCAATCTATTGTTGCTTCAAGCGATAATAGAGAAAAGTTAAAGTGACATAAGGAAACGTATAGTGTAAAAAAACCCTATCTCATGATTACATAATAAAACACCCATGATTACATCATAAAGTAGTGTAATCTTTGTACAGCCATCACCCTTTCTTCTGTGAAACAATGCCCATTTCATGAAAGAGTGCAGGAACAAGGAAGAAGGAAGAGCTTATAGGCCCCCCCTGTCCAAATGGCACAGTAAACACCATAGACTGTAAAAAAAGACTCACAGGCTGCGTTTTACTTCACTTTCATGCACTCGCGAACTTCCCTAAGCACTTCCCAATGGCCGCCATTTTGAAGTGCGTTCAATCTCGTCAAGTGGGCGAGGGAGGGAACTTTATTTGGACTGACCCTCGACCCCTCGTTCGAAATCGCATACTATCTTGAGTGAATACCTGTTTTGAATAAGTAATTACTTTATGTCCTCTCGGTCACTCGGATGTACATCATTGGTTACGTTGCACGAGCGCCCACTACTGGCAGAACCCTTAAATGTGTTTAAATGCAACGCACACTTATGAAACCTAAAATGACAAATGGGACACCATCCAACAGACATTAAGTACATTAAGCCCTTGATCACTTGAAATCCACACTGGAAATGATTTATTATGTATAGTTTTTTTCCCTTATGAATTTGTTTAATACTGTAGGCCTGTATGTGGGCTTTTGAGAAAATATAAAAAATTACACAAACGAAAATTATACAATAAACTATCTGTAAAAAACAGTCAGTTTAGCTACTCGTATGCCTATTAAATGTGGTTAAATGTCAAAATAGCTCACTAGAGTTGTGTGGGCTGGGGGTAAAATAAGGTCATTATGGTCTATGGATCTGCATGAAAGTGTCTAAATAAACTTCCCTCGCCCACTTGAGAAGTTGAATGCAGGTCAAAATGGCGGCATGGATTCCCCTGAGGGGAAGTTTCAAAATGACAGAATTCAACATCAAGTTCTTGACACATTTCTTTTACACATTTTCACATTTTGTAAGTATAAAATGAAACACAACAATGGCGGTGGGAATTCCCCTGAGGGGAAGTGCTTAGGGAAGTTCAAGAGTCTATAGGCCTACCTAAAAGTGGAGTTAAACAGAGTCCCAGACGTACTACATTCGCCATGTTGTAGTAGTGGGCGCTCGTGCAATGCAACCAATGACGTACATTGAGTAAACGAGACAGAGGGAAGTTAGTGGCCCTAAAAAAAAAAGAAGTTAGTGGCCCTGTCCCAAATGGCACCCTAAGCCCTCGCGATCTTCTACACTTTCATGACGTATGCCGCTTTGACTGTCGGGAAGGCGGATCTCGGCCACAGTGCACATCGAGGGCGCAAAGAGGACGCTCGCGAGCACACTTTTGAAACCTAAAATGACAAATGGGACACCATCCAACAGTCATTAAGTACTAATGCTGCCTTCACATGCTATCGGAATTATCATAAATACTAGTTTCCTAGTTAAAAAAATTGGACATGGACGAGTCAGAATGACCTCTGAAGTCAAAATTTGAATGCGATGAGCTCGTAATCATGACTTCAGAAGTGGGAAGTATTTCCGATCATTAAGCCCACAAGACTGTAAGTGCATGTGAAGTGTGCTATTTGGGACAGGGCCGAAGTAGGCAAACAAAGATAATGCATGACACGATTTTCTTTAATTGACCACTATGAGAAAGCAGTGATAAAGTGGAGTTTTATTGTCTTATCTATGAATGTAAATTATGAAAAATACTGATTCATAAAATAGAATGAGTTTAATGGTGTCACAATAAAAGAGCAAAAAAAAAGAGAAATATATCAGTCTATCAACTACAATGCATTCTTATTTCTCTAAATTTGTAAAAGATGCAGTTATGTCTCAAGTACATTAAAAATATATTATTGTCACTTTACAAATTTGTTATTGCAAATACACATTTACCAGCTATAAAACCAACCTTTGAAAACATAAAGAGACGAGAAGGATAAACAGATTTTTTTTTTTTTTTTTTGCTATGAAAATGTTCTTTTTAATAATAAAAAGT
Source organism: Squalius cephalus (assembly GCF_949319135.1). Taxonomy (NCBI): domain Eukaryota; kingdom Metazoa; phylum Chordata; class Actinopteri; order Cypriniformes; family Leuciscidae; genus Squalius; species Squalius cephalus. Next base: position 33,520,329 of record NC_137137.1, read on the forward strand.
TCTGACAGTAAATAAAACCTGGCTTCTGACAGGGTGTGGTATAACACAGAAGCAGAGGTCAGATATGATGTAAACAGAGTAAACGCTCAATGATTAATTGTGAAGCTGTTACAAAATGTTTTATCTCATAAAAAGCTTACATTTCAATTGAATAGCCTATTGAAGAAAAATTGCAAACATCACCCTGAATGATTTCTCAGGTCCCTTCATACGTATTAAGGTTATTGATTTGCTTCTGTCCATATTTAAATACCTTCATAACAGAACTGGAAAAACTGACATAACTTAAAAAAAAAACACATAATGGACTTGTTTTGTAGTGTTCACTTTCCCTGTTGTAGTTTTTAAGAAACCCATTGTTGAATTCATAGTTAATCCGGTTGCTTGTTGGTCTGTAAGACTACAACGGGACAAAATCCGGTGGAAAAAAAGAAAAATAGCCAATGAATATTCACGCTCAGATATGTAATAAATCAATAACCAAGATGTATGATACATTCTAAATATGCCATAAATACATTTCCCCCAAATTACAGACTTTGATGCAATGCTCTATAAGGCACAATATAATCTATTGAAATTCAGTTATTGCTTTAAAGGACCTTGTCAGCCAAAAAATGACAATACATGATACTTTACCCAAAGTTATAGTGGAATGAACAGATGACGATTAAAAAGTAAATGTGCCAATAATATGTGGCCACGCATATTGGGGTCACATTTCACCCAAAACTTAAAGAAGAAAACGACATAAATGATGCCTTCATAATTTTTCACACTTTCCCCAAAAATTCTCATTACCATAATGAAAAATAATTGCATTATCAAATAATAATAATACAAAAATTTAACCTTTTAAGTATTTATACATCATGGCTGTAGTAGTTGTACTGTCTTCCTTTTATGCATATTTAAATAAAACAATCATTGTTTTGCAGTCATTTTCTACTGTCATTCAATAATAATGGCTATTACACTACCCAGAATCATCAGAATTACACACTCAGTAAGTTTTGGGGCAAAACTGTCACAATACAAAAAGTCTTAATGGTCCTAAAAATAGTTGTTGTTTTTTAAGCAAAATATAATTTTGTAATAATGAGCTGAAATGGGAGTGGTTTGTTTCAATGAAGAAAGACTGTTAAAAGTCTGTTAAAAGACGTGTGTTGAGTAATAGTGTTGGGAATGTGTTCAGAACTCTTCATCCTCAGAACTCAGATGACTCTGTTTCTTGCGAACGTTCCAGTGTAAACATTGAGCCAGACTCTCGAACCAGTCGTTCACCGGATCACGGAAACAGATGGAAGGAACAGGGAAGCATGAAGACGTGATGGTGATGCTAGAGAGTAGAGAGGAAAATCATGCATCAGGTTTACGAGGAAGCACAAGGCAATCTGCTTTCACATGCATGCTTACATCATATCCTAACCAGACGTGATGCAAAAACATTGGCGTGACACATAAAAGGCATCTTTTCCATGCTAATCAACATTGCTGGGTAGATTACATACAAATTGTAGTCGGTTATAGATTCCAAATTACATGACAAAAATGTAGTTAGTAATGTAATCCATTTAAAGTCCCCCTATAGTCAATTTTATTCCTTAAAACTCATCTTTGATCACCAAAATTATGTATTTAAATGTTTTTTTTGCCTTCATGCCTAAATGGCAAAATGACATATATAATTTTTTTTCCTTGGAAAGAAATTACTTCACGCCATAAAATATCTTGAATGTAACTCTACACCCTTGCCTCATTTAGTATACGCGGTTCTATGAATATGCAAATGAGCCCCGCCTCCACTCGCTCAGAGACCACTCGTTGATGATCACACGTTGATCTGATTGGTTACAAGGCAGTTGAACCAAAGACAGTCTCAAAAACATGCTTTGAAATCGCTGGTGTTTCTGACGCCACAAACTACCTTGTAACCAATCAGATCAACGTGTGATCGCCAACCAGTGGATCTCTGAGCTGTGTGAGTGAGTGGAGGCGGGGCTCATTTGCATATTCATAGAACCACACATACTAAATGAGGCAGGGGTGTCGAGTTACATTCAAGCTATTTTATGGCGTGAAGTAATTTCTTTCCAAGGAAAAAAAATTATATATGTCATTTTGGTGATCAAAGATGAGTTTTAAGGGATAAACTTTAACTTAGAATCTCAGGGCGTACTTGAAGTGAATATAATAGGTCAAAGAGGTTCAGCTGAAAAAAAGTTGGTGAATCGCATACAGTGCTAAAAATCTGAAATTACAGGAATTTGTAAATTTGAATGTGTTTGATGGACAAAAGCCTTCCAGAGACAGTAAAACATGGTTAAATAACTCACTGAGTGATAATTCAAATCATAATTACTGTGTTCGTCAGGAGCTGCTTAAACATGCAGTGTTGCAATGTTGAGAAACACTTCTTAAAGAGAAATGATGTGTGTAGATCCTGTTCTTCTTTTGTGGGATGTGCATGTCGACACCCCGTGTTGAAAGCATTAAATGTGGAAGATGAAGTCACATACCTGTCCCCATATGCGATCTCCTGGCGTTTCCTTCCATCGAGAGACACCCAGGCCGTGTTTCTGGCATCACGGGTCAGCATAATCTGAAAGCACATCAGGGTTCAGGGAAGGTCCTCATGCAGTCAAAGACCACGAGCAGAGGCTGTGGACCTAAGCCTTTAAAATGACTTAAAATAAGCATAACAACGGGGCAATAATTAGTTCAAATAAAGTAATAAGAGCAAGTAATCGTATGGTTTTATTGAACAACACTGCTTAAAATAAGTGCGGTCAATCGATTAATAAAAATTATCTAGATTAATCACACATTTTTTTCTGTGATTAATTGCGATTAAAATCACTTTTTTTTTTAAATATTGTTTTTTGGTGATTTTCCTTTTATTGTGACAGGACAGTAGAGAGATGACAGGAAACAAGGTGGGAGAGAGACGGGGGGATGGGATCGGGAAAGGTCCACGAGCCGGGACTCGAACTCGGGCCGCCCGAGCGCAAAGGCGCTACATGTCGGCGCACTGACCACGAGGCCATTGGCGCCGACATTAAAATCACTTTTTAAATATATTTTATAATGTAATCATTTCATAGTTAATCTCCAAATTAATGTAGAGACAACATAAAGACATATATTTTAAATGCTTGTTTAATGGCATCTTTTTATGAATGAAGGCCAGTATCACTGAGCTACACGATGTCTCCACGAAAATGATGAATTAATTAAAGCCATTCAACATTAGTGTCATTGAAAGCTATCGAATTTTTTTTACATTTATTAGGCTTCAAAAAAATATAACAACTTTTTTTAAAGTGAACTTAAAACAATCCTCACATAAACCCATAATAAATGTCATATTTATGTGCCCTTCCAATGTTGCTTTTCTCTCTTCAGAGATCTTTGATGCCAAAAATATTAGACTTTATTTTACAACAAAGCCGAGCATCTCCTGCAGAAGATAACTCCATGATCAGGTCACACATATATCCCATACATCCTTTTCCAAAAATGGTAACACACCCTATAGATATTTTGGGGTTAAGGTCTTGTACCATGTGACATATTAAAATAGAATTTTCCAGGCCTTTCTTCAGGCTTCTAAAAAGAAATAATTTCAAACCAAAGTCACACACAGAGGAAATAATAGTGTACAAATATATAGCTAAATTACTTATTTTCTAAATAATAAAATCTTCAACACCAATCCTCACATAAACCCATAATAATGCCATATTTCTGTGATTTCCCGTCTGACAGGGAGTAAATACACAGGGCGTTCACCTTGAGCTTCACGCCGGCCGGCACCACGATGGGTCTGAAGGACAGGGAGTGTGGGCAGATCGGCGTGATCATGATGGCAGGAACGTTTGGGTGGATCATCGAAGCTCCTGCTGCTACTGCGTATGCGGTGCTTCCAGTGGGAGTCGACACGATCACACCTGAGACAGGGCAGAGACAGCGCAGTGATGCTTTTATCTTCTTTAAAGACAGTAAATGTTTAGAAAGGAGAATCTCTAAACATGAATTTCCTCATTGGTATTTTGTCTTTTTCAGTAAAAATATCTAAACAGATGATGATGGTTTGGTATCTACCTTTGTTTTCAAGTCTCCAAGCCTCCAAGCGCATTTACATGCACGTTCTTAACCCGATTATGCTTAGGTGTGGTCGTGTTAATGTCATAAACGGCCTAAAGTCCCCCTGTAGTCAATCATTGTATCCCTTAAAACTCATCTTTGATCACCAAAATGACATATTTAAGCGTTTTTTTCCTTGAAATTTTTTTTACGCCTTAAAATATCTTGAATGTAACTCGACACCCTTGCCTCATAGTATTCGCAGATCTATGAATATGCAAATGAGCCCCGCCTCCACTCACTCACTCAGCTCAGAGATCCACTGGTTGACGATCACACGTTGATCTGATTGGTTACAAGGTAGTTTGTGACGTCAGAAACACCAGCGATTTCAAAGCGTGTTTTTGAGACTGTCTTTGGTTCACTGCAGTTTTAAGGAGGAAATACTCAGCAATGGTGTCGACTTATGAATTTACACATGGTTTGTCTTAAAGCATATTAAAAACACCACATAGACATATAAACACGGTTTGAAATCGCTGGTGTTTCTGACGTCACAAACTACCTTGTAACCAATCAGGTCAAGGTGCCAGCGGGCTTTCGCGTATCATTAACAGTGAACTAGCAGGGGAGTCTCGATCTCGGCATATGTTTTTGTTGATATGAAAAATCGGGTAAATTAAAAAATATAGCGGGTGAATTATGTATGTGATGTATATTATGATTGATGATTTTATGATGAATTACATGCCTTTCTCCACTGATGTTCTGAGTTGTTCAAAGCGTTTCTAGGCTCCTGTGTGACTCTGAGATGGCGAACGGGAACGTGGTTTGTGTAACATTAGCAACACATTATTAGCGGTTTGATAACATAGTCAAGCAAAAGGCTAATCAATCATATTAATTACCGTTATGTGTCCGACGTTGTAAAGAGCGATACCATTGTGCAGCGTTTACTTTGGCTGAGTGGATCTCTGAGCTGGGTGAGTGAGTGGAGGCGGGGCTCATTTGCATATTCATAGAACCACGTATACTAAATGAGGCAAGGGTGTCGAGTTACATTCAAGATATGTTAAGGCATGAAGAATGTCTTTTCAAGGAAAAAACATTTAAATATGACATTTTGGTGATCAAAGATGAGTTTTAAGGGATACAATTATTGACTACAGGGGGACTTTAAGTGAACATGAACAGTTGTGACACATTTAAATGTTTTTTCCTTGAAAAAAAATTCTTCATGCCTTTAAATAGCTTGAATAGACTCGACACCCTTGATTCATTTCTACGCGGTTCTCAGTGGCGTAGCGGACGATAGACGATGATCAGAAGATGATCAGCATCAGCTATCGGCCTATCAAGAGGATTTGACATTTCCAATTAATGTAGGCCCAATAAATTATTATTATTACTTTTATTATTAAACTAATAGGCTATTAGCTACAATTAAATTTCCCTGCAATAATTTTATAGCGCATCACCCCATAACCGACGAGCTGCGAGGAAAATTTAAGATGAGTAAGATTAGCTTACTCCTCATTTCAAAAACAACTTGTTTAAAACGAAGTACTTCTCTTTAATTTTTTCACTACTTTTGGTCCACAAGAAAAATATTAAGAAAATAAATGAAGACCGTAAACAGCATTGTCATTACCTGTGATAAAATCAAGTAAATTATTAAATAAATGAGTAGCTAAATAAACAAATCACGCTAAATCAACAGAGAGAATTAGTGGCTGTGGTCACTTTAAGAGCAGCCGCTGCTGATCTCACACTCATTCTCGCACAACTCTTTACTTTAATTTAAAACTTTGGTTAACTCATTTAAAACTGCTCTTATGAGGATACTCGACAAAACTGACAGTTTGGCATAACTGTGTTATTGTTCATTCAAGTGTGAAAGAGAACTCGATTCTGACCAAGCGGCAACTTCCGGTCTCTCTCTTGAAGCCAACACAGAAGTGAGTTAAACTGCAGTTCATCGACTGGCCACTAGAGACCGGCTCCAGAAGAGAGTCAATCCCATAGACCCGCATGTTAAAATGCACAACTTTACAGCAGAAAAAAGTGTGTTTACAGCCTGGTGCAAAAAGTGGTTTTGGTCTATATCGCTAATTTTGCCCTTCATGACGACTGTGAGGGGGGTGAATATTTTTATGACTCATCCGTTTAAATTATATTAAGCCTTAAAGTTCTGCATAATTAAGGGCGTGGCCACTTGAGTGACAGGTAGATTGCCGCTGATGTCACTATTAGCGTTTGTCCACTGTCTGTTAGCATTACGTCACCTCAGCTAATCCGCCTCGCTGCACATTTACGGTTATCCGGGAGTGACGCTGCCAAGATGGCGACGGTCGGCTCCGCCCACTTTGGGCTTCAAAAATGCTCTTCAGAAACACACGGGTGACGTCACGGACACTACGTCCATATTTTTTTTACAGTCTATGATACTGGCGCGCGTCTTTCTGTGGGTCTTATGTGTGTCACATAAAGAGGACATTCACAGGCAGCGCGTCCTCTTTTGATTTGTTACACTTGAATAGTTTAAAAGCATTTGCATGAATAGGAGAGTGGTCATATAATGTTACACTAGCCAACGGATGACAGAAGAAACGGATGCTGCGTCAACTGCGTTAAATATTTTCAACACGTTAAACTGGAAAAAATTAATGCGACAACGTTGACAGCCCTACTTAAAATACATAATGTCATATACATAATATAAATATAACCAACTTATGTACATTACGCATTATAACAAATGCCTGCAGAGGGCGCCAGCGGTTAGTGATGGGAAGTTCGGATCATTTTACAGACTCGGATCTTTGAATCTCGTTCATCAAAATGAATGAATCTTTTTTCAAGTCATTTCATTGATTTCAGCAGAAAACGATTAAAATGTTACATGTTAATAGCCAAATTCCCCACCGCATCTGCTTATGAAACGTTAATCACATTTCAAATAAGAAAACACTATAATACAGCCAAGGTGTTAATTCACCTGCACCTCCCGGTCCGAGTCGTTCGCCCTTTTGTTTTGTCCCGTCACATCCCCAGTCTGAAGCTATACAGTCTGTACCGGAAACAGAAATGATTAGTTCACCTCTCGAGTCTTCAGGTCCGAGTCGTTCGTTCTTTTGTCATGTGACCTCTTCCCGGCTCAGTATCTTGCAACAAACACAACACTTTCTCCATCATATGGATAAAGTTTAAAGCATTAACCATCTCTTTATTACCATATTCAATGTTATGGAAAAGAACCATTACCATCATGTAGTGATGTAAGTCTCACCACTTTTACGTGGTCTCGGTCTTGTCACGGCCTTGACGATCTTTGGTCTTGGTTTTGTCTTGGTCTCGGACCTCTCGGTCTTGTCTAGGTCTCGCTGTCTCAGACCGACATAGTGGTCGGGGGATTTAGCAATACAATACTACAATATCCACGACGACACAACGTTCGATAATGCAACATTATTTTCCGCAACGGAACGGATTGAAGCGCGCGTCCGAGTGAAGACAGTGCGGTGTGTGCGCGAGCCACACGAGAAAACACTTTATCCGCGCCACTGATCGCAGCGGCAACGAGCACTTTGATCACTTGATTTAAAAAACACATATCAGTGACATGATGGGTTTTAACTTCATTCAGGAGATTTTGGGTAACTGCACGACTGACAGATGACTTTGAGCGCACCGCCAACGGTGTGTGTGTGTGTGTGTGTGTGTGTGTGTAACCATAGCGACAAAACGACCAACTTTCGGATCCTGCACTTAAGCCTATAATTTCGTTTTTAAACATTTTATTATGTATTTAAAAGTTGCAGAATGGATTCATTTGGAGACTCCGAAATCGGCAGAGATAGGCAGGCATTTGCTTAGATGAATTTGTGTCTTTGATATCTCTCTGTGTGTGTGTGTGTGTGTGTGTGTGTGCGTTGTTTGATTACAGTATTGTATTTAAGATGGTGTTAGACTAAATAAATGGTATTTTAAATATCATCTGCATATCTCCGTTGTGTTGACTAAACATTAGGCCTAATCCAAGTTTATAATTGTGTATCTTTAATTTGATGTTACAATTTCATCTACACATTAAGTGTATAATTTCAATTGGTTACATATTTCTCATTCTTTAGACAGTTGTTGGAGGAGCAAGATGGTGTTGGAGGTGTTTGATGTTTTGTCAGATGAACCAGTCAGTACCAGTCATGCCAGTCCTCAACGGTACACAAAAGTTAAGGGAGTCTCAATCCTCTAATAGTGCAGTAACAGCCGTCATGCAATTGCTACACATAGGCCTAGTTGATCTCACCCAGTCTGCAAAAACATTTACAGTGAGCTCACAGTCACACACATGACATGGTCTGTCTCTGTATAGTTCTGCCTGTGTAGTTGAAGTAATACCGTCTAATATGTATTGAATGTAAACTGTGGCTGACCCCTAGTATGCTGCTGTTCTTGAATTCATAGTTATTGCTTAGCTTCAACACTAGTCTGTTTTTTTTTTTTTCCCTCCGGTCTCGACTTGGTCTTGGTCTCGGTCTTGGTCTCGGTCTTGGTCTCGGTCTCGGTCTCGGTCTCGGTCTCGGTCTTGGTCTCGACTTGGTCTTGGTCTTGACTTGGTCTCGGTCTCGGTCTCGGTCTTGGTCTCGACTTGGTCTTGGTCTTGACTTGGTCTCGGTCTTGGTCTCGGTCTTGGTCTCGACTTGGTCTTGGTCTTGACTTGGTCTCGGTCTCGGTCTCGGTCTTGGTCTTGACTTGGTCTTGACTTGGTCTGTCTTGGTCTCGATACCCTCTGGTCTTGGTAGTGTCTTGGTCTCGGTTTAGGCGGTCTTGACTACAAGTCTACCATCATGACAGAAATTCACAAATTTATCAATTATAAGAAATAAAAAAGCTACAATTTAAGACCAGAAACACGTCACATAACTCCAATAATAAAAAATAAATAACTAAAAGCTTGTTTGTAAGGAAGGTTGGGAGTTGCGGTATCCAATACAACAATAGAACGAACGACTCGAAGACTCGAGAGGTGAACTAATCATTTCTATTTTCTGTACAGAACCTATAGGATGTTGCGCATGCACGTTCAACACAAAATGAACGAATCACTCTCTGAGTCAACTCGTTGTTCTCGAGTCATATTAAAGATTCGTTCGAAATCTTTAATATTTGGCCACTTCTGATACTTATGAAAGAATAAACAACATGTGGACAGCAAAACATTTAAACTCAGAGCAAAGGTTTAAACTTTTATTTTGAAATCGCGATGATCAATTTAGAAACATACGGATGTATTCTCCTGTGCTGGCGTAAATGATTCACCTTACAAATCTGATGAAATGGCGCATTTTGTGTTCCCAGATGAACGTTATAAGCAACCCAAACTCACAGCATATGCAGAGATGGAGTTTGTAAACTGAGCTGCTGAGACGCTCCACGCATGTACATAACAGCGCATTTATTTATTTAATTATCATATGCGCCGTTGAGTTTATAGCAGGTTTCAGTCGGTCAATGGCTCAGTCTATTTCAGTTCCGCAAAATAGCAACACACCAACAATGCGCCAGAACACACACCTGGTTTTCAGACCAGCAGCCCATGAGCACACAAATACAGTGGTGGTCAAAATTGATGGCACCCCTGATAAATATGATAAAAAATGGCTGTAAAAAATAAATCTGCATTGTTTATCCTTTTGATCTTTCATTCAAAAAATTCACAAAAATCTAACCTTTCACTGAAGTAAAAGAATTGAAAGTTCGGGGTAAATCACATTATAAAATAAATGTTTTTCTCCAAAACACGCTGGCCATAATTGTTGGCACCCTGTTATTAAATACTTTTTGCAATCTCCTTTTGCCAAGATAACAGCTCTGAGTTTCCTCCTATAATGCCGGATGAGTTTGGAGAACACCTGAGATCAGAGACCATTCCTCCATACAGGATCTCTCCAGATCCTTCAGATTCACAAGTTCATGTTGGCGCTTCTCCTCTTCAGTTCACCCCACTCATTTTCTATATGGTTCAGTTTAGGGGACTGGGACGGTCATGGCAGAAGCTTCATTTTGTGCTCAGTTACCCATTTTTGTGTTGATTTTGATGTTTGTTTTGGACCGTTGTCCTGAAGGAAGATCCAACCACGGCCCATTATAAGATTTCTAGCAGAGGCCGTCAGGTTTTGATTTTTTATCTGTTTGTATTTGCTAGAATCCATAATACCATGTATCTGAACAAGATGTCCAGGACCTCCAGCAAATAAATAGGCCCACAACATATAAGATTCAGCAGTGTATTTAACCGTAGACATGGGGTGCTCTTCATCCCTGTTTGCACCAAACACATCTGCTGGGTTTGCTGCCAAAAAGCTCTTTTTTTAGTTTCATCTGACCACAGAATCTGGTCCCTTTGAAGATCCAGTCGTGTCTGACAACTGAATATGCTGGAGTTTATTTTTGGAGGAGCGAGGAGGATTTTTCTTGAAACCCTCCCAAACAACATGTGGTGATGTAGTGGTTGTTTGATAAATTTTTTTTAGGCTTTCTGACCCCCAAGACTCAACTAATCCCTGCAATTCTCCATCTATGATCCTTGAAGAGTCTTTGGCCACTCAAACTTTCCTCCTCACCGTCATCCTGGTGTGCTAAAAAAGGTAAATATTAATGGGAAAATACTTCAGAGATATTTTTCTCATAAAAAATTCTAGGGGTGCCAACAATTATGGCCAGTGTGTTTTGGAGAAAAACATTTATTTTATAATGTGATTTCCCCCCACTTTCAATTCTTTTACTTCAATGAAAGGTTAGATTTTTGCGAATTTTTTTAAGGAAAGATCAAAAGGATAAACGATGCAGATTTATTTTTTACAGCCATTTTTTATCATATTTATCAGGGGTGCCATCAATTTTGACCACCACTGTAGGTGCAAATGCATTTGCTATTTAAACAATGTAAAAGATGAAAACTGCTTCAGGCTGGAACTAGCATAAACACTTGCGTCGCGCCTGGCGCTTTGCATTGCACCGGTGTATAATAGGGGCCTTTGTTTTCCACCAGAGGACAGAAATCCTCCCTCTAAACTAAAGCATGCCATATTTTCCACATCTGCATGAATTAAAGTGAGAAAAATTTTTAGATCATTTTTTTTACTTTTACTTTAAGCAGTAAAAGTGAAATTTACTGCTTAAAAATAATAATGTTTAAAATAGTACGCTTAATGTTTTTAAATATCTGAAAAGGAGGCATAGTGATGATGTGAGTAATATTTTTACTCATTTGGAAAAACAGTGAGTCAATTAATTAATTTATCTTAATTATTATTTTTGGAACAGAAAAAAAGGCTTAACAGATAGCCTAACTAATCCTAATCTGTTGTAATTTTGTAAAATGAGATCAAATTGACCAACTTGACAAAGAGAACATCTACACAGCAAAAAAATGATTTTCTTACTTAGTATTTTTGAGTTGTTTCCAGTCCAAATATCTAAAAAATTCTTAAAAATCAAGAGGCATTTACTAAGGTAGTAAAATGCCATAAGATATTATGTCTTATTTTCTGGGGAACTATTTGCTAAATTATTTGCAAAATGATCTGTCCATGGGGTAAGAAAAATAATCTTGTTTCTGTTTGATTAAGATTATTTTTCTTACCCCATGGACAGATAATTTTGCTTGTTTTAAACAAAAACTCATTTAATTTTGATTAATTCCCCCAGAAAACAAGACATAATATCTTATCTAATTTTAACTATCTAGTAAATGCATCTTGATTTAAGAATTTTTAGATATTTGGATTGGAAACCAGACAAAAATACTAGCAATTACATAAAGGTGTGAGTCGTCTGTGAGGGGCTGCTGCTTTACTTTTGTTTTGTTGTGTTGGTTTATTTTGTGAGTAAAGTTACATTTGCTGGTTCCCGCCTCCTCCTTCCTTGAGCCGACATGTTGGAGCACGAGTGTTTTTAACGCTTTATTTAAAATCACAACACACATAACAATTGGAATACTCTGAGTCAGATACATGAATGATTATGTTTTGACGTCAGTGCCGGGAAATAACCTGATTTATTAATAAAGAATCGTAAACACAGTTTACTTGCATTGTCAGGTTATTAGTTTGCATGCAAACTGGGACAACAGGTTATTTCAATATCCTGATTTTTGTGAGTTATCAGCATGTTGGTGTTAGGGTGACCACCTGCTAATAAGCCCAAGGGGGGACAAGGGGTGTTTCTGAGGGACAATGTGGGACACTGTCTGGCGCGGCGGTGCCCCACTGGCAGACTCACTGATAGTGGTTTACCCATTTCTAGCACATACCACCTTGCATAGTATTAATAATGCCCTATTCTCCTAAACGTGTAATTTTTGATGTATGCTCATGAATAGGCCAACCAATGTGTATTTTTTTCTAAATAAAGACTCATAATATTTTGAACATTCAATGAATTGACAGATGTACTTCTTCCACTACTATTTAATTTTATTTATTTTTCATTACAATTTATTTACTTTAAATAAATGAATACATTATAATATAAATTTATAGGATTAACAGGAATTGTAGTTGCTCAACACCACAGGAACAGTTCAAAAAAAAGTATTTTAAAAAAATACGATTGACCTCGTATTCCCCTCCCTCCATGTCCGATTGAGAAGGACGTTTTGCAAAGGTCACAAAAAGCCCTCTCGGTATCCCCCTCAACACCTTTCAGCCACAAATATTCATTTCCCCATTCTTGTTTCTTGTACTCACACCTTCTCTTTTTGATGGCGTTGCCTCTCAGACAGTCTCTTTCTCGAATTTTTCGAATTGGAAAGCGCGCATTTAAAAGTTCCTTCCTTCCAAGTGTGTCTGGTATGCGCGTGCGTGCGCTGTCATGACAACAACGAAAAAGTTGACAACCTAGTCAGCAGTTCAACTGAGGGGTTTGTGTGGCAACAATAGCGTGCTGAAATGTCAAGTAATGTTCGTTTGTCTGCTTGGGGCTCGAGTATATAGAGCGACCAACTTTTTTTGAGCAAGCATAGATTATGCGTGACACGGTCTCAATTTGCGTGACGCGTGAATTGGGCTTCAAACGCTGTGCGCGCACGCGCTACGCGGGACGGGTGGTCACCCTAGTTGGTGTGCATGCTAAACATGCTTATTTTTTGTTCGGTATGTTTTTGGTACAGAAGGGGTGAAAAAACAACAAGTTTATTTTATATTACGCTTTTCTGCAAACTCAAGGTCACTTTACAATGCAATAACATGACAGCAAGTATAGAGAACACGTACAGAAACAGATAAGCATACATAAAATGAAATGGAAAAACGTGTGGCGAAAATATATGTTTTAAGGTGATGTATAGATCATGAAGTCTTTGGCTCGGTCTTTAAAAAAAGTCTATCAATATTGCTGTGAACTCTTCGTATTGCAGTTTATGGTGCAAAATGGAGGAAGAGGTTTAAAGTGCTTCCACTTAATATCTTATCAAACTGTATATTTTAGTCAGAATTATTGTGCTTCCTTTCTTTTGCGCTCCGTCTGCTTGACGCACATGAATTGAGTTTAACAGTGACTCGCTTGTTGTCAGGAAGAGCCTTTATGCAAAAACAATTTCTAAAATTTACAGATAAAAAACTATAAAACCGTATTTCTGTGTATCAAGTGCTGAGGAAGAGCTGAAATTGAGATAAAATGGATGATATGCATTGTAAGTAGTTAACCAATCACAGCAGACTTGGCCATCTGACCAATCAGAGCAAAGCAGCTCTCAGAGAGGCGGGGTTTAGAGAAACTGAATCCTTGATCGAACCGTTTCAGACACTGTGAGAAAAGAGCTGATGCTTCAATGGAAATTATGAGTGTTTTTTGACCCTGGATGCTTGTAAACCTATTCTAGGAGACTCCAAAACAAAACTAGGGACCTTTAAAATAGCATAATAGGGGAACTTCAAATGTAAATGAATCCATTAAGGACGTAGGTTTTTTTTTTTACAGGAAACAAACAGAAAGGACATAAAACTGATGTTTTTTGCAGTATAATAGATTGATAGACTGTCACGACATGAGCAATTCACTGGATTACACTGGTTCACACTAACCATCTCCCTGAACGGTGGTGATCAGGTGACCATCCAGAAACAAGTCCAAATTAGAGAGGTAGGACGATGGACCTCGGTCTACAACAACTTCATTCAGCACCTGACAGAGGGAGACAGATTTATTATTTACAGAAAATAACACAACAGCTTTACACATGAAAATATCTGAAAGCAACAAATAAAACACAACTGAATAACTGCCCAAAAAGTAAAATATCAATGTTCAAGTTGGTTATATTAACATGATATCAGATTAAGGATTAAGGGGACCTATTATGCAAAAATCACTTTTACATGGTGTTTGAACATAAATGTGTGTCAGCAGTGTGTACACAACCACCCTATAATGGTGAAAATCCACCCACTCCTTTTATTATATTGTCCATGAATCATAAACAGTGACTCAAAATGAGTCGTTCGCGTTTTCTATACTTTGTGTCGCCCACAATCCTGTATCAATGAACACAGAACACGTTTTTCAATCTCACTTGTCCATTGCTTTTCTATGTAGACGTGCTTTGCTGGAGTATCAGAAGCAAGAGCTGTAAAGGCTCCGCCCTCTTCTGGGAAGGGGGTGGGAGAAGCAGCTCATTTGCATTTAAAGACACACACACACACACACACACACACACACACACACACACACACACACACACACACACACACACACACACACACACACACACACACACACACACACACACACACACACACACACACACACACACACACACACACACACACACACACACACACACACACACACACACACACACACACACACACACACACACACACACACACACACACACACACACAGTATCATTTTGGGCATGGTATAATAAATGATCCGTGGAGCTGAAACTTCACATACACATTTCTGGGGACGCCTGAGACTTATATTACATTTTGGCCATAATAGGTCCCCTTTAAAATCAATTAGTCAGTTGGCTGCCTGAAAGACAAGTAACTACTGAGAAAGCCTTTTATTATTAAGGGTCATATACACCAGGCATTTCTTAGTGACATGGACATATACTGTAGTTGTTAATCTTAGCCCTTCTGACAGAGATATTCAACAAGTAATTATGCTAAATGACCTTTCAGTACATGATACTATCAGTCACACACATCATTTCTGCTTAAGAAAAGGAGAACTGCACAGAGCAAACTACTGCATTGAATTTGTTACAAAAGTACTGCTTTTATTTAAATAAATGGTATGACAGCATGTAGTGCTTTACTGTGCAATGTAAGCGTGCAGAATTTCTTGTTTGCAGTAAAGGCAGCGTCGCTGATTATTAAAGAAAGCAATCTCAATGTTTGTAATGTTACAAGACACCATCGAGGAGCACCACACCATGTTGTGTTACATGTAGGACAATAACAGCTTTTTGCACTTATTTCTTAGTTTTTTGTTATCAGTGATGTGAATTAGGGTATTATGTTACATCTTATGTTGTTAAATTTATGTTTATTGCACTATTTTAGTGTAATGTTAGTGTTTTGTATTGCATACAAAGGGGTCATAACATGAGAAATCAAATTTGCCTTGATCTTTTGATATATAATAGGTCTTTGTACCATTAAAACATCCTGCAAGTTTCATTGTTTATAATGAGGAGGGCTTTTTAAGATAAGCATTTAAAGCTCCAAAAACAGCTAATTTTTATATTGCGGGATTTGTGATGTCACATGGGAAAAACACATTTGCATATGACTGCCTCGAGAGCAAGACATCGACGAATCATTTTACATCATCGCACCATAGGCCCCGCCCATTGGTATTCAGTTGCTTAACAGCAAACAGAAGCCATTATAATCACTGACGCTGTCAACACTGATACAGTAGACAGATGTGTGTTCAGATTATAATGACTGACTCTGATACACTGATACAGTATACAGATGTGTGTTCAGATTATAATGACTGACGCTGATACACTGATACAGTATACAGATGTGTGTTCAGATTATAATGACTGACGCTGATACACTGATACAGTATACAGATGTGTGTTCAGATTATAATGACTGACTCTGATACACTGATACAGTATACAGATGTGTGTTCAGATTATAATGACTGACTCTGATACACTGATACAGTATACAGATGTGTGTTCAGATTATAATGACTGACGCTGTCTACACTGATACAGTATACAGATGTGTGTTCAGATTATAATGACTGACTCTGATACACTGATACAGTATACAGATGTGTGTTCAGATTATAATGACTGACGCTGTCTACACTGATACAGTATACAGATGTGTGTTCAGATTATAATTACTGACTCTGATACACTGATACAGTATACAGATGTGTGTTCAGATTATAATGACTGACGCTGATACACTGATACAGTATACAGATGTGTGTTCAGATTATAATGACTGACGCTGTCTACACTGATACAGTATACAGATGTGTGTTCAGATTATAATGACTGACGCTGTCTACACTGATACAGTATACAGATGTGTGTTCAGATTATAATGACTGATGCTGTCTACACTGATACAGTATACAGATGTGTGTTCAGATTATAATGACTGACGCTGATACACTGATACAGTATACAGATGTGTGTTCAGATTATAATGACTGACGCTGTCTACACTGATACAGTATACAGATGTGTGTTCAGATTATAATGACTGATGCTGTCTAAACTGATACAGTATACAGATGTGTGTTCAGATTATAATGACTGATGCTGTCTACACTGATACAGTATACAGATGTGTGTTCAGATTATAATGACTGACGCTGATACACTGATACAGTATACAGATGTGTGTTCAGATTATAATGACTGACTCTGATACACTGATACAGTATACAGATGTGTGTTCAGATTATAATGACTGACTCTGATACACTGATACAGTATACAGATGTGTGTTCAGATTATAATGACTGACTCTGATACACTGATACAGTATACAGATGTGTGTTCAGATTATAATGACTGACGCTGTCTACACTGATACAGTATACAGACGTATACACTGATACTGTATACAGATGTGTGTTCAGATTATAATGACTGACTGTCTACACTGATACAGTATACAGATGTGTGTTCAGATTATAATGACTGACTCTGATACACTGGTACAGTATACAGATGTGTGTTCAGATTATAATGACTGACTCTGATACACTGATACAGTATACAGATGTGTGTTCAGATTGTAATGACTGACGCTGATACACTGATACAGTATACAGATGTGTGTTCAGATTATAATGACTGACTCTGATACACTGATACAGTATACAGATGTGTGTTCAGATTATAATGACTGACGCTGATACACTGATACAGTATACAGATGTGTGTTCAGATTATAATGACTGACGCTGATACACTGATACAGTATACAGATGTGTGTTCAGATTATAATGACTGACCCTGATACACTGATACAGTATACAGATGTGTGTTCAGATTATAATGACTGACGCTGTCTACACTGATACAGTATACAGACGTATACACTGATACTGTATACAGATGTGTGTTCAGATTATAATGACTGACCCTGATACACTGATACAGTACACAGATGTGTGTTCAGATTGTAATGACTGACGCTGATACACTGATACAGTATACAGATGTGTGTTCAGATTATAATGACTGACTCTGATACACTGATACAGTATACAGATGTGTGTTCAGATTGTAATGACTGACGCTGATACACTGATACAGTATACAGATGTGTGTTCAGATTATAATGACTGACTCTGATACACTGATACAGTATACAGATGTGTGTTCAGATTATAATGACTGACGCTGATACACTGATACAGTATACAGATGTGTGTTCAGATTATAATGACTGACGCTGATACACTGATACAGTATACAGATGTGTGTTCAGATTATAATGACTGACCCTGATACACTGATACAGTATACAGATGTGTGTTCAGATTATAATGACTGACGCTGTCTACACTGATACAGTATACAGACGTATACACTGATACAGTATACAGATGTGTGTTCAGATTATAATGACTGACCCTGATACACTGATACAGTACACAGATGTGTGTTCAGATTATAATGACTGACGCTGTCTACACTGATACAGTATACAGACGTATACACTGATACTGTATACAGATGTGTGTTCAGATTATAATGACTGACGCTGTCTACACTGATACAGTATACAGATGTGTGTTCAGATTATAATGACTGACGCTCTCTACACTGATACAGTATACAGATGTGTGTTCAGATTATAATGACTGATGCTGTCTACACTGATACAGTACACAGATGTGTGTTCAGATTATAATGACTGACGCTGTCTACACTGATACAGTATACAGATGTGTGTTCAGATTATAATGACTGACGCTGTCTACACTGATACAGTATACAGATGTGTGTTCAGATTATAATGACTGACGCTGTCTACACTGATACAGTATACAGATGTGTGTTCAGATTATAATGACTGACGCTCTCTACACTGATACAGTATACAGATGTGTGTTCAGATTATAATGACTGATGCTGTCTACACTGATACAGTACACAGATGTGTGTTCAGATTATAATGACTGACGCTGTCTACACTGATACAGTATACAGATGTGTGTTCAGATTATAATGACTGATGCTGTCTACACTGATACAGTATACAGATGTGTGTTCAGATTATAATGACTGACTCTGATACACTGATACAGTATACAGATGTGTGTTCAGATTATAATCACTGACGCTGATACACTGATACAGTATACAGATGTGTGTTCAGTTTATAATGACTGATGCTGTCTACACTGATACAGTATACAGATGTGTGTTCAGATTATAATGACTGACGCTGTCTACACTGATACAGTATACAGATGTGTGTTCAGATTATAATGACTGACGCTGTCTACACTGATACAGTATACAGATGTGTGTTCAGATTATAATGACTGACGCTCTCTACACTGATACAGTATACAGATGTGTGTTCAGATTATAATGACTGATGCTGTCTACACTGATACAGTATACAGATGTGTGTTCAGATTATAATGACTGACGCTGTCTACACTGATACAGTATACAGATGTGTGTTCAGATTATAATGACTGACGCTCTCTACACTGATACAGTATACAGATGTGTGTTCAGATTATAATCACTGACGCTGATACACTGATACAGTATACAGATGTGTGTTCAGTTTATAATGACTGATGCTGTCTACACTGATACAGTATACAGATGTGTGTTCAGATTATAATGACTGACGCTCTCTACACTGATACAGTATACAGATGTGTGTTCAGATTATAATGACTGACGCTGTCTACACTGATACAGTATACAGATGTGTGTTCAGATTATAATGACTGATGCTGATACACTGATACAGTATACAGATGTGTGTTCAGATTATAATGACTGACGCTGATACACTGATACAGTATACAGATGTGTGTTCACATTATAATGACTGACGCTGTCTACACTGATACAGTATACAGATGTGTGTTCAGATTATAATGACTGATGCTGATACACTGATACAGTATACAGATGTGTGTTCAGATTATAATGACTGACGCTGATACACTGATACAGTATACAGATGTGTGTTCACATTATAATGACTGACGCTGTCTACACTGATACAGTATACAGATGTGTGTTCAGATTATAATGACTGACGCTGATACACTGATACAGTATACAGATGTGTGTTCAGATTATAATGACTGACGCTGTCTACACTGATACAGTATACAGATGTGTGTTCAGATTATAATGACTGACGCTGTCTACACTGATACAGTATACAGATGTGTGTTCAGATTATAATGACTGACGCTGATACACTGATACAGTATACAGATGTGTGTTCAGATTATAATGACTGACGCTGTCTACACTGATACAGTATACAGATGTGTGTTCAGCTTCTGACAAACTCCACGCGCTTGAGTCTGTCGACAACAGGACAAATGGAATGGAGTGAAAGAATGTTCACTTTGAGCGTAGTTTAAAAAGCTTGTTTGCGTGTCTGTACAGAATTCAGAAGGATCTCAGCGACAGAAACAAGTGGATGTTTATTTTAATGGCATCTCGGATCACGTTGAGGATTATATGTTTGTTCGGAGCATATTATTTAGTCAGCGAGGCACAGTGTAATGGAGAGTTCGAAAAGAATCTTTTGTTGAAAGATGAAGAAGCGACTG
Organism: Squalius cephalus; assembly: GCF_949319135.1. NCBI lineage: Eukaryota > Metazoa > Chordata > Actinopteri > Cypriniformes > Leuciscidae > Squalius > Squalius cephalus. Next base: position 33,540,738 of record NC_137137.1, read on the forward strand.
TATTAGAGCGGACAGCAGCTGCATCATAAACCGCAAATAAATTATTTTATAATCCTTTGTCTGTAAATTATTATTATGTTTTATCAATAGTGAGAGGGCGTTGATACTGTTTCCTATGCAATGACGTTAGCCAATAAAAATGGATCATTTCAGACAGAGGGGCAGAATGAGGGTTGAAAATAATGGTTTTCCTCATATATATTTGTTTTTGGTGCAAAAAACCCCCAAAGCTTTATTAACATTATAAGTGAACCTCAGGGAACATAATTAAAATCTCTATTAAAAGAATTTTAAAATCCATGTGATGACCCTTTTAAATGGTTTGCTTAATGACAGACATGCAAACATTGAAATCATTTTAACTTAGTTGGGACATTTAAAATGAAAAATCCAATATGTAATGCAAGAAGCTGCTGAACAGTTAGTGTAACAAGAATACTGGAAAAGAAGTGTAATTTCCTGTATCATTACAGGAAATGTGGCACTCACTTGATACTGCATAGTTTTGTGTTTGGGTTCAGAGTCTCCGTTAGTGATAATTAAGCTCGATTCCTCCACAGGTCCCTTCTCTCTGCACTCTTTCACTACCTTCACTTCCAGACGACTGCGTAAAATAATCGCAGCATTTCCTACAAACAGAACAAGAAAACACTGCATAAATCCTCTACACATACAACCATTACACTTCTACACTGCATGAAAACAATGCTGTCAGCTGTCTAGGTAGACGGCGAACTAGATTTTGAAACACAGCTATGGTTTTCATGAAAAGAGGGACGGCGTGAACACAAACAAGCCATAATAAAGAATTTGATCAGTTACACTTTATTTCAATAGTCCACTTTAGACATTCTACTAACTATAAGTAACTTGAACTTCTAAAACTTGCTGAACTTCTAAAATCACTCTAAAATCTATTAGATTGAACTGAGGTCTATTGTTGGTCCCAGGTAAAGCAGTTTTTATAAAGAGATTTACCTCACTACTGTGACACAAGAGCAATATCATTCCTATAAATCGATACTTTGAAGTACAATACAGCTGCAGAAGTGTAAAGATTATTGAAAGAAACCAGATGGGAAAGTCCAATATTTCAGACCGTCTTGACAACCTGGAACCTGAGAAAAGTGTCACAAATATAAACTGTGAAAAACCAGATGTCCTCTTACTGTGTAATGACTTACCTTCTATAACCTGGTTGACCTGAGATTGGTATGTGTCGAAGTTAAATGGTGTAAGAAATCCCAGAGAACCCAAATGGAAGGCCATGACAGGAGGCACACTCTCCTACACACACACACATTTATATTTAGGATTTTAAAGGGTGTTCACAGTGACAGCAATTTGCAGTAACAAAGCCGCAAGAAGTCACTCAATTTAAATTTGAGTTTGCAATCTCTGGCAACATAAACATCATAAGGTGAGCATGTACAATGCAGTGAAAATAAAAGTTTAAGCTTATGCAAATGAGCAATGACCAGGGGCGCAAAATACATTGAAAAAAAGAATAGTCAAGATTATGATTACAGATGCCATGATTAACAAAGAGTGACAATTCCATTTACGTCAACTCCTGATTTGTTTAAGGTTTATATTTACAATCAGTGAGTGTTTGCAGAAAAACTCACTCACTCACTCACTCACTCACTCACTCACTCACTCACTCACTCACTCACTCACTCACTCACTCACTCACTCACTCACTCACTCACTCACTCACTCACTCACTCACTCACTCACTCACTCACTCACTCACTCACTCACTCACTCACTCACTCACTCACTCACTCACGCAACTAAAAAATATACTGCATTCCAAACTGCATAAATTATGCTTTTGAAAGGCATTTGGAAAGGAAAACACTAAAATAATCGCAGAAACCGAACATAGTAAGCATTGCAACATCGAGCAAAACCAGGGATCACTTCACCTTGACCTTTAACGACATTATGGAACTTTACATATTTTTTTATCAGTACACTTAGATTCTCATTATTCTGTCAATATTATATCAGTTAAAAAAAGATTTTCAAACCTGGAAAAGAGAGGAAGCATACAGCAAAGTCCCATCTCCTCCCAAGCAAATGATGAAGTCGACACAATTGGAAATATCATCATAATCTATGAAACATGTCAACAGGTCACATGTAAATTTTACACATTACATCTTTACTCAGGAACACTTCAGTTTTTAAGTCCTAAGCAGATTTTATAATCACTGCAATGGTTTCCCTTAAATATTGGAGAACAGTCGTCAACTAAACGTAGCTGCCTATTTCTGTCAATTCAAGGTTGATTATACTGTAGTTTAACTACTTTGAATTAACCTTTTAAAGTCCCCCTGTGGTGAAAATCCAGCTTTTAATGTTGTTTATGTGTCTATGTGGTGTTTTTAATCTGCTTTAAGACAAACCATGTGTAAGTTCATAAGTCGACACCATTTCCTCCTTAAAACTGCAGTGAACCAAAGACAGTCTCAAAAACACGCTTTGAAATCGCTGGTGTTTCTGACGTCACAAACTACCTTGTAACCAATCAGATCAACGTGTGATCGTCAACCAGTGGATCTCTGAGCTGAGTGAGTGAGTGGAGGCGGGGCTCATTTGCATATTCATAGAACCGCGCATACTAAATGAGGCAAGGGTGTCGAGTTACATTCAAGATATTTTAAGAAAGAAAATAAAATAAAATATGTAATTTTGGTGATTAAATTTGAGTTTAAAATGATAACATTATTGATTACAGAGGAACTTTAAAATAATTGTAACAGTTTCAAAGTAGCACATTACGTGGTTGTGTAAAAGTCATGGAAATATATTCAACTGACAGCACACAATTTGATAATATTCTATTATGTATTCATCAGTGCATTCACACACTGAAGCGCACACACACAAAACAAATTACACAAGGAATAACAAAGTACTTTTGGATAAATCCTCACCTTCTCTAAAAGTGCAAAAGTTCTTCTTGACGGAGACAAAGCTCTCATTAGCAATGGCTGGATCTTCAATGACTTTTCTCTCCACATAAACAATCATATTTTTTTGCTAGAAGCCATTGATGCAGAGAACAAACACAACGACAGAAAAGAGCAAATATGAACAGATGTCAGGAAACATTATGCTTTGATTTTACTCAACTGATTTGAATAAAAAAAAAAGCACTTTACAAAAGCATTTCTGTTAATGCAATCAGTGACATATCAAAGATGCTCATTCAAATGTGCCAAAATTTTACAAACAGATGTGGCCTTTAGGAATGTGCATATTACACAGTATTGCTGGCTGGTACATTGGTTCATCCAGTGTACAATATACATATTTTAAATACTGCCGTACCAGTGCGTAGCTGAAACAGTTTCTGCATCTATTCAATGGCTACAAAGATCGCAATATTGTGAGGGAACCTCTATTAACTGCAGATCATCATCAGCACTGCTCTCCATTGAACCATCTTTTCCCTTTGATGCACACACTACACGGCCACATCTGCATTTTCTCTTTTTTATTCGGTCTTCTCACCTGTGTCAGAAAAACGCAGAGATCTTTGAAAGGCTGCAGCAGACTGGCGTCTCTGATTTTCTTTATAATAAGGACACTTTTGGGTGGCTTGTTCCATGTCAACCTCTGACTGGCTGGATCTTGTATATGCCTGAGTGAATAGATAAGAACAACACACTTTTGTCAATATAGTAGGGGTGTAAAGATACCCTCGTGTCATGATTCAATACATATCACGATACTCCAAGACATATGGTAAAAAGTTAACAAAAAATGTACTGTTGATTTAAAATGCTAAATTTGGTGTTGCATTGTGTGTGTAAATGAATAGTCTTGGACTTGGTGCTGGAAACCCAATGCACAGGACAATAGAGACACCAGAATAACAATATTCATGATTCTGAAGCTGAAAACACAGTATTATTTTAATGAATATGCTTGAACTCTGTCACTGACTAGATATATTTAAAATAATGTCGGCCATTTTTACTGGTAACATCAGACATTTGACCCACAAATATTCCCCCATTTCATTATTATACATTATATTCAACATTATATATAGTACTGACACTAAAACTCTGAAAACTTGATTTTTTTTCTCACAGTAATTTTCATTTTTGGTGAACTATACACAATCCATATTGTCACCATCCACGATACATATTGTTGCATTTTTGTATTGCGATATATTGTTACACCCCTACAATATAGTGTTGTTACATTTAACATTTGAAGTTCAGTGGGTGATGAAAGAATATTTAAACATGTTAAGGATGAAAGAGGGGGTTTTTTTTACATCCAACTGGTCATTGTGCTGTAAAACACACAAAACATACCATTAAAACTGACTTCCTTGTAAGTCCATGAAGAGATCTTATTGAAACCAGGCTGACTCATTTACTTCCTTGTGTTTTTATGATGTAATAGAGATCAGCCGAGTGAGTAACAACAGCTACATCATCGCATTGTAAGTGCAGTAATAAGGACAGACAGGAGAATTACTCAGTCTAAATCACTGCAATTAAAAATGACATTAAGGATCCTAAGGAATTAGAAGAGCGGCTGTTTATTTTCAATTATGTAAATGTCAAAGTAGAGTATTATTATTTCTGTAACTGTTCATTTCACTGTGGATTATTTGGTAAACAAGCCACAATTTGGCACAGGCTTTGCAAACAGACTCTGAGAGAAAGATGGTCCTGATAGTAACTTTTGTAAGAAACAATGTTAATTCTAATGTGTAATCTGTGATAAGAGATTTTTGATACGCAAAGACTCGTGCACAGTCAGACGTTCTTAGTCACATAATCATTTAATGCTGTTTAAGCATCACTATGACCTGGTTTCACACACAAGCCTTAGATAGATTAAGTCAGGATTAGGCCTTAGTTAAATTAGGATATTTAAGTAGCTTTTATAAACGTGTCTTAGAAAAAACATTACTGTTGTGCATATGTCAATGCAAGTTGCTTTCAGTTAAGATAGCTCAAACTAGCTTTTTAGTCTGAGAATAGAGGGTATGCGCGTGACGTCACCGTCGGCCGGAGTGACTGCGGTTACACACACTGAGTAGCATTAGTTTTCAGCGTGAATGCCGCAAAAAACACACAAAACACATCTAAAACGGGAAAGAGCTTTGAGATTGACTGTACAACTAGGTTTGAAAAGAAATCTGAGGTATATTTTTACAGACTGCTGAAAGCTACAGAACAGAGAAGTGAATGGATCGCTGTAAATCACAGAAACAACTGGATCCAGGGACCGAAAGGTGGATTTGCAGATATCATTTTGTGTCAATATGCTGAATTTAGGGATAAAAATCATACCCTATATATTGTATTGTTATATATTATATTGACAACTCATCAATTAAATTTTTTACCATCATATATTCGGCATAATTGGATGTTTTTTAAATAAACACTGACAAAAAACTGATTGATACTTTGCACGTGACGTCAGTTGTACTGGCTGGCGGGCTAGAACGTCATTCTCTAGCAACGAAAACCAGTAAACTAATCAAGGATATTGCCAGGACGTTGCCAGTTTTAATATACAAAAGTTGGTGTTTTGAGGTGTACACGACATGCCAGATAGTTGTTTTGCGATTGGATGCACTAACCGTGTTTGTTGCCCGCCAGATATCACGTGACTGCAAAGTATCAATACTTTTTAGTGCTGGATGATATGATAATGTATATAACATTGATGTCAGTGGTCACCCAGATTTAGACCTACCTATATTGTATTTATATAAAGCGTTCACAGGCAAATTTGCTTCATGTATTTCCCCGGTGTCGAAAATAGGCACATATAGTAAATGTCAGGAAACATGATCATGTCAATATCTGTGGATCACTGGATCTTTGGTAGGTTGTAAGGAACACTATATCGAGCTTCAGTTTAAACTGATAATCGTTAATTTTACTCATGTTTTCGCAGTTTCCTCTATTAACTCCAGTCACTCAGCAGCTCTTCTGCCACTCAGTCCGGCTGAGGGAGTGAGTTCCTGCGGGAAAGTGACGTCAACGCAAACCCTCTATAGGCTTAAGCCTTGTCTGTGAAACCGGGCATAAATCAAGCCAGTGACTAAAACATCAAAACTCTTCCTCTTAGTAGAAATGAAAATCATCCGTTACGAAAAGCACTTCTGTTCAGTGCAGCTCTCGCCAAAACCCCCATTTTAATCAATGATGCGGTTTACACTTCACAATGAAACTCTTATTTACATTGTGTTTGTTATGATGAAAGCATTAGTGAAATTGTGAGATCATTGCATTCGAGGTCATAACAGACATGACTGTGCAGGGCTAAAGTCTCAGTGCTGCAACCTTTTATGCTTACTATAGTCAACACTCTTCACAATTATTTAACCTCGGCATCTGCTGTAAAAGGCAACCGTAGTAAAAACGACTCACATGACAGCTTTAGGGTTCTTCAGCATGCAGGCTTTGGGCCCGAATGTGGTGACAGGGCTTGGTCCATGAAGTGACTGTGTCCTCCTTTAAAAGAGCAGAAAGATGACAAACTATAGCATGGACCTCTAATTTTAAAGTATATAATATAGCCGCAGGCAGCGATAATGGGTCCAAGCACTATGGTCCCATCGCAAATTGGTGTCTCTAGAAACACAATGCACAGTGAGAACATGCATTAAAATGAAAGAAGACTATGTCTATATCTGTTGTTCTGTAAAATAAAGTGAAATAAAAATAATGGATAATATATACAGTATTCCCCCAGTCTATACTAGTTATGAACTTTTAAAATGGTGCATTAAACTTTTGGAAGACTGCAGCGGTATATATGGTGTATAGGAAAAAGTAAAAGTTTTCTACTTTAAAGAAAGTAAAAAAAAAAAGCAATCTTCCCCTTTACCCACATGACATTCAATATCACGGTACAGAACAAGTAAAACATTTTGTAAAGCAGAAGTGTTGCAAGTGTGGAAAGACTGTAGTTGTGTAAACTATCTGGTAAGATAAGGCAATCGTGTGTTGGATGAAACTATATATATACACATTTGGTGAGATCAGGCTATAGATCAGGTTCTTACCAGGAAACTACTACTGAGAGAAACTGATAGTGACACTGTAATACATCATCCAAACAGGTGTTTCACTGTCATAGCTATAGGTTGTGTATTTCGGAAAGCTGTACACTGCAGACCATCCATACAGTTCTCCCATGTCCTTGGCTTTTAAATAATTTTGCCTAAATTAACTTGCAGTTGAATCAGTTCAGGACTGTGTTTCTTTTCCAATAAAACAGCACTAACACCTTGTCAATTGAAATATATATACTAACAGACACGATTAAAGGCACTTCGAGTCTAAAGGCTCATGATATAATTCCAGCAAAATTGAAGAATGAATTGGTGATGTCAAATCCACCCACTCCTTTTTTTTTTTTTTATAATCCCCATAAATTAGGGCTGGGCGATATGGCCTTGGCCTTGTCGGATTCACAAAAAATCCGATTTACGATTTAAATCGATTTATTTTTCTTCCCCTCCTTAAAGGGGGGGTGAATTGCTGTTTCATGCATACTGAGTTTTTTACACTGTTAAAGAGTTGGATTCCCATGCTAAACATGGACAAAGTTTCAAAAGTTAAGTTGTACGTTTGAAGGAGTATTTTTGTTCCAAAAATACTCCTTCCGGTTTGTCACAAGTTTCGTAAAGTTTTTTTCGAGTATGGCTCTGTCTTACGTAAGATAGAGCGGAATTTCCTTATATGGGTCCTAAGGGCACTTCTCCGCGGCCGCGCGCGCACTCGCAGACCAGAGAGAGAAGAGAGCGAAAGCAGTACGTTACCTCAAAGCGCTCTGCTCGGCTTTTAGGGAAGTCAATGTCACCAAAGAAGTGGGCTTTTGGTTGGCAGGGCAAGACAACCCTGCACAGATTCCCAAAGAACCCAGCGTTAAGGGAATAGTGGATGGAGTTTGTTTTTTCGAAGCATCAACGGAGGTTGTGCACGACTCTTTGTTCCCTGCATTTCGACGATGATTGTTTTATAAACAAAGCCCAGATCGACGATTTGCAGATCGTCTAATGCTTAAGGATCGAGCAGTCACGGTGAGTAAACTACTTCAAATGTCTCTCTGTGTTGTTGTTAGATCAGTTAGCACAGCTATAGCACACCGCCCACACGGCCCGCCTCCAGCCGCTCGTTTTTTTCCGGAAAGACTCGGTACAGCCAATCTTTAACTTATAAATATAATAAAACTAAAGACGTTTTGGAGATATGAAGGATGCAATACTACTCTATAGGTACTCAAGATTAACAGGAGATTGAGTGAAAATGAGCATTTCACCCCCCCTTTAAAATCAATCTGCAGATGACAAAGAAATTGTTCAAAACAAGTTTTAACTTTATTTTGTTTTGATTTTTCCCTTCTAGGATTTGATCTGGATTTCCCCCTTGGGGTTAAAGTGCAATCAGAAACAACAAGCCAAAAAGACAAGATGGCAGGATCTGCCTTAGTAAACAGTGAAAATGTAACATAACATAACGTAACATAACATAAAATGGGTGGATTGGGATTGGGATTGGGATTGGGGGGGAACTCAAAAAAAAAAAAAAAAAAAAAAAAAAAAAAAACTTGCATCACAATAAGTGTATTGTGATTGTCAAAACAATTTTTGCATTTTTTGCATACATTTGGTAACTAAACAGAATTTTATTAAGTTTAGTGACAATGATAGGTTTTATTATTGCTTTCACAATTTCAATTCAATTCTTGTGATTTGATTCTGATCTTGATTCAATATCGATTCCTTTGGATAAATATTAGGTACAGTAGATACATGTTAATTTTTCTAAAAAAAAAAATAAATAAATAAAATATCTCACCTAATGCTGTAAACATACAGAGCCCTGTCAGCTGGTATTATTATTAAAGGTTAAAAATAACATCTCAAATTAAATTTACAGTTTTTTTTTATAATAACAACATTATAGTATTTTAATGATATAGGTAAAAATATAATAAATATGTAATATAGTTATCATATTTAGCAAAATATCATATTACAAAATACTCTCAACTAACGTCTTTCCGCGGTTGAAAAACACTGATCGATTTATTTTATTTCATTTAGGTAAGTTGAACTCTATCTTTCAAATTACCTATTGATCATTCGTGTTTATTTAGCCTACAATTAACTAGTAGTAAGGAGTCACAGATGATCAGTTCACGTGCCACTTGAACTCTGTCAGCGATCTGTCACGTCACATTTACAAGCGCCAAAAAGGTGTTTATTGTTTGAATTTCATAATTAAATTGACAGAATCTGAGAGCTGAGAATTTATTTCATTGCAATAGTGTCCTCTTTGCTTCGCGATTTTTCTCTGCGTGAGAAAATGGATGTGTGGCGTGAGAGTGTGTAAAAAGTGACGATTGCGTGAGTCTCACGGTGAATTCGTGAGAGTTGGCAGCCCTGCGGATTCAGTTTGTAAGACTGTAGGTTGTTTGTTAGGCGGGTGTGCTTGTGCTGCCGTGGTCTAGTTCATTTGCCATGTTGTTTGTGTATCTCTATGGCAAACACGCAGGGGGAGGGCTGAGCCCGTTCTGAGCTACGGGAGCCAAGAGGGGAGCGTCGGCGAATGTTAAAGAGAAAAGCGATTTTCATTCAAACAAATCGACGTAAACTACACATTCGAGTTAATCGATAAAATCGATTTAACGCCCAGCCCTACCATAAATCATAATTAACAAGCGATTCCAGATAAGCCCCGCCCACGACTGGTGACAATCTGCAATATATGACAGTGTGGCTGCGTGACATTCTCCAGTTTTGTTGTTGCCGGACTATCCGGAGCACGAGCTGTAAAGGCTCCTCTTCTGTTTTTGCTCACGCCCAAATTTGACAAGCTATAATAAACTATCTATGGCGTATTTTTGCATAATAGTTCCCCTTTAAGTCTAAATAGTTCTTTTACCTGAACTTAGCGGAGCAATGTGCTGATGGCATAGACATGCTCCTGGTTTTAGTCCTGTTCCGGAAGACTTTCCCACGGAAAGGCTCCTCACTGCTATCACAGGCTGAGCAACACTTGGGAAAAGGCTCTGAGCTCGCATCTGACTTTAGTGTCCATTTAGACTCGCCAGAATTCTCCATCTGGATGGCAACGTTGGAACAAAAAGACAAAATATGAGCATCAGTTCACAAATACACTGCATACACACAGAAAGACACAGTCTCACAGTGCCAGGTTTCTCCCAGACTTACACATGACACATGCCGCATTCAGGGAAAAAACTAAACAAAACAACACTTAACAGAGAGCAACAATGCTCCACGTCTTGAAATGGTCTATGCTCTGCGCACCTGCAATACAATGACCTGAATGTTGAAACCGTCACTTAGCAAGATCTTAAGGTCAAAAAGTCAAATAGTTGCTCTCTCTGAGGTATTTTGTGCAAGTATTCTTTTTTTGAGCTGGGAACACTTGCAGATTCAGGAAGCTTTCACAGCGGACACGTTTGCTGTGGTCAGAGTCCGAGCACAATGACCCCCGATTAAAACTTGACTCTATTGATTACCCTGGCGCATTTGTGTTCATCTTACGTCATCGCAAACGTGCACAGCACATGATAGAAAACATACTGTGTTTTCTATTAATTTGGTGCTAATAAGCACGGCAGAGTGAACGACACTTGAGTTTATTGTATGATCTGTTTATCTGCATGAAGGCAGACTCTTTTGAGGACTTTTTTTCTTTTGTGAAACCAACTTAGATAATGAATGTGTTTCAGATAACACAATATTTTGAGTTTCTGTTAATTAAACCAATCTCCTTTATTGTATTAACTAAAAATTTTAATTACAATAAACTCAATTTTAAGGCAACCAGGTAACTTCCTTTTTTAAGTTAAGCCAGCAATAATTTTTTTACAGTGAAGTCCTCCTGGAAATTCGTATTTACGAGGTGGGAAGTCGTGTTTACGCCATCAGGTGCATTTCAAGTCACTCTCGTCAAGGTCACTTTTGTATCTTCTCTTAATTAACTATGCAAAAATACAGCAATGATTTTAAACTCTATTTCTAGAAAAAATGAAGAACAAAAGAATGTGCATCAGGTTTCTTTTTCTATGTTTTTAATTAGTTTATCAAGCCACTGTAAAGTTTATCGTTACATATTATATTGTTATATTACAATGCTACTATACTTTGTGCAGGGAATTAGCTGATTTTGTTGTAAATAAAAAAGCCTGGCAACATCACTGCTAAATATCTGTAAGTATTGTGATATTCCATCACGTTTCTCACTGACACACCCCAACTCGTAAAGATCGGGGCTTAAAGAAAAGCCTGAGCTTCACACTCGTATTTACGTCCAACTTGTAAGTACAATGTTTCGACATGACTTAGGGTTGGGCGATATGCTCCATTTTCATATCGTCCTATCGTCAGCCTGTGAGATCGGCGATACACGATATTATCGTGAGGGGGCGGGGCTTACTTATTTGATTATTAACTTGCTTATTTACTCATCAATTTGCTTGTTTTATTACTTCGTTTTAAATGAGAATCTTTTTCTATTTTGCTAGCAAAGGTGGAGTGTTTATTAATAGGCTAAATCAGGTTATTTCCTGGTATAGTGAGGTAAAAAAAAGATCCTAATCATTCTTGTATCTGACAATTGAGTATTTCAACATGTCAGCGGGAAATTTACAGACACATTATCCTCTCATGCCATTACAGATGCAGCATTTTGACTGTAGGCTGCTTCTGCACGAGATGAGAACACGTTTTAATTTATTGGGTCAAGAAAGAGTCGGAGTCTGCGATATGTCCTCCTACCAGTGCTCTCTCTGTCTGGATGCACTTCACTTATGCGCACCGCACTTCAATAAGCACAAATAATGCGGGTTAATGTGTTTTAAATGCGGGAGAAATCAGAGGCAAAAATCTAAAAGTCGATCGGTTATACGCCTATTTAAACTTATGACTTGACTCTGATAAAGGAAAATGGGTTAATCCGTTTACATGACCACATGCATTGTCAGTTTATTCAGCATAATCGAGTTAATAACGTGCATGTAAACGCGATCATTCCCTGAAAACGAAAGCAGAAACGGACTGAGCTTTCGCTGCATTAACGGCGCGTTCTATCAGAGACGACGGTGGATATAATGGTATAGCAACTATCTTAATTTACTGGCTTAATATTTCTCTTGTGGACTTACATTATTGACAGTGAAAAAATTAGAAGAATATTTCTTGTTAAACAAGTTTGAAGTTGCTTGTGATTTTCACAGATGGCAGAGTTTCACAGATGCTTCGTGAACTAAAGACTTTTATTAGGCCTAGGCAGCCTATATAATTTTATTGATATTATTATTATAATTAATATTTTGTAATTGTATTGTTTTTAGTGTTATTAGTGTCATTAAATATTTTGTTAATGTGCTATGGAAACAAAATACTGACAAACAACGATGCCGCGTCTTCATCTTGGCTCTGTATAAGAATGATGCGTCTGTTAAAACAAGCACTCTTGACAATTTGTGAATGGATCACCTTGCAATTAAATTTCGTTGTGGGATTTAGTTTTTTTAGTCTGTTTTAAAAACATTTTCTTTGAGGAGTCCTCATACGCGCGCGTCGGTGATGTCGCAAGTGTGGTTGTGGTGATGTCGTTATGAATTTAGGCAAGGCAAATATAATTGTAGTTCCTAATTAATTTAATAACTATACTAGCTTCATAATAATAATAATGATTTAATACATTAATGGGAAAACGAGCCAATTATCGTATTGATATCGTCAAAGGCTTCTGCCATCGGCGATATCTCTGTCTATCGTCGATACACGATACTATCGTCTATCGGCACAACCCTAACATGACTTGAACGCACCAACATTCATGCAAACAGCGCCACAGTTTCAAACTCAGATCACTCCTACAGGTAGTCTTGAAATTAGCAATTATGTTGAAACTAGATAGGCCTACATTTCTATCTTCAACATTATTAGTTCTTCATATATTCCTCTTTAAAAGAAAAAAGCATCAGCTGTATGCAAAATTATCCACATGTGGTTTTTGAGCAATGAAAATATAGACCAAATTACTCATGGAGCCACATTGAGATCCCCATATCTCTTGAAATTAACCATATTGAGCCTTAAAATATACGATTACAAAAGAAATGTTTGTTAAGAGTTGCAATCTAAAAGTATATTAAGATATCTTAAATAATTCCTGAGTTACAGACATGCAAACTTCGGGTAAAAACACAAGAAGTGCCTTTCCCCATTTTTGAACTGTCACTGTTATGTAACAGAGATTGCTAAAGTCAGCAGATTTTACTAATAGACCAACCATTCTCTGTGTATAAAATAAAGTAATGCTGCTGCCATCTTTCTTAAAGGGAAAGTTCAGCCAAAAATGAATATTCTGTCATTATTTACTCACCCTCAATTTTTTTCCAAACCTGTATGAATTTCTTTCTTCTGCTAAACACAAATGAAGATGGAGTGAAGAATGTTGGTAACCAAACAGCCATTGACTTCCATAGTAGGAAAATAAAATACTATGGAATTTAATGAGTTAATTATGACAGAATTTTCATTTTTGGGTGAACTGTCCCTTTAAGTAATTTTTAACCCCTGTAATTTGGGGGTAAAAACCCTCCAAATCTCATGTGAAAATTGTCATTTTAACCCCTTTTACAAAATAGTGAATTACTCAGCAAATATAGATCCATGACATTTAATATTTTGTCTCTTCTTCTTCATTTATGTATTTCTTTCAAAATCAAACACTGCACCTGGTGAACTCTGGCTCTGGTTGAGTTGACACGGCATGACCCAATAAACTGAGCCTTCATTATACTATTAAAGTTGATTACACTGATTGTTCTTTAGTGGAAAATCTTGTTTCTAAGCTCGTCTAGACAGCATTTTTGTCGTGATCCGACTCAAAAACAATGCATACACCTGCGATGGCCACAATCATACACGAGCCACAATACGCTATCGTTATAAATTATGAAATAAAAGCATTTAAGCACGGGTTTAATGAGTTAGCCGCTAATGAGAGAAACAGTACTGTACCTCACTCGGGCTCGATCCCAATCCTTTCAAAAAACCAAACAAAACAGCTGATGTTTAGCCCACTATAAGGCTAGCAGTACAGCAGGCGTTATCCCCTGTGACTCTGGATGTAGAATATTAATACTTCCATCGCTATATGTTTCTGGACGGATCAAAGGCTAACGTTAACAGGTTTCAACAGTCTCTCTTCAGCTGTCATATATACACGAGCGAACACTTCCTCGAGATGACATCAAACCTCTGCGCCCATTGGCTCATTCTGAGGGGCGGGGCTTGGCTTGGCTTGACCAATGAATATTCATTTCTTAAAGCGTCTTTCACGAAGCACAAAAATTACAAATATATATTTTTTTAAAATAATGTTATTCCCCCACGTTTGAGGTGCTAAACCAAAGTTGTTGTTTTTTAATTGCTTGGATAAAATAAAAAAAAGTATTAATTAAATGATAGCCTCCTGGGACCCAAGAATAGACTTTTGTCCACTGTAGTGGACTATTTTAGTGAATTTCTTTGACATCATACATGTCACATGACACAACCTGGGTGTCCTGTACAGAGCACATTCAGGACTTTTCAGAGATACCAAATGTTTGGAGGTTTCACCATGAAAACAACTTCTACTTGGTCTTTAAAAATGTCTGACATTAATTTACAGATCAAATGTAGCATTCTTATGGAAATATGATAATATATTGTAATTATAATTTAAATTGGACTACTTTTCAAATTGCATTTCATAAAACAACATCTCAGGAAAATGTTAAGGGGTTTCAAATAAAAAAAATACTTTCTGTTCCAGAACAGGGCGTTGATTTCAAACGTGTCCACTGTAGAGGACACCAGGACTTATATCATGTTTATCAGGCATTTTGTGAGACACAACAAGTGAATATGGAAATAAATTATACATCAATATTCCTATGAAATATTAGATATTATTATTAAAATGTTGCCAATTATTACTCCAATTATTACACTTCTTTTTTCATTAAATGTTGCTCCAAGAACACATTAATGTGCAAATTAAAGACAGTGTATAGATACATTGCATTGAATGGGAATATTAATTTATGGCCATTATACCCACATATTGCATAAAGTAAAATGGTGTATCAATTCATTCCGTTATTTCTTTCATAACATAGTTGAGAATAATCTTTATACAAATTTTGGTTGAAAAAATCCTGAAACCCCTAAATTTATTGGTAATTGAAAAAAAAAAATCCCATTGTTTTTGCCTATAGGCGTCCTGGCGTCCACTACAGAGGACATAGCATAATGTATAAATAAAATATTATTTTTCAAAAATGTTTTTTCACCATTTGTTTCTTGTGCTCTAAACAGTGTGATGACATGGAAAAAAACTAAATTCACAAAACTTTTTTTTTCTGGGTCTCAGGAGGATATATCATATAAATTGTAAATTGTTGACACTAAAGATGTGTCTTCAGCAGTTTCTTGAATATGGCTAAAGACTCTGGTTGAGTTAGGCAGGTGAAGGTCCAGGTGATGGTCCGTGAAAGTGATTTTGTGCCTCTTTGGGATGATGGCACCACAAGGCGCTGTTCACTCGCAGAACACACGCCTCTGGAGGGCACGTATACGTCTGAAGTGAGTTTAGGTATAGGGGTGCAGACTCTGCAGAGCCAGTTGTTCTGTAAAACATCAGTGCCTTGAATTTGATACAAGCGGCTATTGGCAGCCAGTGCAATTTTATGAGTAGAGGAGAGGAGTGACGCGTGTCTCTTCGGCTTGATAAAGACCACTCTAGCTGCGGCATTCTGGGTCAGTTGCAGACGTTTGACAGTGATGCTGGAAGACCAGCCAAGAGAGCATTACAACAGTCCAGTCTGGACAGAACAAGTGCTTGGACAAGGAGCTGTGTAGCTCTGATATGGGGCCTGATCTTTCTAATGTTGTATAAGGCAAGCCTGCAGGACAGGGCAGTTCTAGCAATGTGGTCTGTGAAGTTTAATCTGTCCAAGGTTCAGACTCACCCCTCTAAGACACCCTGAAGGACAGACTGAGAGGTAAGACTTGTTCCTGAGATGCCTTTCATCTTGAGGGTTGACAGGAGGATCTGATGGTTAACTATATGTCAAAAGCAGCAGACAGATCCAGCAACTGAGGATCTGAAAGCTGTCTCAGAGCTTCGATAACTGAGATTATCAGCACAGCTGAGTGACTGCATTTATATTTGGCAATGCAAAATATTCAATATGGACCTGAAGAAACATTGTAAATGAATATTTGGAGGGTATTTACAAATACTGTGTGTTAAAATGGAGGATAACAGTGTTTTTGTAATTTGGTGACATCAGATATACGAAACAGCTTTAATACTTTCAAAGTAAATCGGAGCAACAACTGCTTTCAGAAGTTTTATTTTTTACGTCTTTGTCTTTATGTTTTATGTTTTTATTTTTAAACTGTATTGAAATTCAATATTTCTTCCCACCCAAATCTTACTTTCCCAGCAGCCAACAGAGTATTTTATATTTTGTGCGCTCAGAGCTCAGATCTGCTAGCTTTACATGAAGGTGGTGGAGCCACAGGGTGAGTGTTGTGTGTTTGATTTTGTGTGGTGCAGTTGTAATTAAAACAGCTGGTTTTTGTGATGTAAAAAAACCCTGTAGTTGACCATTTTATCACTTAAAACTCATCTTTGATCACCAAAATGACATATTTAAAAAAAAATGTCCTTGAAAAAAATCTTCATGCCTCATTTAGTATACGTGGTTCTATGAATATGCAAATGAGCCCCGCCTCCACTCACTCACTCAGCTCAGAGATCCACTGGTTGACGATCACACGTTGATCTGGGGTGCGTTTCCCGAAAGCATCGTTGGCCAACTATGGTCGCAAGTTCCGTCGTTACCAATAGAGTTCAATGGACATTGCGATGAACTTGCGACCATAGTTGGCCAACGATGCTTTCGGGAAACGCACCCCTGATTGGTTACAAGGTAGTTTGTGACGTCAGAAACACCAGCGATTTCAAAGCGTGTTTTTGAGACTGTCTTTGGTTCACTGCAGTTTTAAGGAGGAAATACTCAGCAATGGTGTCGACTTATGAATTTACACATGCAAGCATATTAAAAACACCACATATAAACAACTTTAAAAGCTTGACTTTCAACACAGGCTTTAAGCAATGCCACTGAAAATCAAAGAGACACATTTCAGAAAAAAGAGATAAGAATAAAAACCAACCCAACAGCATAAATGTGCACACCCTTTAAGGGTGTCTGACTGTTCAGATGAAACTAATCATCAAGCTGTTGTTTATTTTTTATATCAACATTTTTGTGTAGTTTAGGTAGTTACACACTTGTTTTCACCTGAAGTGACTCTGATTAACTCTAATATATATCAGCTGTTCTTGTAAGATTTTTCTGACATCATCTTGGTTGCTGCTACTACAAGAGCCACAAAGAGCTTACAAAGCATTGATGGGGTCTCTTTGCTGAAAGGTATTGCTAGTGATGGCCAGATCGAGGCCTCGTGAAGCAATGAAACAGTTGAACCAAATGTGCCATATTGTTTTGAGGCTTCGAATCAATCCGACACCCGTCTCAACAGTGACACCTAGTGGTCACTTGCAGGTGTTGATCTGAAACAACCTTGACGAGCCATTAAAAAAATGTGTTGTTTTTTTATTATGACGAACGGTGACTGGAGTTGCATTATGCCTGAGATCTGCTTTTGGGTTCCACAGACAGAAAGTCAAACAGGTTTGAAATGTCACAAGGCTGAGGAAATTATTTGAAGTTCACAACTATCACTTTAATAACATTACTAACAGTAAATTGTGTTCTTTGCAGGGATCTCGGTAAGCTGAAATACAAGTTTGAACAAGAATAAAAATCCTCCTGTAGACCTGAAAATCACTGAAGTGCCTGGACCATCCACCAGAAAAGAGGAAAAACACACGGAAAATAAAGCTGCTGCATCTTTTCACTTTTCTAACTCATTAAGTACCTCACATGTCCCTTGTGAAGATTTTATAATTGATTGCATTTTATGTTGCAGTGAGTAAAGGTGCGGTCACATTTGTGAATTTCGTGAAATTACACAGGCAAAAAGGTCCATTCACCATTGTCAGCAGTGTAGCGATGAAGCACAGCTCACACATGAGTCACTTTCAAGCAGCTTTCTGTTGGTCAAATCCAGCAAATTCCACCTTGGTCCCATAGTGAAATTTTAGACCACACACGAAATTGCTGATCGTGTGGATTCTTATTGAAATGACTGGAATTCCCCAGTGAACATTCACAGAACAACAGCTAATTTTACTGCACCTTAACTCTGTTAAAATGGAAAATGTTTTCTGCTTGTTGTGACATATAAGGAATACTGTTTCCGGTTCGAAGCCTCTACTTCTACTTCCTCTATCTTGTTTCTAGTGAGAATACTCAACAACCATTTAATAGCACTGTTGATTCAAGTCACACATTTAAGCTTTTCAAAAGCCATAGTGTACATTACAGTCTCCAGTCTCACGGCATCCCAGACTTCAATATTTTATGATTCAAAATAGCTGAATAACTAACCATCTGAGATTTCAGAATAGATAAAAAGGTTAGGATCATAATTTTCAGTAATATTACAGCACAATGAGTGTATATTAGCACTGTTTGTTGTGTGTTTTTGGCATCTGATAGAGCAAACTTCAGACGGGCCTGGACATGCGCTGGCTTGAGCAGGGGGACCTTGCGTGCGCTGCAGGATTTTAATCCATGATGGCGTTGTGTGTTACTAATGGTTTTCTTTGAGACTGTGGTCCCAGCTCTCTTCAGGTCATGACCAGGTCCTGCTGTGTAGTTCTGGGCTGATCCCTCACCTTCCTCATGATCATTGATGCCCCACGAGGTGAGATCTTGCATGGTGCCCCAGACTGAGGGAGATTGACCGTCATTTTGAACTTCTTCCATTTTCGAATAATTGCGCCAACAGTGGTTGCCTTCTCACCAAGCTGCTTGCCTATTGTCCTGTAGCCCATCCCAGCCTTGTGCAGGTCTACAATTTTATCCCTGATGTCCTTACACAGCTCTCTGGTCTTGGCCATTGTGGAGAGGTTGGAGTCTGTTTGATTGAGTGTGTGGACAGGTGTCTTTTATACAGGTAACGAGTTCAAACAGGTGTAGTTAATACAGGTAATGAGTGGAGAACAGGAGGGCTTCTTAAAGAAAAACTAACAGGTCTGTGAGAGCCGGAATTCTTACTGGTTGGTAGGTGATCAAATACTTATGTCATGCAATAAAATGCAAATTAATTATTTAAAAATCATACAATGTGATTTTCTGGATTTTTGTTTTAGATTCCGTCACTCACAGTTAAAGAGATAAAAATTATCCTATGATAAAAATTACAGACCTCTACATGCTTTGTAAGTAGGAAAACCTGCAAAATCGGCAGTGTATCAAATACTTGTTCTCCCCACTGTACATGGTTGATTATGTATTATACTATTTTTTTGTGTATTCATTGATATTAATCTATTACTAGCTTTTTTCCCCATGTGCATGGAAGTGTATGTATTAAAATGGATCTAAAATATGTAATAAACCTTATTTTGTATTTGGTTTAGTTTGTTTATTATAATAGATGTCAATGGTAACCATAGTAACAACATGAAATTAAATTTTAAAAAAAAACTTAATTTGTTTCCTGGAGGCACCCAAAGTGGTTCCACAATCCACACAGTGCCTTATATAAGAGTACCTCAGGAAACCTGTGTGGTTCCTCAGAGAACCGCCCCTTTTTAAAGGGTCTATAGAGGATCTGCAGACGGTTCCGCCGGTGTGGCAAAGTGAAGAACCCCAAAAGGTTCCTCCAGGCACCTTTTAGTTTTACAGTGTACACTGTAAAAAATGTTACTGCTATTTACTTAAAAAAATTATGGTAACAATATTACACATAATATTTTTGAGTAGTTAAAGCTTGATTTCATTCATGGAATCTACCTGAATAAATCATGTAAAACGCCCTAATTTATTTAGTCTATGACACAATTTTTTAGTGAAAATGTGCTTTTTTATTTGAAGTATTTTTTATTCTCAAAATTGTGTGAAGTTAAGTGAATGGATATGACCTGTTTATATTTAACTTTGAGATATATTGTTATATAAAAAGACTGTGTACTGCTAGAACAGCACAGAATCAAACTTGTTACTGCACTCTGTTATCATTAGCAGAGTTATTGCTACATGTAAGTAACAATATGCTTCATAATATTAAATACATGCAGTTATTCACAACCTAACCATAAGCCCTACTCTTCTGCACAATGGTAACGATCAAAACTTTAACATAATAGAAGCTCTTTCAAATGTCAAACATACCTGAACATTAAACATTAACAGATGTTTCCCTTTACTCAAAAACACATGAAATAACACTTAATTTCAAGATTTACTCTCCATTTCCAGCCATGTGCAAAGCATGCTGGGAACAAACAATGGTGTCTCTAAATAAAACCGCATAAATTAGCTAATTCTCTTAAAATAAATAGGTAGCCCCTTTTCCTTAATTTTATGAGGTTTATCAGTTCCTCAATTCAAGCCTTAAAATTGTGTATGTTTCCTTAAAAAAAATAGGAAAATGCATCTCTTGGTGTTATTAGTGAAATGTTCTCAATATTTTCAATAAAACCCTAACCACAATTTTCTTAATAAAATATACATAATATTTTTAATGATCACCTCAATTTTTTTAATGAAAATTACAAGACTCATGATTCATTTTTTACAGTGTAGGGTTGATTATTGTAATGAGCTTTATCTTGGCCTACCTGCAAAGTCTATTAAGCGCCTGCAACACATCCAGAACTCAGCTGCACGTGTTCTTACACATACTCCTCGTCAGCATATCTCTGGGGAGCTTAGGAACCTGCATCGGCTTCCGGTCCACACATTGATTTTAAAACTCTTGTTTTAACATATAAAGCTGTACAAGGAACTGTACTATCATATATGTATGATTTAATTACGCTATAAATGCCCTCTCGATCCCTCCGCTCCGCCAACTCTTTTCTTCCTTAAACAGCCTTTTTGCAGACTAAAACTATGGGTGAAAGAGGCTTCTCTGTGACGGCCCCTATAAGTTGTGGAATGCACTTCCTTTTTTTTTTGGAATACTTTATTTTCATTTTTCAGTTTACAAACACAAACAAACAACCCCCCCCCTCCCCCTCCCCCTCCCCCTCACCAAAAGGATGCTCCATTATTTTAAAGTAGGTATACGATGTTTTGAGGTCAGTCACATTTCAATAACACATTATCCACATAATCTAGATAGGGCTGCCAAATTTTAATAAAGGTGTTGTATCCCTCTCTAAAGTTATATGTTATTTTTTTCTAAAGGCACACAGTTATTCATTTCTAAATACCATTTAGTTATGGATGGAGGGGAATCAGACTTCCATGTGACAGCAATACACTTTCTGGCCACTGCTAGGGCTATTTCCAAAAATGGTATTTGAAATTTGTTAAGTGGTTTATCAATTTTGGTTTATCAATCAAGTTCCCCAGCAAGCAAAATTCTGGGTCAACAGGTAATGAAATTTGAGTAATCTTAGTCAAGACATCACAAAAGTCAATCCAGAAATCTCTCACCTTCACACACAACCAAGTGGAATGCACTTCCTTCAACCCCAACATTAAGAGGTTTTAAGAAACAGTTAAAAACACATCTTTTTAAGATAGTGTTTGTGTCTTAATTGGAGACACTGGATGTATATTATATTCTACCTGTTGTTGCAGTTTTTATTTTATTTATTTATGGATCTACTTTTGTACTGTACTTGTTGTAGCGCTTTGGGTATAAGAAAAGTGCAATATGAATAAAATGTATTATTATTATTACTAAAATAACAAAATAAATGGGCAGCTGTTTCTTTAACAAAATCACAAAATGAGCAAATTTCATCAATATCAGAATATTTAGAAATGGATGAGTTAACAGGAAAGATTTTATGAAGGGTTTTAAATAAAATAACCTTTTTGGATATACAAAATTTATTTGGCAAAACCCAGGCCTTTCTCCCATTTACATTTGTTACAAAGGAGCCCCAATATAATTTACTAATTGGAGTAACCTAATCTTTCTATTCATCTGAATGTTTTTTTTTTTGTTTGTCCATTTGGAATTTATTGTGTTTTTGTTTTTTATTTTTTATTTTTATTATTATCCAATGAACTTTAATAGTATACAATATAGTATTCATAATTTACATATTCATACACCCCAAAAACAAAACAGAGTAAAAAATGGCAGTGAACAAATTGATTAATTAATCTAAAAACTGTATATTTATTACATTTATGACAAGTCTTTCTTGCTTTCTTATTGACAATGTTCTCCAGACTGGTGCAATAATCCTTAGTCTCCTGAAGAAAATGAATAAAATTTGGCTTGGAGCCTGAGCAAATTTCTTCTTGTGTATATGAACAATAAAAGTTTTATTATTAATTTCATTGGAATAATACATCCATATATCAAAATTGTTTCATTTAATTATAACATTTGTTTTCCTTTTAATGAAATTTTCTGAACCCATCCCTGTTAACAGCGTGTGGTCCTGGTACGTCACTCACGGGCGGCGGTGATTGGATGCGGAGGACTGATAACCACGCCCATAACCACGCCCACACGCGCGAGCACGCTTGCAGAGAATGATGGAAGTTTGATCTGATCCTGCAAGCTGTGAACTTGCTCATTTTATTCCTGGCATAACTTAAATGGAAAGGGATCCAAGAGATATGGAGGACAAAATACACGGGACTGAGGTTTCTAGGAAACATTTTCGGACGACAGACAATGGTAAGACGGTTCTTCTTTTAAATCAAACGTATCAGTATCATGTTGATTGTTTTGATTTGATTAATTCAGTTTAATTTATTAACTTTAAGTGTGCTTTTCCCTTTGATTTAAAATGACCATTACCAATGATATTGTATATTCAGAGTACTGTTTACAGTATTTACAGTAGATGTGTTTTCTGAGAAATGTTAAACTGGAGGAGAGATTTGAGGAGGAGAGGAGTCAACAACAGGAAAGGTTTTATTTGGACATGGGTCACTGGTCTTTAAGTGCTTGTAAAATGTGAACTTTTGAACTTGGGGAAACCTGCACCCCCATCCAGCAAATTCTAGGATCAATCAGGAATTTGTGCAGCTTTATCTAATCAGCCTCCTTATCTGAACCACACCATCCCACAAGATTCACAGTGAAGCCGGAAAACCAATTTTTCATTTGTTTTGATTGAAGTGGGATTCAAAGGACATGGCTGGATTGTACCATTAGCCTATGCTTTGCAAGTAATATTGCCCAAAATAGAAAATATATGAAAAAGATATATGTGGACACGGATGAAATTTGAGAGTTTTGTCTGAGGGGAATTTTTAACTATTAAGTCTCATTATTTTTAAGATTTTATTATCATTGTTATTTTGTCCTAAATTCTCCCAAAGCCATGACTTCAGAAAGATTGAACGATTTTGAAAGGACGCTCTCTTTTGGAGCTCAGCAGCGTCAGTCCCCATTCACTTTCACTGTAGGGGTGGGCATCTTCCCAATATTTCATATCACGATCTTTTAACGAACAATGAATCTGAATCACGATCTTCCCAATTTTGAGATGTACTATCAAGAATATCCAGACTGGATATGCTCAAAGTGTGTAAAATAAACTTAAATTAACTTTAAAATATATGTTAAATTATTTAACCTGTTTCACATTATTTTTGTGACAAGAAAACATCCCTACAACTTCTTAAAGTGAACATCAGTGTTTTACTGTAGCATAAGAAGTGTTATTTTAACATCAGTGTAAACCACGGGGTTCAGGTTATCCTACATAAACTGAATAATCAAATGTAGAAATAAAACACTGCTTAGTTTTCACTTTATGAATTAAATAATTCTTATTAAAGCTACAAAAGTTATTGAAAGCTGTTGTGATATGCATATCGCAATATATGCATTTGCGATATTCCGATAATTTCGATATATTGCGCACAATGCGCAGGCAGCCCTTTGGCACAAATTAAAACAGTTTTGCATTAAACAATCAGTTGTCAAATTCGTCATTTAACACTGACTGAGTTAAACATTAAAACTCTGCATAGTCTTCACTGTATGAATTAAATATAGGCCTACTCTGATTCTTCTTAAAACTACTAAAGTTATTCACTCGAGAGCAGTGAGTGATTTTGTCTTTTGTTGAACATTAAAGGCCTCCTGAAATCAAAATGTAATTTTTTTTTTTTTTTTTTTTTTTTTTTTTTTTTAGCTTTTAGTGTGAACATGCTAGCCTCACGGTTATGAATAAGCTGGTGTGTTCCAAAACAAGGACAAAATTCGCATTTAGGAGATATAAGCATTCAAAACTCAGTCTCTCACTTTCGCTGAAATGGATCAGGGATTTTTATGACATCACTGCAGACTTCAGCTTCTCATCACATCTTCTGTCCAATCAAATGCTCTAGAATCTGAAGCTCCGCCTCCTCTGCTATAAACACCACCTGGCCAAAGTGAGCGTTGACTAGTCGTCACAGAGAAATATGGGTTTGAGTGTGTGTTCAGTTGCTCAAACGCTCGAGTTTCATGAAGTTTTCCAACTGTACGTTGGTTAGGAATGAAATGGCTAGAATTTATTCACATCTCTACTATTGAATCCAAAGTATCATCAGCGCTCGGATCAGCTTCCATGGTGCTGTCAGTCTGTGATATAAACTAAACGCTATTGGCTATTTGAAAAGGGGGAGGAGCCATTCAATATGTCCCGCCTTAGCTTCCTGTTTCAGTGGAGATTACATCAACGCATCAAACAAAGCTGCGCGATCCAAGGCACTTCAGTGGGGCTTTAATGACAGACGGCAGCAGGGATTTGCATGAGGCTTTAAGACTGAATGCACGGATCTAATATAATGACACTCATCCGATTTATTTCCCAACTGTTTATTCTCTCAGCCGTAACTGACTGTCATTATGTAAATATTTGCCAAAGCGGACATTTTGTCACATTCTATAAAGGCGTCAGTCTCTTTCGCAGTTTAAATAACTCTTTTTTTAAATAAAGGATGTCCCTAGACTGCATTTTATGACAGTCACGTTACATGATTTTACTGATTTTGATGTTAAAGGGTTACTTCACCAAAAAATGAAAATTCTGTCAGTAATCACTCTCCCTCATGTTGTTCCAACCCCGTAAGACTTTCGTTCGTCTTCGGAACACAAATTAAGATGTTTTTGATGAAATCTGAGAGCTGTCTCACTCCTCCATAGGCTTCTAGTTAATTTCATCTGCTGGTCCAGAAAAGTTAGTAAAGACATTGTTAAAATAGTCCAAGTGACTACAGTGGCTCAACCATAAGTTCATCAAGCGACGAGAATACTTTTTGTGCGCAAAACTCCCTCAAAATAACGACTTGATTCAACTAAGTCCCATTCATTTTCTTCTGTGTGGGCCTCTGAGCGTCACGACGCTTGCGCGAGAACTGAGAAGATGACGCAGATGGGTCAGAGGTACCCTGGTAATCCAGAGTTCTCGCGAGAGCACATGTTGAATTTGTTCAGCGAGTTACTCTGGCGTCGAGTAATGATGCTCATTAAATATGCCCCTCTATCTGAGCTGCACCAATCACATCGGGTTATCTGATATAGGCGGGCCAGAGGCGAGATGACGACAGCGCTGTGACGTCGAAGTCATTAGTAAACATTGCAAGATGGCTATGGATGAACTCCAGTTGTTTGAAACGGCTTTGGCAGCTACAATGAAAGTTTTAGACTTTTTCTCTAAAAGAGAAACCTGAAGACGCCGCTCGAATCGTTCCTTTGCAAGAAGGGCGTTTTTGCTGTTTTGCCGACCGGATATGGTAAGAGTCTAATCCACCAGTTAGCTCCGCTGGAAGCTAAGCGATAACTTGTTGTGATTGGTCGTAGTGTTATCCAATTGCGTGCAGTGAGATTTTCAAATGCATGCTTGGTGCCGCCCCTCGAGCTGGCTGAGTTTCATTAGTCGACGCCAGACCATTAATCTTTCAGATTTAGGTCTGGATTTCCAGGCTAGGTCAGAGACCCACACAGAGGAAAATGAAGTGTTGAATAAAGTCGTTATTTTTGTTGTTTTTTTTTGCGCACAAAAAGTATTCTCGTTACTTGATAAACTTAAGGTTGAGCTAGCTGGGCGATAAAACGGTTTCGGTATTTATCGACGGTACACCATTGTCGATATAAATTCGATATAGCGCTCAATATTTTCATTCAAATGCGCGCGCATCGCTGGCGTGAACACCTCAACGTTGCCCAACACCAAATGGCAAGCGTAATGAAAGCGGAACGAAACTGCGCTATTATTTTGTGCTTCACGGACCGTTTATCAGTCCGGACCATCAATGTCAGTGAGTGCAGCGCGAGCCGATCTTGATCAAGCCAGAGCCCGTCTACGGAGAGCCTTGGCACTTCCTATTAGCCCCATTGTATCGATCTTGGTTGCAGTTCCATTAGAGTTCCACTGGGGGTGATCGCGGGCGAGTGCAGACTGAATGGGAGTCTATGGGGCTAGACGGCTAAATGTGTCTCTTTCACCCGATTGCCGTTGAGAAATCTCAGATTTTATTGTAGATTTTGCCAGTTCAACATGGGTTATAGGTCGAAAGTTGAATGAACGAGTACTTATTTCTTTTCTATTTCTTACAGGTTGAGTTGTTGTTGCCCATAACACGCTAGCATTCTGCTAATGACGTCAGCATTCTGACGTCATTGACATTTTAAAAGACTTTTTAAACCAAATAAGTGACTCTAAAAAATCTAACACCCAGCAATGTGTAATTTCTTTGCATCTCCTTTCGAATACAACATTCAAATTACTAGACAAAAAAATATATCCTGAGAAAAGTGGATTTTGAGGGTTTTTCGCCATAGACCTCCATTCATTCTGCACTCGCCTGCGAGCGCCCCCGCATGGACAGAGACGTGTTACTGCAGCCAGTCCAGAAACCGGAAGTAAGCAGAGAGAGTGCCAATTCTCTTCCTATTAGACATTCTCTGATCAAGCGACTCTGTTACTACACAGCGCTAAGAGAACCAGTACAGAAAGCATTTGTATTCTTCACAGAAGTAATAACATCGCTGCGAGATCTAGTGAGAAACATTACATTTTTCTGTTATTAACGGATCAAACAGAGCTGACGTGGAAGCCAGGAGAAACATTGTGCCATGAATGAACGGGTTCATAGGCTTTAAGTCCACAGATCAGCAACATTCACCATGGATTTACTGTAGTAACACTAGTCTAACTGCAACCATGGAAGTTTGGCAGGCATAGTAAAATGCTTTCAGGTACGTCACGCATCTTTTTCCAGCCCTTCAAAACTCAAATATTATCATATTTTAAATGTTATTTTTTAATGCGATGACCAAAACATTATTCATCCTTCAAATATATTACCCCCGTTTATAAAACTAAAAGTTTCACTTTTACACTGCACACATTTTGTAACATTTTATTTACGTTCAAGAGTTTCTTTAACGCTTACTTTTTTATCTTAATATAAGACATGAAGAAGATATTTTTGTTTACATTTTATTTTTGACTACCAAAACTAATATAATTTGTTTTTTTGCCTTATTAATGTGGATAAATAAAATAAAAAACAGTGGTTTCAATTAAAACTTTTCTACTTGTCTTTAAAAAAAAATAAAAAAAAAAAGTTATAAAAAATGTCAATAATTCGATACCGAACGATATGAAACATTATATCGTGATCATTTGGATCAACATGAGGGAGAGTAATTACTGACATAAATGTAATTTTTGGGTGAATTAACCCTTTAAGTTTAGGCTTTTAAAGACGGGCGAGAGCACACCGCTTTAAAGGAACGGCATGCGGCACAGTGATCATGTTTTCATAATCATTGGAAGCCAACATTTAAACCAAAACTACAGTTTGATCATCGCACTGCTGTTGAATTGTTTTTCAAATACGACACCAAGCGTGAAAGACACATGATAGAGACACACATGATAGAGACGCACATGATAGAGACACACATGATAGAGACACATGATATGTTTTGTCCAGTCAGCATCTAGGCAGTCATTGCTGTAAAAGATCACGACGGTTCTCTTGAACAGTAGATCATGGAAGCTCGATCACAGATCGCTTTATGGAAAAGAGCAGCGTGGACATTCTGCTGAAGTTCTTTTGTGTCCCGCCAATGAAATCACATGGGTTTGGAGTGACATAAGGCTGATAAATGATGCTAGAATGGATCAATTACTTTAATGTCATTTTGTTTTTTTACTGAATTATAGTCTGATCAATGGCTTTTTGTCAATCCTGACTAGATAATTAATGATTTCAAATAAACCGTTTGCATATTGTTATGCCAAATTACATCAAGATTTGTCTGTGATTTCCAAAATATGCATAACAGCACATCAGATGAATGCCACCTTTTCTTTTCTTTCTTTCTTTCTTTCTTTCTTTCTTTCTTTCTTTCTTTCTTTCTTTCTTTCTTTTTTCTGTTTTCTTTCCTTTCTTCGTTTCTTTCTTTCTTTCTTTCTTTTCTTTTTTCTTTCTTTCTTTCTTTCTTTCTTTCTTTCTTTCTTTCTTTCTTTCTTTCTTTTCTTTCTTTTTTCGTTTCTTTTCTTTCTTTTTTCTTTTTCTTTTTTCTGTTTTCTTTCCTTTCTTTCTTCGTTTCTTTCTTTCTTTTTTTCTGTTTTCTTTCCTTTCTTCGTTTCTTTCTTTCTTTTCTTTTTTCTTTCTTTCTTTCTTTTCTTTTTTCTTTCTTTCTTTCTTTCTTTTCTTTCTTTTTTCGTTTCTTTTCTTTCTTTTCTCTTTTTCTTTTTTCTTTTTTCTGTTTTCTTTCCTTTCTTTCTTCGTTTCTTTCTTTCTTTTTTCGTTTCTTTTCTTTCTTTTCTCTTTTTCTTTTTTCTTTTTTCTGTTTTCTTTCCTTTCTTTCTTCGTTTCTTTTCTTTCTTTTTTCGTTTCTTTTCTTTCTTTTTTCTTTTCTTTCTTTCTTTTCTTTTCTTTCTTTTTTCTTTTTTTTCTTTCTTTTCTTTCTTTTTTCTTTTTTCTTTTTTCTTTTCTTTTGTTTTCTTTCTTTCCTTTCTTTCTTTTTCTTTCTTTCCTTTCTTTCTTTTCTTTTCTTTTCTTTTCTTTCCTTTCTTTCTTCGTTTCTTTCTTTCTTTCTTTCTTTTCTTTCTTTTTTCGTTTCTTTTGTTTTTTTCTTTTCTTTCCTTTCTTTCTTTTCTTTTCTTTTCTTTTCTTTTTCTTTTCTTTTCTTTCCTTTCTTTCTTCGTTTCTTTCTTTCTTTCTTTTCTTTCTTTTTTCTTTTCTTTTGTTTTTTTTCTTTTCTTTCCTTTCTTTTCTTTTCTTTTCTTTTCTTTTTCTTTTTCTTTTCTTTCCTTTCTTTCTTTTCTTTTCTTTTCTTTTTATTTTCCTTTCTTTCCTTTCTTTCCTTTCTTTCCTTTCTTTCCTTTCTTTCCTTTCTTTTCTTTCTTTTCTTTTCTTTTCTGGGAATGAAGCTGAAGGTGCTTGCGAGAGAAACTAGCCTGTGTGAAGTGAATTCTGTGAGTCGGTTTCTCTCTTTGTCCTTCAAACCCCCAGAGTCGTTCTTCTCAGCTGTGACTGTATCACATGTCCCAGGAGACCCTCCATGTCAAATACAGTCACTGGTTCTGAAACAGCCAATCAATAGGCCTACAGCCATTCAGACCAATCTTTACTAATTTGGGCCTCTCTCACAATATTGCTTTATACAATAAATATCTTCATAGTCATTATTTGACAAAGTGTAAATTTAATCTAGAGCCAAGGGGTTGATGCGACGTAATTGTTCTCGGTGTAACAGGTTGCCATGTTAAAATAGGTTTTATCCATTTTATTTTTTTTCTAAAATTCAGTTTTATTTTTCCCTATATAAATATCATTTATTCCTTTTTAATTTTTCTGGATTGCATTTTTTTCCATTTAAGTTTTTTTGGACTCCAATTTAATGGTTTAAACTTTTACAATTTAACAACAATTTATTAAAAGTTTAACAAAAATGACATGTTTAGGGCCCTATGACTGAAATATGTTTTTTTCCCTCTGTTTTCTGGATTCCATTTTAATGGTTTAATTAAATTTAAATAACCAAAAAGCTTATCTAATTATTTTAACTCATTTATTTTTTCATTTCTATGAAATGTTTTTTTTTTTTTTTTTTTTTTTCTGGCAAATTAAGGCATGAAAACATTCAATTTATCATTTAATCATATGAAAACAAGCATTTTTTGTCATGCAAAGTGCTGCACAACAGAGCTTTACTGTTAAAATTAAAACATGGAAGAAAAATTGTGATTGTTCCTTTAAAGGTTTGATTGATTATGATTTGACTTTTCTAACTTTAGTTAGTGTGTAATGTTGCTGTTTGAGCATAAACAACATCTGCAAAGTTACAACGCTCAAAGTTCAAAGCAAAGGGAGATATTTAAAACTCTGTGCCACTGTAGGCGTTTGTTTTACTTCCAAAATAAAAATGAAACGAGTGTTTTACCCCACGACCCAGAAACTGCGGTGTGAGTGAGAGACGTCCCGCGTTACTTACCGACGCCTTGCCATAATAGGGGAGATTAGAGCCGTAAAAGTCAGCTGTTAGTTCTCAGAAGGCTGATAGAGAAGCGCTCATGTTGTGGAGACTCACTGCTGTCTGAAGACTGGAAGTTGAGTTATATACAGAGCCAATGCCATGCTAACTGACCCTTCTAACATCACAGCCCACTATATAGAGGAGTGGATGCTGACGACCGCTCGTGTTGCAGTGCTTTTTCACATTCAAAGGATATTTCACACTGTTTAATGTGTGTGTGTGTGTGTGAGGCACAGTCTGTGTCTAATAACTGTTGCAAACTGGATGTAATATTAAGATTTTTCTCTTCAATACAGGTTGTTGTAGTGATCTTCTGGATGCAGAGGAGCATGGGATAGGTAAGGTCAATTTAATTTTAAAATGAATAAAATGTAGTTCATTTTTATTCTTCTGAATTAAAAGCCTCTGGCTGTGCTCATAGTTTCATAACAAAAGAGTTCAAATGTCCTTTTAGACTTTCTGCGTTCAGAAATCTCAGTCTACTATCCAGGTTCTAGTGTGTGAACATCAAATGTCCAGCAGAGGGCGTCCCGTCACTGCGGGCAAAACACTGTTCCTCGGTTAACACATATATGTGCAGAGATGAATGTTTGTGTTTGCCGTACTTGTAGTTACTGAAGTTGCTGAGGTGAGTGCAATCCAATGAATGCCTTTGAACACAGTTGCTGTGTCTGAAACCAAAGGCAGCAGAATTGTTTCAAGAAATAAAACAGTTCTCTGTTGAATTGTAATCATATATGGAAAAAGTAGGATAATAAGTTTCAGTTACTCCATCAGAGGTAGCTTTTGTTCTTCCAATCGTCGAACCACACCAGGATTTTGAGATATAATTGCAAATGTCCAGCATCGTATCAGACAGAATGTACGAAAACATTTGATGTGAGCGACGCCTCTGTGGAGTTCAGCATGTTCCAGCTCTCGGGTGCAGTTCACTCTCAGAAGAACCGGTTCCGTCAGACACTTCATACATAGAACCTTCTGAGAGTTCCACCATGGAATCATTTTAGGAATTTAGTTTGAATTAATTTTATTTTTATTTTATTATTATTATTTATTATTATTATGAATTAACTCGTAAACATACTTTGTCACTAGAAAAAACTGAAATAACCCGTTAAACATGAAAGTATAATGCAATCTTTTAAGATGTTTCTTCTTATATAGAACCTTTTTGGCATGAAGTGTTCTTTAGAATTGAGTCAAGAACCCTAGAGTTCTGTATAGAACCTTATGCGCCAGAGAAACATTTGTGCTTGAACTTCCGTTTAGCTGTGCATATTTCTATGGCATCGCTGTCAAAGAGTAGCTGGTGAAGTGGATTAACTTACTGTAGAGTTAAGGAAAGTTATCATGAGCATTGTAATGTTTGTCATAGCAAATGTCAGTAGACCGGGAAGGTTTCATAAATCTGTAAGATCTAGCCTTCATGCAGTGAAAACACAAACCGAACGAGTGCAGCGCTGAAAGGGGCGGGGCTACAGATGCTCTATAGAACATTATTGAACTTTCTAAGAGTGACTTTATGTTGAATTCCAGGATTGTGTATTGGTTTTGAACTCTGACCTTTGTGATCATGTGTCTGGCTCCATGAATGTTAATACAATCTACTTACTGTCCAGTCACGTTACTTGGATTCATATTTTTCATAGGGTTTTGATTGGTTGTTTCTATATGTAAATTTCAATTTTAATTCTGAAATCACTGCGATTTGAACATGATGAACACAAATGAACATGATATGATTTATTTATAGCATTGTCCTTTACATTTGAGTTTACATATTCATTCAAATGACAAAGTTTTGGTTCAAGCTTTTGTATGTTAGAAGCCAGTTTATATATATATATATATATATATATATATACACTCACCTAAAGGATTATTAGGAACACCATACTAATACTGTTAGGGATGTCCCGATACCACTTTTTGCAGAACGAGTCCGATATCGATACTTTCATTTTTGATACTCGCCGATACCGATACCGTAACCGATCCCAATTATTTAATCCAATTTTGATACTACAACAAAAACTACCAGCCTAATTAATGTGAATTTAAAACAAGTAACCAGTCAGTAACTAAATAAGAACAAACAATCGAATTACAAAAAGGACAAAAAAAAAAAATACAATAGAACAAAGAAAGGCTACAAATTAAATAATTTTTAATCAATTTGTTTTTAGAGTTTTTCAGGTAGATCTAACAGGTACAGAAATTTGAATAAAGTAATCAAATGTGAAAAAAAGCATATTCATTACTGTATAAATTATAGATTGATAGATATTTTTGTAAAGTTGAAAAGGGTAGCCTATTTAGTCAAGAGCAGTGAGTATTTCTTTGTCCTTTGTTTGATTAACATTAAAACACAGAAGCAGGTTTATTAGACTGCTGCCCCTTTAAGACCGAACGCACGGACCACATTTGAACATGGCGACGTTCATTTGAGATATAACCGACTTTGTTTACTATAGGATACTCGCCAAGACGGGCGTTATTACATAATTTTGTGTGAATTCGTCCGTACAAGCCCAAGACGCGCTGAGACGCTGGTTTGCGGGGCGCGCACTTTGGATGTTTGCGTTCATGGAACTTCTTGACCTGCACTCGTCCTGTAATAATGTAGGGAACCACTCGTTATACTTAAATCAGGTAACAGTTCATGATTTACTTTACTTACATATACGATTTAGTTTTCATCCAAATAACATGTGCTGAGTGAACGATCCAATCAAGAGCATTCAACAGAAGTGCTCTCTCTCTCTCTCTCTCTCTCTCTCGCTCGCTCTCTCTCTCTCTCTCTCTCTCTCTCTCTCTCTCTCTCTCTCTCTCTCTCTCTCTCTCTCTCTCTCTCTCTCTCTCTCTCTCTCTCTCTCTCTCTCTCTCTCTCTCTCTCTCTCTCTCTCTCTCTCTCGTCAGTTAACGTTAATAATAATCTACATGCCTCGTTTTATTTTCTTTGCCATTGGCATTCAACTGAACAAAATTTCCACTGATGTCTGTTTAAGGGATGTGCTCGCAAAATGTACGTGGTATCGGTGCGTGGTATCGTCGAATTTTTATGAGTACGAGTATATGAGGACAGTATCGGCCCGATCCCCGAGGCCAGTATCGGTATCGGGCCATCCCTAAATACTGTGTTTGACCCCCTTTCGCCTTCAGAACTGCCTTAATTCTACGTGGCATTGATTCAACAAGGTGCTGAAAGCATTCTTTAGAAATGTTGGCCCATATTGATAGGATAGCATCTTGCAGTTGATGGAGATTTGTGGGATGCACATCCAGGGCACGAAGCTCCCGTTCCACCACATCCCAAAGATGCTCTATTGGGTTGAGATCTGGTGACTGTGGGGGCCATTTTAGTACAGTGAACTCATTGTCATGTTCAAGAAACCAATTTGAAATGATTCGAGCTTTGTGACATGGTGCATTATCCTGCTGGAAGTAGCCATCAGAGGATGGGTACATGGTGGCCATAAAGGGATGGACATGGTCAGAAACAATGCTCAGGTAGGCCGTGGCATTTAAACGATGCCCAATTGGCACTAAGGGGCCTAATGTGTGCCAAGAAAACATCCCCCACACCATTACAGGGCAATTCCACGCAAAAATGTCACATCCATAACGCCAACACAATACCATGGCATTGTGTTGGTGTTATGGATGTGACAGTTTTGCACGGAATTGCCCTACACCACCACCACCAGCCTGCACAGTGGTAACAAGGCATGATGGATCCATGTTCTCATTCTGTTTACGCCAAATTCTGACTCTACCATCTGAATGTCTCAACAGAAATCGAGACTCATCAGACCAGGCAACATTTTTCCAGTCTTCAACTGTCCAATTTTGGTGAGCTCGTGCAAATTGTAGCCTCTTTTTCCTATTTGTAGTGGAGATGAGTGGTACCCGGTGGGGTCTTCTGCTGTTGTAGCCCATCCGCCTCAAGGTTGTGCGTGTTGTGGCTTCACAAATGCTTTGCTGCATACCTCGGTTGTAACGAGTGGTTATTTCAGTCAAAGTTGCTCTTCTATCAGCTTGAATCAGTCGGCCCATTCTCCTCTGACCTCTAGCATCAACAAGGCATTTTCGCCCACAGGACTGCCACATACTGGATGTTTTTCCCTTTTCACACCATTCTTTGTAAACCCTAGAAATGGTTGTGCGTGAAAATCCCAGTAACTGAGCAGATTGTGAAATACTCAGACCGGCCCGTCTGGCACCAACAACCATGCCACGCTCAAAATTGCTTAAATCACCTTTCTTTCCCATTCTGACATTCAGTTTGGAGTTCAGGAGATTGTCTTGACCAGGACCACACCCTTAAATGCATTGAAGCAACTGCCATGTGATTGGTTGATTAGATAATTGCATTAATGAGAAATTGAACAGGTGTTCCTAATAATCCTTTAGGTGAGTGTGTATATATATATATATAGTGACATTGCCATCTACTGGCCTGGCTGCAGAATACAAATCTCTCTCTCTCTGTCTCCCTCTCTCTATCTCTCGATCTCTCTCTCTCTATCTCTCAGTCGATCTCTCTCGCTCTTTCTCTCTCTCTCTCTCTCTCTCTCTCTCTCTCTCTCTCTCTCTCTCTCTCTCCATCTGCTTGTCTGTCCGCTGTAAGAGGGAAAGGTCATTTTCAGTTCAGCTGTTGCTGACCTCAGTGTGAACGCTTCCCATAAACCTCTGGGAAACTGAGGAAGGATAGTCACTCTCATTGAGGAAAAAAATTATTTGAACCATTGGGGATTGAGTGGATGATGAAAAGTGTACCAAAATGATGATGCAGAATGAACGCGAGTTTAACTAGTGTTATAGCGAGTTATAATCAGATTACTGTGCTTTAAGAAAGTAAATCGTGTCAGTTTGATGTTGACCTTAAGATTTGCAACACATTAATATTACGTCTAAAACCATAAAGATCCCAAAACTCTGATCTGTGGTTTCATCACTGCTGACGCTGATAACTCACACAGCCTCAAAGTTTCTGCAGTTTCTGAGAGTTGTGGGTTTGCCGGCATTCACCAGTCCTCCGGGAACAAAGTCCTGTTTACAAGTTCCCAGGCTTTTACTGTAAGTGCTTCCGAGGAAAAGTGTGTGTTGTTGAGTTTGCCACAGTTAGTCCTGGGCTAAAAATATAAATTAATCAATGGCTTACCTAATGGTGAGCTTTGCATCCACATGCATGCAGTTCAGTTCAAAAAGATGGAAATATTCTGAATGTTGAACCTTTTCTCGGCCGGTTTATGAGAATGTGAACAGTGTGCAGCAAAATAAGACTTTGAAATAGAGCATTACTTTTCTTACTTGGACCAGTGACATGTAAGAGTGTCAACAATAATAAAATAACCAAACAGTTCTTTTACAAATTGACTTTAAAATCGTTTAAAAATTTAGTTTAAATTCGTCAGCATGTATTCATGTTGGTTTGACTGAAAAAATACTGTTAAATTACAGTTTAAAAAGCTAAAATGACAGCTGTGATTGGCAGAAATGCACTGTAAAAAATACAGTAACAAGATTGCGTGGCATATTGGTGTTTGTATATTTTACAACTTATAGCCATATGTTTCGTTTAGTGATGTAATGTTCATTTGTGCCACATAATGCACAAAACACCGTAATGCACATTACTGATTCCAGAAATTAGAAGAAATAAAACTATTCAAATCTAATCATATGTGTTGTCATGTAGGGGCTTCTGGGAAATGTCCTTTTACAGTTTTTGCACTGTAAATTATACGGTAATTCATAGTTTTTAACTTACAAAAAATCAGAGTATTTTACAGTAAAATGACATATAATTCTATGTTAAACCATTTACAGTATTTTCACCATATATGGTAAGGTAACTCACAGTTAACTCTCTGGTGTTGCTCGAGTGGTGTTTTTTTAATATTTTATTTTTATTTTAATGAAACTAATATGCTATATTTTAATTTGATGATGCTTTTTTATTTAATATTTTGTATTTTTAGGGGATTTTATGGAACTTAATTATATTTCTGCAATAGTTATGATCCATTTATTACCTGTTAACCACTTTTTGAGCATAGACCTGAAAATGAAACTGTTGTAAATCGGAGCACAGAATGAAGTTTGGTCTGTTTTTAAAGACGACACTTGGCAGATTATTGCTGAAGTGGAAAATAGAACTAAAAATAAGTTATAGAAGTTTGTGTTTATTATGAAAAATGCATAAAAATGCTATTTTTTAATTTTATATGAAATATGTTCTTTCCAAAACATGTGTTACTGTAAAGGTTGACATCTCAAAAAATGAGCTTTCAGTCAGATGTTGTTCGGGTGCAGTACCAAACGCTTCCACTAGAGGAAATTCGCTGCCCATTCGTTTCCAATGCGCAATGTTTTAGACTGCGAACAATGCAAGTGTGACTAGTTTTATCAGGACCATTTAAGCATTTTTTTTGTGTGTTCACACACAGTAAGTGCCAAAACCTTTACCAAATTTCGTACTATTCCGATGGAGTAAACAAAAAAAAAAAAAAAAAAAACTTAAACTTTGTCGGACCGAATGGCACCAGAGGGGTAATAAGGTTTTTACTGTAGCATTTTTACAGTATTTTCCTGTAAAATAATTACAAACATTTTTATAGTTTATGCATGGCTCTGAAAAAAGTCATTTTCAAGAAAGTTTCAATTTAATGGCTCAATTAAATGAAAGCATCACATAAAAGGTAATGAGAAGTCGATATATTATCAAGCTTGTGTAGAGAAAGACTTGCTGCAAGATAACCTAGTGACATTTAGTATTTTTGGACAAAGTTGCAGTTTACAATATAGATATACTGACATAATCTAAAACAGTATTTGTATGCACAGCATAAGAAAATTATTATTATTTTTTATACCTATATTTTATAAATATATATACCTATATTTGTATATTTACATTTTACATTTACATTTTATTATTATATAGAATTGTTTTGAGCAGCATAACTTGGCATCCTCTCAACAATATAACGAACATAACGCACAGTGATAATAACTGTAATTACTGTACTATATTACGATACCCGTCAGCCCGGATTAGGGAAGCGCTGTGTAAAGTGATGCTTTAGTCACTGCACATCCCCCTTCATTCTGGCAAGTCTATAATCCAAATCCAGTTGCAAAATAAATAGTCAGTTTGACCCTGTGTGTGTGGGAGAGTGTGTGTGTGTTTTGCAGGGTAAGTTCAGCATTAGTTTCAGTGCTAATAGAGTTGTGTTGGGCCTTAACCCCGAATGAAGAAACGCACTGCCCTTAATCTGAGCAACCTGTCAACTTCCCCATCCATCCCTCTGGTTTCCATGGATACTCCAGCTCCCCGTCCAATCCCCAGTGTGTGTGGCTGGCATGACCAATGGGATTATTGGGAAAGGGGGCCAGTCAGCGCGCGGGGTGCCTGTCAAAGCCGCGGAGGCATCGGGTGTTTTTGTGTGGATTTGTGGAGCGAGTCTCTGTCGGGATGATGTGTCTGACACAAGGGTTGCGTTGTGTGACCTGTGCATGATAAGAAACACACACACACACACACACACACACACACACACACACACACACACACACACACACACACACACACAATCACTCACTCACTCACTCTCAGACGCACGCACACACACACAAACAATCAAACAAACAAACAAACACACACACACATGCACTCACACACTCACTCTCTCTCACACAGTCGCACATACACACACTTTCACTCACACACTCTTTATTTGCGGCAAGTACCGCATACACTTCATTGTTTTTCTCTTCTCATTTAATATATATATATATAAAAATTAGTTATTTTAGTGAAACAAGTATTTTCATAACATTGAGCTACAACTGTAGTTTTTATTCATATTTTGAATACATTTTTATATGTTCTGATTTAATTTTAGTTTGTTTTTAATTTAATTTTGTTTGTTTTTTGTAATTTTTATTATTGAAAAAAAAATCTTATATAGTTGTTATACATTTTTGTTCAGTTTTAGTTAACTTCAAGGTTTTTATGGTTTTAGTTTTATCTGACTATAGTAATCTTGAGAAAGCTTACTTATTTATTTGTTTTAGACCAAGATAAATTATAAATGATAGAATTTAAAATTGTAAAAAATGTGTGTGTTGATATGCAACGATTACCTTTTAAAGATGCTAACCACCTGCATCTCTCTCGCTCTAAATGCATGGGCATCTGCCTATTATTCTGAGCAGTTTGCAACAGTGGTGACACATCTTGCCCCACTGTCCCCTGTACAGTAAAGCCTGCGTGTGTGTGTGTGTGTGTGTGTCAGCAGAGGGCAGTGCAGAGCTCCTCATGTGCCCTCAGTGAACTCACACACACAGATGCAGACAGCTGGCTCCAGTCCAACACATGCTTCTCTGCTGTCCTCACATAACACATACCTTCCCTCTCTCTCCCCTCTCACACACACACACACACACACACACACACACACACGTACACCGCTGCTTTCTTTACCCGTGTGAGAGAGGGAATGTAGTGTTGGGTATCTCTGCATATAGACACGTCACACTGAATGGTTTACTGTACAAAACCAGCCAGTGGATTTTCTAGAAATATGAGCACTTTGTAAAAAAAAAATGCAACAAAACTTTAACTAAAGTGATAAAAAGAGGAGAGTTTAATGTGTCCTTGAAGAGTTTGCTTAAATTTCAGTAACTTTTGTTTAGAAGGAGATATCAAGTAGATTCTTTTTTCTGTTCACTGCCGCCTAGTGGAATTAAAGGAAACGTTCTAAAAATTAATACAAATAAAATCAAAATCAAATTCTGACTTTTTATTTGTTTATCTTAAAATTGTGTAAAAATACAATAAAATGTAT
This sequence comes from Squalius cephalus, assembly GCF_949319135.1. Lineage (NCBI taxonomy): Eukaryota > Metazoa > Chordata > Actinopteri > Cypriniformes > Leuciscidae > Squalius > Squalius cephalus. Next base: position 33,580,305 of record NC_137137.1, read on the forward strand.
GCAATATTCCACAATTTAAAGGGGTTTTCTGTAAAATGAGACCATTTTTATCAATTCACTCCAATATAGGGCGCTCCTTTTGGCTAATGGCTAATTCTCAAAAAAAAAAAAAAAAAATCTAAAATACAAGGAGCTGATGTGGTTAAAGAAAGGATGATGAAGTCATTATGGCAGCTTTTATTTAGCGTATATACATGAGGAAATAAAGTCTTTTTAATAATACATTGTCAACCAAAATCGATAGAGAAAATAAAGGGAAAATACTAGCTTTTATTTGCATATATTTCCTTTTTAATCAAAATGTACACATTTACTAATAGCCTACAGCAACAACTCAAACCGAGGGCTATAAATACACACAGAAACCAAATAGCAAAACAAGAAGCAGGTGAAACAAATCAGTTAAACAATGAGTCGCTATGGCAACAAATGAGAACCTGTGCATTGTGACATTACTGGCCTTGTTGCACTTCGTGAGCTAGCAGAACAGTTGACGGTTTGTTGTACACGGTGTTCTCTTCTCTTCATGCTTGATGCAGTGTTGTCTTGTGGCGTCTGACTGCCGGATTGCTTCCCGGTCATCCAGAAGTGGGTCAGACTGTTCTCCTGTCTCTTCATGTAGCATCAGCGCGCCCAGCGAGGGAGAACTAGCGGGCGTAACTAGCGTGAGTCACGAATTTATGCGACAGATCTGCATTTCCTATCCTGCCGTGTGATTATCTCATTAACCCATATCATACTCGAGTTATTGGAAACAGAAGCCCAATTTGTGATTACACTAAACAGATTTTCATGCTTGAAATGCATGCTTCAACCGTTCGGTTTACATAAAGCGCTAAATAAATTTGACGGTCATGCTGATTATCTGTAGTTCACATCCATATTCAGTGATCTGGACTGCAAATTCACATTTAAAGGAATCGTTGACCCTGAAACTTAAAATTGTCATAATTTATGAACCCATAAGACTTTCCTCCAGAAACACAAGAGATGTTTTTCCATACGGTTACAATGAATGGCTATAAAAGCTTTGAAATGGACACAAAAGTGCAATAAAAGTATTATAAAGGGGGTCGTTGTGTGCAGTGTTTTGCCATATGAAAGATTTGAGAAACTGAAATTTAAGTTGTTACACATGTGCTCTTAATTCTATTGAATGTGCACATGTATTGTACTTCAAATCTTAAAAGTAAATTTAAAAAATAAAATAAAAGAAGCAGATGTAAACATGTAAAGTACTTGTATTATCATTTTAACTGTAGTGTGTTGTTTAATATTACATTTAAAGTTCATATATTTTAAATGTATTAAATTACAAATGAATAATTACAAATAAGTGCATGACATCGAAGTCATAAATGCTTGTCCGTACAATAGAAGTCATTTTGAAATTACATAAAAAGGTGTACTTAAGTGGGTCCTTTTTGCTTTTAATATAAATTAAAACTACAATACATTTTCATTCCGTGTGCAGTTAATATACAATTAAGTGTCTGAAAATTTTTATTAAAACGTTGCTATAGTGCACTTCTTATTCAGGGGTGTTCACTTAAAATGCTTCATCTGCGCATCTATGAGTTCATTAGAGACGTACTAATGCTACAATGTACTAACGTTAATAAATGTTTCTTTTGAATTTCAATATGATATTTCCATTTTTCTTCTCACTGACTCACTGAAAGGGAAGATTATCAGTGAATAACAACTTTAAAACGTGGTCATTCGTTTTCCCTTGTGATTAAGTTCAGAATATTCACCCTGTTTTAAAGCTTCGGTGCCCATTCGTTATAATTGCATGGAAAAGACTGACCATCGCAATCTGAATTTTTCCTTGTGTGTTCCACAAAAGAAAGTCACAAGGGTGAATTTCTGGATCACTTTAACTATTGCTAAGTGAGTTTTCTGCAGCAAAAAGCCCAATTTAGGGTGCAAGAAATGCGAGGCCAAGACTGTGGTCAGACTCTCTCTCTCTGTGGGTTTTAATGCTATTATAGTCCTGTGAGTCAGGTCTCTCTCAGTCACAGTTCGGTCTGGTCACCATAGTAAAATCTCCATATGGGCCGCAGCCGTATTCCTCCTTCACCTCAGACACTTTCCACTGTAAAAGACAAATAGAGAAGAGAAAGAGCGAGACCGGGGAGGAGAAGAAAAAATAAAACAAAAGCTTGGTTTAGGCTGGCTGGAAAATGTCAATGTGTTAGAAATTTCCCAGCACGTAAAGAAAACTAAACAGGGCAATTACGTCGGGATTGTTTCCAGATGATTCAATCTCTCTTCCTGCTGAAAAAGCGGGAAACGAGCTTTTTAAGAAGCGAGTGCGCTGATGGTTTCTCTCGCCGCTCGTGTGGGAAGGTCAGAGATGAGTGTGAAAAAGGTGTTGCTTTGCTCCTCAGTGGGAACTGTTGTTGGCTACGTTTATGTATTTATTTAGCAGGAGTGGGTTTTCGTGATCTATTTCAGGCCAGATCTATTTTAGCCCGATGGACCGTGTTTAGAGGTCAGCCAAAACCGGACAATAGTGCTGTTTAGGACACAGAATACACTGAGAACGTTGTTGCATGTATTTTGAATCGGCCTTGTGTTTGGTTGCAGACAAAGTCAGTGTCTTTAACCGTCATCCTTCCCTCACACTTTGTAACGCATCTTTCCCCTCGTGGGTCAAAATGACCCGAAGCCCCTAAAATTATACTCAGTTTTTATTTTTTTATTTTATTTCATTTTGATAATTTTTTTTAATGCAATTTTTTTTGGAGATTTTTAAAAAAAAATTCTTTTATTTACCTTTAAATCCCTAGATTTGATCAATAAGTAATAAATGCATAGTAATTTAAGCACATTCCTCACATTCTTTCAACTTAAATTTAAAATAACTCACAATTTCACGCATAGACCTTTTCATTCAGCTCAAAATATGTTACATTGGGTGTCTTTGCCGACCTCTTGTGAAAAAAATAAATAAATAAAATAAATATATATATATATATATATATATATATATATATAACATGATATTTCATGACTCTAGATGGCCTTATAGCTCTATATATGGAGGAACGAGGTGTTCCGCTGGGTCCAAAAGTCAGTTTTCAGCATTCAGACACACATGTAGACATTATAAAATCATTTTTTGGTAAAGGTTTATCATTTTTTGTTTGAATTTTTAACATTTTTAGGTTTTTCTATGTGTACTGAAGCATTCTTCGCTTTCCATTCATTCCTAAGGGGGTCAAATTGACCCGCGAGAGAAAGATTTGTTACTTTTTTAAATTTCAATCTTTTTGGTGTGTATTCGTGGTTTTAGTGCAACAAAAGTCCTAGGGTCTTGGATCCCGCTATCATGTGAAAGATATGCATATCACGCGCGTGAACTCGACAATCGACTACTGTGGACTTCGACCGAAAACAGGATGTAAATACAGGTATGTGCGCTGGCTGAATTAACATCACTTTTATTCATATCTTGCACATCTACTGCAGTCAGATTCACCGTGTTCACTCTGAATGAATCACTCACATGGCTGTGCACTTGTAATGACACATCAAGGATGTTAAGAGGCTAAAAGCAGGTTTAAAACTTGCCCCGTTGAAGTCAACAGGGTGCAAATTTTAAAAAGAGGATAACACGGTGTAGGCAACACCGATTTTTGTCGTTGTTCTCTGTAATGACAGCACTCCAAATTTACAAAAAAATGAGCTCAATGTTAAAATTGACCGGAGTTCTCCTTTAATAGTCATTTGAAACTTAGCAAACTGGCAGCTCCAGTAGAAATGTAAAGATTTATCTTTAACGAAAAAACTAGCATGTAAAAACCATAATTAAACAATTTAATAATCGGTTAAAAAGGAATGTATACTTGTATGATTTTACGCTGTACCCACATTGGACCAGCAGTTTAGAAAATGGATGGATGATTGAGCTGCAAGCGCCATCTTCTGGCGAGACTCGGGAGTTCATTTCTGTGAGCGACTCTCACAGTGCATTATGGGTATTCTCTAGCGGTTATTATTCTCTTCAGTTGTGCACTTGTTATTGCAGTGTATTGTGGGACTGAATGAGTGCACTTCATAACGTCCACTATGGTTTCAGACACCACTACAAACGGCTGTTCCCTTAAATAGTGCCCTGTTTAAGGGTTTAGGGGGCGATTTGGGACACAGCCTAGTAATCCTGAAGCCTTGATTAGCTTGTTCAGATGTGTTTGATTAGGGTTGAAGCTAAACTCTGCAGGAAAGTGGATCCTTGATGGCCAGAGTTACCCACCTCTTAACGTTTGTATCACTCCATTTATCCTTTTTCACAACGTTCCAGACCAGAGTATGTCAGAGTCCCTTTAAGACAAGTCATTTCACTCGGCGGCCATCTTTGAAACGCCTCTCGGACATGCCAGTGCAGCTCCTTTCTCTTTGAATGGGGAAACATAAAATTCTCCAAAACTGTTCACCAAGCTTCCTATTAAATTCCATATTTAAAATCACCAATGAAATCTGATAACTGTCTCAGAAATTTAGTTTCTAAACGCTCAATTCATAACAGAAATGAAATTTTTGCACGTTAAAAAATACATACGACCTCACGTTGTGTCAATGACGTTTACACACTGACTCTGAAACTTGTGTCCGTCATAAAAAAAAATTCGGATCGGGTTTGATTTTCTGCGTTTCTCGCGATTCAGAGCCAACACGGAAAAACGCATACGAGATTTTTTTCTTTATTCTGCCACATTGCACTTTTCCCCATTCAAAACAATACGAGCGTCTTGTGTTATTCTATAGTCTTTGAGTATGTGAGTGGTGCAGAGTCTGAGTGAAACCGGGAGCATAGTTGTGGGATTTTGCCTAAGGCAAGGCAAGGGTTTTGGAAAACTGGAGCATCTGTGTTTGCTTGGAGTGATCCTGAAGCACTGGCTTCTTGTTGAAACTCAACCGTGCTGATATTCAATACACTAGCACTGTTGTTTGTCTAATATTGCTTAAAGTCTAGAATTGCATATCTTTTATCTCTGATGAATAGTGTCGATTGATTGTGTGGTGTGCTTACCCGACCCCTTCTGCTGTCCTGATAACACCGTGCAAATGACTCTTCCCAGGATTTCTTCCACTGCTCCTGAAGCGAGCAAGTCTCTGACTGAGGTTCTTGCACCGCAGTTTGCATTCATTGATCAGTGAGTTGTGTCCATTGGAAACCCACCGACAGCAATGAATGTTTATCGCAGTCATTAGTGGGCTAATACACCCATACTTCTCTTTCCAGAAGCTTCATTTGCGTTGTTTTTTTTGGCCACCCTCAGGGTACAGTCAACGGTCAATGGTTTATTTTAGAAGCTCAAAACTCACCGACAGCGTTGAATGTTCACCAAGGGACCAGAAAATCTTGTAGGACAATGAATGTTTTAGTATGGATTTACCTTAGAAGCACCAGATGCGCTTTGGTGAAGACTTTTACGTTGGAATGGAATTAAAAGCAACATGTAATAGAGAAACAAAAGAAACAAGATATTCAACAGCATCAAAAAAATTAAAATAAAAATGGATTGGATAAAAAAATTGTTGCCTTTAAAGACCTCATGATATATATATATCTTGAAGGGCATCTATAAGATAGTTCACTCCTTTTTAGTTTTGTGAAAGTTTTTATGAAAAAAAAAAACTATGATGACTCATCCTGCACTACACAGATTTTTGTCCAATCAAATGCTCTTTAGAATGAGAATGCTCCGCCCCCTAATACACGCCTGCAACTGACTAGCAAGTTAAATATTTAATAGTATTTACGTCTCGCCCCAAACATCCTGGAAGTAATTAAAAATTTGTCAGCACATGACTAAAAACTGCTTTCATCATGCAAAAAAAAAAAAAAAAAAAAAAAATTCTGAAGACTAGAATAAGAACAACACATCCCAGCATGAGATATAATACAACTGTGAGGTTAAAAACCCACTAAACCTGAGTGATGCCTCTCTCTCTCTCTCTCTCTCTCTCTCTCTCTCTCTCTCTCTCTCTCTCTCTCTCTCTCTCTCTCTCTCTCTTTCTCTCTCTCTCTCTCTCCTGTTCTCTTTACCCTGATCTGAACCCCAGTCTGTGTTTCCTGAGCTCTTTGAGGCAGCCATGCATTATTAATGCACGCTCCCATTTGACTGTTCCTTCAAACTACGCAACCAATCCTGGCGACTTTTAAATGCACTATATGCCCCCCCCCCCACACACACACACTCTTCTGGCACAGGAATCAAGAGGGCTGAGGATGTTGAGGGATTTAAAAAATCCCTGATTAGAATATCATGCGAGGTATGACAAAGAAAGGAGAGGAAAGGTTCTTTTGGATGCAGTTTTTGTAATGATGGGCATGAGACGTCATCAGCGTTATGGCACCAATAAAGAAAGAAATGTTGGTAACACTTTACAATAAGGTTCATTGAGTTAAATTTGGTTACAGTATTTATTAATCTTTGTCAATGTTAGTTAATAAAAATCTAGGCTAGCTGTTCATTGTTTGTTCATGTTGTTCACGGTCCATTAACTAATGTTAAAATATACAACCTTTGACTTTAATAACATGTTAGTAAATGTTGAAATTGATATTAACTAAGATTAATAAATGCTGAAGAAGTTTAGCTCATTCTTAGTTCATGCTAACTAAGGTACTTAACTAATGTTAACTAATGAACCTTATTAGGCACCAATCGTTCTTATTCTTCTTCTTCTTCCGCTCGAGTCTATGGCAGCCCATAGAACCGCTTGCGGGAAAGTTATGAAATTTGGCACACTGATAGAGGACAGTCTGAACTGTCACCATAGCAAATTTGGAGTCTCTAACTCAATCCCTCTAGCGCCACCAACTGTCCAAAGTTTCACTCATGTTTATGCTAATAACTTTTGAACCATAAGGGCTAGAACCAAAATTGTCAGGATGATTTGATCATATTGTGCTTTGTCCATCTACTCTTGAAACAGTATTATGGTAAAAAGATTTTTCATCATCTTTCTTTCCATATTTACAATTCTTTGCCACTGCCTACAATGCGCTGGATCCTTTACTGGAAACTAAAAGTAAAAGTAACTCGCTTTCTTTTAACTCTAAGAGCTCTAGCGTTGGGTTAATGCACCTGGTTTCAGCTAAGTGGAACGGTTTAACGGCTGGTGGCCTACGTGTGTGTGTGTGTGTGTGTGTTTGTGAGCAGGTGAAACCCTCAACCTCGCTGAACCCCAGAGCAGACTCAGTTATCACCTTTCACACACACCTGCTGACACCAGCACTGAACACACGACCAATGGACTGCTTGCACGCGTGAGTGAGCGAATGTCTCAAAGTCTCTCTGTCTCCTATTAAAAATGCAAACACATTAACACGCTTACAGCGTCAGACTGAAGTGCCCTCATTGCATGTTTGGCGCTATCGCTCTGTTCCAATAACCAGATCCAGGCCATGAAACATCTGGTTTGTAAAGCGGCGATTGGGAATGGGAACGGGAATGGGAATGGGAATGGGAACTTCCCCTTCTCTGTGAGTTTCTCAGGCTGTTCTTCCGGCCTCCCGCTGCTAGATGTGTGTGTGTGAGCAGGGGAAAATAGACCTCAGGAACCTTCTTCTACTTTTACAAGAGTGTAGGAGTGCTGGAAATGACCAATTTCACACCACTGCCGCATTCATGTGAGCAGATATGCCCTGAGACTGCTGTAGGCGCAGCTAAAGATGTCTCCTCTTTGTGGCTTTGAACTGGGGAGGCACTGAGATAGACATTTTAGATGATACTGATTTTGTCCAAAAAAAAAGTATATATACAGTTGTCAACATTTTGAAGTGGATCAAAAAAGTTAATCAAAGTTGTCCTAAGACAAGAATGGGTATTGTTCAAAATTCATGTATAACTTTGATGAAATGTTTTGATCCACTTCAAATGTTGACCAATGTATTTATAACCAATGTGATTGCAGATTAAATACATATATATATATATATATATATATATATATATAATAGGCTTTAAATAGGCCAATGCTTAAGAGTCTATGACTGGATCATTATTGCAGTGATTATTATGTTTCTAGCATGTTATAATTGGCAACAGTTCTTCTAACACTTCATTTTTTTAAACAACCATATATGAAGACTCATCATCTAGGAAGACAATGTCAAGATTCATCCGGATCAGATTGTGGAAGAATAATTGTGAGGAGCTTGAAGAATCATTTTCACACATGAATTGGCCTTAAACTCATTGAGAGTGTTTGGGATGTGCTGGACTCTTACTTTATCAATACAAGATCTTGACCAAAAACTGATGCACCTATTGATGGAAATTAATATTTATAGTGGAAATAAATAGTGATGTTGTTATTTTCCATCAAGAGGAACATCAATTTTGCAACATGATAGAAACATATTAATCACTGCAATAATGATCCAGTCATAGACTCTTAATTTGCTTATGTAAATCCAAACAGTGACTTATATAAATATATATAAAACTAATTTAATTATTAGAAAATTAATTTAAATGAACACTAAATTTACACAATATTTAATTAAAGTTTACTATTCACTAAATTATTTGAAAATATTGTAACCGGCATTTGTTAGATTGATTTCAATGAAATTAGAATAGAAATAAGCCTTGATATTTTTCTAAAATCTGCCTAATCATTCAGATGCCAATAATTAAAAAGAGAAAGTTAGTCACTTACTAACTCATTTCTACTCTACATTTAGGCAAAAGCACCTATTGCCATTTCTTTTCTACCTCAGAATATTTCACTACTGGAATTATTTTGATCTCCCCTCTATAATAATTGTATAATTTTATATTAAGTTTTTCTTGTACTCATGCCAAACAGAACTGAAAAAATAATGTAACTGGTTTCCCAAAAAAAAAAAAAAAAGTATGCATATTAAATGAATAGTTAATTGAACAATTTAAATTGTGTCATCTTTTAGTCTCATGCCGTTCCAAAACTCTGGTCACGTACATCATGCCAAACTTCTTTTAGAACAAATGATGTCTTACAGGGTGACATCATCAGAATTTTCAATTAGAGTGAACTAATAACCCTTTAAACCGGAATACATCAAAAACAAAAAATGACACTTCAGGCTTAAAATGAAACGTAACAGGACGTTTAAATCGAACACAACTAACCCCGCTGTGCAAAGAACCAGGAGCATTTGATCACTCTTTCCATCCTTCTCATCACCATCCATCCATTCATCCTCATCTCTCTCTTTCTTTGGGAGTTCAAAGACGGTCTCTCCTCTCTTTTAAACCCCCCACCCGTATCTCTCCTCTCTTTCATAGCCCGCTGGTCGAGCCCTCATTAGAATGGTGAGGACTTGAGCTGCTGAATATGTATGGAGAGGAGAGGAGAGGAGAGGAGGGATTGTGGATTAAGGGAATGAAAGAGGAGGCTGTCGGGTCTCTGATGTTGGCCGTGACATTTCCATGATGGCGTCTGTCTGCTCCCGTCATTGTTCGGGGTCGGAGCCGAACGACTTTCACTCCTCCATCAGTGCATCTCTTCGTCCGTCAAACTCACGGCCGTTCTGCAGAAAACACACACACAGAGAGAGAGAGAGAGACTTAGACACTGACCTATTTATTGCAAGTGTCAAAAAAACAGACACCTTTGAAATGAGGAATGCACCAAAAAAGGCTGTACTGATATTCCTCAAACATTCAGCTTTCTCCTGAACCTTTAATATTTAAAATAAACATTAACCTCAGTATTAACCTAAATATAACGTTTAGCTCAGAACATCCAAATTTATGTATATAATTTCAGCCTCATTTCTTCTAAGAAAAGAGATCAAAGTTGAAACATTTCCCGTTGACGTGCAGAACATCCATAGAATGTTTAGAATGTAACACATCATCGCAACATTTGCATACCGGATTGTGATTGGTCTTGCTATCTGTACATAAAACCTAGTGTACTTGTACATTTTAAGGCGATACTTTTGGTATTTCTCTCAGGAAATGCACATATGATTTCTTTTCGTACTTTAGTGACTGTTTTACACTCTATCTTATTGATTTCAGCTTAAATTTTTCACGCTTTTCAATCAAAACTAATTTTTTTCCCATTCATACTTCTTATTTGAAGTTTAATAAAGCGTAAAATAACCTTGATGAGGTGATACGCCGTTAAATTAGTGTTTGCCCAAAGATGTGCGGAGCCAAATAAAAGCTTAACACACACACACACACACACACACACTTGATTTGGATGTTTAATCCGGGTTTAATCTGTTCCATAGACGCCACGCTGCCACAGTGTTTGCTTCAAACTGAAGCTAATCTCCATCGCTCGCGTCCGATTGCTCTTTATCACCACACACACACACACACTCGTCTCACTAATGCGCCTGTGGAAAAGAGTCAAATTGATACGCTCAAGCCGTGGGGCAATAACGCGTACTAAACGTTGATGTATCCCTTTGTAAGTGTGAGCGAGTTACTGTGTCTGTTTCCACATCAGCGTTTGTGTCAATGATGATCACTCGGCTAGAAGCAGGTTGTCAATCAAACATGAAAACACGCTCAGACTTGCATTCTAGTGAAAGGCCTCTGGTCGCCCGGCTCAAGTCGTTTGCATACATTACTATTGCACGCACACCTCGATAAACGCGACTTTGCTAATGAGGCTCTCGTAAAGTACTTAAGTTAAGCGTTTCCTCTGCGTTTGGAGTTTAGAGGAAAGATGCTGACGATGACTGTGGGTTGATCTTAAAGAAATCAGGAGGCTTCTCCATTCACATTTCAAAGAGCGACTAAAGCTCAGTGGATTAGAGCGAGCGAGCGGCTTGACGGGCCACCGCTCCGACTCTCTTCCCTTTGTGCCGGTTAAGAGCATTATCACACACACTCCCCTTCTCCTGCTGGCATCTTCACTCCCGGCTCCACTGTTTCATCTCGTCTACACACACACACACACACACACACTCCTCTGCGAGTGTGAGGTGTGTCGGTAATGCGTTATGGAGAAACTTCAGTCCCGGCTGTCCTTATCTACAGCTGATGCTGCACTCTTCCACAACTCAATCCCTTCCCTAGTCTCACTCCGCATCGCTCGTCTTTATACATGGATTTGATCTACTTGATGTACACAATCACAGTCAACAAACTAGGTGCCATTTTTGACAGTTGTTATTGATTTTTCGAAGCAGAGATGCAGTTAGTGCGATAGCCGGCACTATTTTTCCCATAATAGAGACTGATTTGAGACACTTACCTCCATTTCTTTTGTCTTTTCTCATTGTAGTAAAGCTATAGCACTGACAAAATACAAAATACCTGGATAAAATGTTTTACTTTGACCCAATAACCCTTTTAAGATATAGTTGGTCCACTTTGTTTCTTCTAAAGAATGGCTTTGCGTTACTGTTTTTGCCCTTACAATACAAGACATTTTTCCAAAATATCTTCATATATCACTTGTCTTTTCTAAATGGATTTGATCTACTTGATGTACACAAACAAAGAGTCAACAAACTAGGTGCCGTTTTTTACCGTTTTTATTGATTTTAGAAGCAGACTGGCACTATTTTTCCCATAATAGAGACTGATTTGAGACACTTCTATCCCTTTCTTTTGTCTTTTCTCATTGTAGTAAAGCTGTAGCACTGACAAAATACAAAATACCTGGATAAAATGTTTTACTTTGACCCAATAACCCTTTTAAGGGACAGTTGGTCCACTTTGTTTCTTCTAAAGAATGGCTTTGCGTTACTGTTTTTGCCCTTACAATACAAGACACTTTTCCAAAATATCTTCTTTTGTGTTCCACAGAAGAAACGTTTGCATCCGTAACGGTCTTGATGCCATAACATATGCGTGTTTAGATTTCTAGACAATCCCAGTTTATGTCTATTTCATTAATCTCAGCTCAGACCACTTTGGCGTAAAAGAGGATCGTCGCACTGAACAACAAAAACCATTCTTGTGTTCTGAAGGGAAGCCTAAGCACTGTTCCTCACTTCAGACAGGGCCGAACAGGTATTTCTTTACGACTTCACACGCTTGTGTAGGGTCGTGCTGTGAGAAGACCGTAAACTACTGAAGGATTACACGACTTATACGGCCACTGAAACAGCGCATAGATGATGGTGAACTCGTAATTTCACCTCCAGCGCGACGTAACGACGTAACACTTGAAAGAGCGACGCAATCTCTGCCGTATTTACAGCCAGGGTCTGAAATTAACACCCGTCGACACACCAAATGCGGGTAAAATCAACTGTGGCGGGTAACGCTGTCAGATCACGAGCCAGTTTGGCGTGTTACTTATTATATTTACTCGCTTTGCTGGGGAAGTTCATGCAAACGCTCAACTCGTGACTCATCATGATATATTAAATGCAGCGTATTGCGCAGAATCTGCTCATATCTGGCTTACTTGAACACACACGTCACTGCGCAACAAATAACGGCACGCTTGTTCATTTGCATTGAAGCAAAAGCGAACATTGAAAAGCATTTGTTTAACAGAAAATACATTATTTTCCAACATCCTGCATTTTTTAATGTTCGTTATACTGTATTGATCTGTCCACCTAAAACACATATTTGGTGACGAGGATGAAATGGGAAGGGAGGAGACGCTGGATGACAGGATTTTGTTTGAATAAGAAATGAATGTATTATAATACAGCTGTGACGTAGTTAATCTTGTTTATTTCTCTCTCTTTTTTTCTTTTTTGTGGCTAGGAGAAGTTCTGAATGGCCGGTAACTTTAAAAAATTAGTAACCAAATTGGCCGTTGAGTGAAAAAGTTAATTTCAAAACCCTGTCGTTTCTGCGAGCGCACGCTTTCCTCACGTTCGCCCGGAGAAGAGGAACGTCGAACAGATGTGTGTTAAACCGGGTCCTGTAATCTGCAGGTCGACTGAAGCACAATAGGCTGGTGTGTTAATCAGTGGGACGAACAGGATTCCTGCGGATGGATTAGGCCGTCGTATTAGAAGCGGGAATGAAAAAGCGTTTTTTGGTGTTGTTTATGTGTGTGTGTGTGTGTGTGCATTACTAAGACACTTTTACAGCATGTTGCTCTGGTCGAGTCGTTGGTCGGTGGGTCTGATTAGGAAACTCTTCCTGCCATCAAAGACTTCCATATCCTGTCCCACACACTCCCATCCCCCCGACTGTCTGATAATCTCACGCACAGAGTGTGTGTGTGTGCGAGCTTCGTATCGCCTGGCTGGAGACTGAATCCTCCCCCCCCCCCCCAAGCGTGGGTCTCTTCTTAATTCAAAGAACGTCAAGCGCTGATATGATCTTTGACGGGATCCGTCATATAGTCTGCGTATGAATGAGTGGTGTGTGTGTGTGTGTTTGTGTTTGTTTCGGCCTGTAACTGAACAAGTCTCTGCATGTTGGGTAATTCAAAGCGTCTGCCATAAACATTGTCTGTATCCTGAGCAGGACATTCTTGGACATAAACACGTTTTATTGCGTCAGACTGGATCCTCTGTAGATTAAAATCACGCCGGTGCTGCTGGTTTCTGTGATTATCCAGGAATAAATATCTTCAGACATTTGCTCGTTGGACTAGTTTGTGATGTTTTAAAGGACTAGTGATGTTATAATGCGCCAGAAGAAGTCTTTATGGATTAAGACCTTTGGACAAAAGCATTGTGTGAACAGGATTTTAAAGTAAAACACTTCTGTTTCCAATAGCTTTTCAGTGACAATTTCATTGTAAATGTGTTGCCCGCGTGATGCTCTTTTTCTCTTCTTTTTTCTGTGACATTGTAAAGCACATTGGTCAACTTGTGTTGTTTTAATTGTGCTGTATAAATAAAGTTGCTATTTCTATTGCTGTTTGCTCGTTTAACTAGTTTGTGATGTTTTAAGGACTCAATAATGCGCCAGAAGAAGTCTTTATGGATTAAGACCTTTGGACAAAAGCATTGTGTGAAGGGGAAAAAAAATATGCAGACAGCATTTGCTGTCACTCAATACATTCCAACCCTTGTGACCCACACGCACACACACACACACACGCTCCCACGCTCACACGCACAAAGAAAAAACACAAATTATGACTCCATGTCATAATTACAGACCGTTTCCCTCCCTCTAGTTTTAGCAGTTGAAGTGAACTCACTGCACCCTTTTTTCGCCTCGCGTCCCACAACTAACCACAACAGTGAGAAGACGAGGAATCAAACTCTTCGTATTTCGAGAGCAAGAGTCTGGCGACCTCTAACCCTTCAGGGGCCCCTCGATCGCCCCGTGTTTCTCTCTCTCTCTCCCCAGCAAACGCCTGACCCCGGGTCTGGATGAAGCTTGACCTAGTCTGTCTGGAGGGGGTCGGACGCTTTTGTCTCGATTTCTTCCTTTAACCCCCACCACACACACACACACACACACACACACACACACACACGCACACACACACCTCACTCGGGACACATCACATCGCACCGTCCACACGCACCGTCCCGCGACTCTCCAACTGTGAATCCTGTTCATTCCCAAACCTCTCTGGTGTGTTTCCCAGCGGTTATAGTGGAACTAATAGGGATCATCACGGTTTGTCTCTCAGACGGCCGTCTGGACGCGGGAGCTTTGCGTGTGAAAAGCATAAGCCCTCATTCAGAACTCAGATAACAGAAAAGCAAACAACGGTGGAATGCACTGAATGAACTCTGCCAGAGTGAAAGCGCACGGCGCGTCACACTCGAAACGACTTTTGAGCCACAACAAAGGGACAGAACTGAGAAAAAAGAAGAGGTTGGGAAGTAAAATAAGCTTGAAGTGCTTACCTCTCACTGTAAGGTCATCAGAGCCCAACTCTGTTTCCAGAACGCCGATTTTATCAAAAAATGTGACCAAAAATCTTTTTTTCTTATCAAAAAGTAGCCTCCAAAATCTCCAGTCCTCCAGAATGAGTTAACTTCCAGAATAATGCATACATTTTTCTCCCTCTCATACTCTTTCGCCCGCTTCATTTGCTCCCGAAACCCACACACAAGCACACGCAGTCGGTCACAAAGCAAACTGTAGGTACACAGAGTCTTCAGCCGGTCCCACACACACATGCGCACACACACACACATACACACTCACAGCCTTGTCTCAGGCTGCTGGAATGGGCTATATATGACTCGCTTGATGGACAGAGGCACATTCTGTCAGGTGACAGACAGAAGCTCTTCTGATTGGCTGGTTGAGGCCAGCCCCGGGGCCGGAGCGCTGTGATTGGCTGGTTTCGAGGTTGCTGAAAGAAGAATCTTTCAGTTTTCCAGACTACTGTTCTGGCCGGGGCAGGACTACTGCTCTCTGTCAGTCCTAACACTAATCACAGAGAGAGCGAGAGAGAGAGAGAGAGAGAGAGAGAGAGAGAGAGAAACATCCAAACACACACTCACTCACAGCCCAAAACACACCCCATCAGACCTACACACATGTATATAATGTTCAATTTCTAAGGTCAGTTTTTTACATGATTTCTGTATTATAATCTTTTTCATTTTTTTATTTTAATTGTTTTATGTTATCATTATTATTTTTGCTATATCTAGCCATGAAAAAAAAAATAAAAAAAAATATATATATATATATATATATATTTATATATATACATATTGTCTTTTTTAATTAAATTTAATTATAAATATTTTCTGTACTAAATGTTCTAAATCATTTTTACTTCAAATGCAGATGTAAATTTATGTTCATTAACCAAAAACATCTGTAAATGTAACCTCATTTTTCATCCAATGTGTTGTTTTAATGCAAAATGTATTTTTTTTGTCATACCACTAAAGCTGAGAGAGAGAGAGAGAGAGAGAGAGAGAGAGAGAGAGAGAGAGAGAGAGAGAGAGAGAGAGAGAGAGAGAGAGAGAGAGAGAGAGAGAGAGAGAGAGAGAGAGAGAGAGAGAGAGAGAGAGAGAGAGAGAGTGTGAGTTCTTGTGTGGCTGTTTTGCCTCAGTAAAAGTGTCAGGAAGTGAGGGTTCGGAGGCAGGGATGTCGGTTGCCTGCCGCTGTCAGTGCTGTGTTTCACATTTATTGGAGAAAAAAATTAACTAAAATACAGCAATTAATTATAAAGCATTTCTTGTGGAGGACAAATATGGTCAGAATTACTTTAAAACGAGAGAGAGAGAAAAAAATCTGCCCTGACGTTCATTAAAATGTTTCAACGTCTGATTTTACTCAAAGCATGACGTTCTACCGGAGCCTCGGTGAGAACATGGACAAAAGAACCGGCTTAATTTAGTCAGTATAACGTTCTTTAATTAGTGGCTTTTTGTTCAGTAACGAAGCTGAGATGAAAAAGTTCCATTGTGATGATAATTTTTTATACATGCTGTAAGTAAGACCGGAAAAAAGCAACATTGCACGACGATAACAATACGCTAGCAATGGTTTTAGAAGAATGCAGACTTGGAAAAATAACCAATCATAGATTAAGGATTTACCTAAAAGAGCTAGTGAACTGAACCACTTTTCTAATTAGCTCACTTAAATGCATCATATATATATATATATATATATATATATGATGCTTTTAATTGAGCTAATTAGAAAAGTGGTTACGATTAATCTGCTATTTCCACAACAAACGTATTCCAGTTTTCATTAGCATTAACAGTTTACTGGTGGACATCTTAACAGTCGCTAATACTTTATGTGTGGATGCAGATATTGATTTGGCACCTGATGATTAGTTGTGCCAGATCACGTTATTGACTCCAAATGACTCAAAATCTCATAACCTGGTTTGAGTTTGTGCTCTTCATGTGCAACCGAGACTTCAAAACGACGGCGAAGGGGAACATTTCCAACTAGTAACTACTTGAATTTCACATTCATTGCTTTCAAAGAATTTCTTTCAGAATGTTTCATGAAAATTAAATAACTTCCTCATACAATATACAGCAGTAAATGCGACTTTTGTTACAATGGCACATCATTTTTTTAATATAAATAAATGTTTATATATTTTAAATGTCTCAACATTTGAATAAAGTTTGATCCACTACAGTTTTTTGAACTAAAATTCTTTGAAACGGACTGATATTTTGGTCAAAAGACAAAAAAGCTATTGCTACAACGAAACGCTCAGTCAACATTACTCAAAATCGGCCATCATATCTGTTACTGACATAGTAAAATTGATTTTCAGCGATCATGTTGACCCCATCCCTACTGTAACTCTGAAATGCTTCCCTGGATGTTTATTTGATCTTTCTCGCTCAGCCTGGGTTTATATTGTGCTATTCTTCCCTGTTGCGTTTCAGATGTTTCAGATAAATCTGCAGTCGTGTCTCCGAAGCGAAATCATGCTTTATTGTCTTCCATCCACCCTTCTCGCACGCTGACGACAAAGACACGCTGGAACCGGAACGATTGCTTTCATTCTTATCTGATAACGTCTCGCCACTGGCCATGAAACTCCTTTTCCTCCTCTTGTTCCTCACAACTCTTCTCTTTTTTAACCCGAGTGTTTTAAGCAGGCCTGTGTCGGGATGCTAGCGTTTCGCCGGGCCTTCGCGTGTCCATATGCATGAGTGTGTGACCCAGCGAGCAGTCAGATGGAATAGATGTGAGTTGTGCCCAAGATGGCACCCGATGCCCCGAGCGTCAACAGAGCATGAGTGTGTATGAGTGTGTATGAGCGGGGCCGAGGGCCGAGGAGCCCAAGCGTAAAATCCTCTCGTTAGGATCCTCTGATTGTCACATCACACTGAAGCTGATGCGAGGAGATTGCTAGGCCCATTTCTGCCTGATCCTTCTTCAGCTTCGCTTAGCAGAGCATTAGATCTTCCCTCAGATATTCGTCCTCCTCCACGCTTTCTGGCTCTGCGAGTCGCGATGCAGACATGCTAATTGATTGTAAACCTCTAGCTGCAGTTGTGTGTGTAATGCGAGGTTGGAATGGGTTGCATTCGCTTCAGATGTGGGTGATGAAATGCTAAAAAACCCAATTTACTCACTCATGTCGTTGCAACCCGGAATGACACAATCCTAGCTAACAGATCACGTTGGTTGGCATTCTGGCAGGATTCTCTTAATGTTAATATTAGGGGTGTAACGAGACCCTCATGTCACGGTTCGATACATATCACGATACTGAACTCACGATACGATATTATTGTGATACTCCAAGACATATGATAAAAGGTTAACAAAAAATGCACTGTTGATTTCAAATGCTAAATTTGGTGTTACATTGTGTGTGTAAATGAATAGTCTTGGACTTGGTGCTTGAAACCCAATGCACAGGACAATAGAGACACCAGAATAACAATATTCATGATTCTGAAGATGAAAATACAGTATTATTTTAATGAATATGCTTGAACTCTGACTAGATATATTTAAAATAATGTCAGACATTTTTACTGGCATTATCAGGACACACAAATATTCCCCCATTGCATTATTATACATTATATTCAACATTATAGTAGTTTAATATAGTACTGACACTAAAACTCTGAAAACTTAAAGGAGAACTCCGGTCAATTTTAACATTGAGCTCATTTTTTTGTACATTTGGAGTGCTGTCAGTACAGAGAACAACGACAAAAATCGGTGTTGCCTACACCGAGTTATTCTATTTTTAAAATTTGCACCCTGTTGACTTCAATGGGGCAAGTACTAAACCTGCTTTTAGCCTCTTAACATCCTTGATGTGTCATTACAAGTGCACAGAAAATGTGAGTGATTCCTTCTGAGTGAACACGAGTGAATCTGACTGCAGTAGATGTGAAAGAAATGTATAAAAATGATGTTATTTAAGCCAGCGCAAATACCTTTGTTTACATCCTGTTTTTCGGTTGAAGTCCAAAGTAGTCGATTGCCGAGTTCACGCGCGTGATCATAGGTACTAAACCTATGCGTGTGAACTCTGCAATCGACTACTTTGGACTTCAACCGAAAAACAGGATGTAAACAAAGGTATTTGCGCTGGCTTAAATAACATCATTTTTATACATTTCTTTCACATCTACTGCAGTCAGACTCACTCGTGTTCACTCAGAAGGAATCACTCACATGACCTGTGCACTTGTAATGACACATCAAGGATGTTAAGAGCCTAAAAGCAGGTTTAGTACTTGCCCCATTGAAGTCAACAGGGTGCAAATTTTAAAAATAGAATAACTCGGTGTAGGCAACACCGATTTTTGTTGTTGTTCTCTGTATTGACAGCACTCCAAATGTACAATAAAATGAGCTCAATGTTAAAATTGACCGGAGTTCTCCTTTAAATTTCTTTCTCACACTAATTTTATTTTTATTTTGGGTGAATTATACACAATAGCCTAGTCAACTATCCATGATTCATATTGTTGCAGTTTTGTATTGCGATATATTGTGACACAATGGGCCCTATTTTAACGATCTAAGCTCATGGTCTAAAGCGCACGGCGCAAGTGCACTTTAGGGCGTATCCGAATCCACTTTTGCTAGTTTAACAACGGGAAAAATGGTCGGTGCTCCCGGTGCATGGTCTAAAAGGATTGTCTCTATTCTCTTAATGAGTAATGGGTGTGTTTTGGGATTTACGTTCGTTAAACCAATCAGAGTCTCTTCTCCCATTCCCTTTAAAAGCCAGTTGCGCTCGCGCCATGGCAGATTCACTATATACATGACGGAATTTGATACTGGAAAGACCGAACACGCCTCCAGAGCGCAAACGGATCTGCTTGTGCGCGAGGTTAAAGTGCGCAAGCAGAACATCTACGGGACAAGCTGGATTCACCATATCTTTATGTATACAATAATAATCTTTTACATTGTAATCCTTTTATTTTAAATATTTTGCATGTTTGTGTGTAATAAGCAGAGTGTACGCGCATTGTGGACCCGCCTATAGGCGTACATTACTAACGCACTCATTAAATAACAAAAAAATAATAATAATATTGCTCCATTGACTTTATACCAGGTTTCAGTTGGTCAATGGCTCAGTCTATTTCTGTTGCCTCAAAATAGCAACGCTCCAACAATGCGCCAGAACACACACCTCGTTTTCAGACCAGCAGCCCATGGGCACACACATGAGCGCTAATGCATTTGCTATTTAAACAACGCGGCGCAGGACGTGAAAATTAAAACTGCATCATTGCGCCGGGTGTGAGATAGGGCCCAATATATTGTTACACCTCTAGTTAATATTTTATCAGTAACAATAATAGAATATTTGATCAAAGTTATCTCATTGCTCATGGAACATTTTAGTTGGAACATTTTTTTAAATGTTACTTGTTTGGGAATGTTCAAAGAACATTTGAAAGTATCATTCCGATAATGTCTGCAAAATGATAAAATGGAATGTTCCCTTAAAGTTCATATAACCGAGAAAAAACATTTAAAAAACGGGACGTTTAGAACGTTCAGAGAACATTCAGAAATAATGTTTTTCTAACTTAATGTTAACATTATCAAAATGTTCTTAGAACGTATATTTGTTAGCTATGAAAGAAGACATTTCATGTTGCTTTTTTCCATTCCAACAGTGGCTGTCTAACTTCAGAAAGCTTTAAAAAAAATCCATAAGTATAAATTCATCAGATGCACACAAGAACATTTGTCTTTTTCTGCACTGGTCTTTAGTCAGGGTGGTCGGGTTGCCTAGATCACATGTAATGTTCGCAACTTTCATGGAGTTTTTGTCTACTGAAAGGTTTTTTATGAGCTGAAGAATTGGCATGATGTTGAACAGCAATCCATTGAAGTACAAAAGTGCACAGCCTTGTTTTCATTCCTTTCAAAAGTGAAACATGCAGCTATCTTCTATAGACATCTATCAATAGGTGTGCTTACATGCACTCATTTTTGCAAGTCATCCAATGCCATTTCAGATTCTGAAAGTTCTGTTTTTATACGATCCATAAATGTTGTAATCGGAATCATATATATTTGTTCACATGTATTCTGTGCAAAACCTCAGCGCATGTGCAGTAATGTGAGTATAACTGCAGATTTTGCCTTGAGATATTGTTGGGCAATAGAAGATCGGGTAAATACACAGGAGCTGAACCATTTAGGGCCTTATAGGTCAGTAGTAATACTTTGTAATCTATACAGAACTTAACAGATGATAAAATTGGGTTTATATGATCATATTTTGACATTTTGACATTTGACAGTTTATATGATCATATTTTAACAGCTGCATTTTGGACAAACTATAGCTTGTTTGAGTATGAAGGCGTTTCAGTCCGATTGAACCATCAGTCCGATTATAAACTGATTATTTGTGTGCAAGAAATGCAGATATTGACTAAATGACTCTTATGTATCGTAATCTGGTTAAAGTTTGAATTTGAACGTGCATATTCCGTGTGCTAAGTGATAGTGGAGGGGAAGATTTTCATTTCAATAATTTAACAGAATATATATAAATGAGGTTGTTACAATGTTTACAGATGTTACTGTTTTTGTTAATGAACATAAATTTACATCTGCATCCCAACTCAAGCTACTGTCAAATGTGCATTTCTAAGAGACAAAGCGTGTAACGTTATTAATATCGCAGCCTGCACTGCAAACTGTGCCGAAGGTTTTTTTTTTAAGTTTCTCATGTTCTTTTAAGGTTTGGTTAAGGAAAAAAGACTGGAAGAGGATTTTACTTCTGTTAGCTTGTGCATATTTTAATGTAGAAAAAATATTTTATGATTTTTTAAAAATATATTCTACCTCAGATTTGTGAAATACCCTTCTGTTTGGCAAATGTTTGTCATGTTCTGACAATAAAGAGTAGTTTAAAACCACAATTGATTGTCTGGATTATACAACTTTCACTCAGGAGCAGAAATCATTTATTGCTTTATTTTGACGGTCCCTTCTGAACATTCTGCTGACTAAAAGTAACTTTGCAACTTCATGTCAACTAACTCTCATTAGAGTATTAGTAGACTGTCTGCTTAATATCTGCTCTTTATTTTGATGCTCCAAACAGACATTCTACTGACTATAAGCAACTTTGCAAATATATGTCTACTTTAACCCTAATCAGTCTGCTAATACTCTACTAACACTCTGAGTTAGAGTTAGTAGACATGTAGGTGCAACGTTAGTCAACAGAATGTGTTAAAGGGACCATCAAAATAATATGAAACCCAAATCTTTAAACCTCTTAAATTTGAAAGAAATAGATTAGGCATTTATCGTGATAATTATCGATATTGAATGATATGAAAAAATGTTGTGATGATTTTTTTTGGGCCATTTACAGGTGAAACTCGAAAAATTAGAATATCGTGCAAAAGTTCGTGTATTTCAGTAATTCAAATTAAAAGGTGAAACTAATATATTTAGTATATATAATATATACATATGCATGATTATACTTTTCAGAGGGCCGACATTTCTGTATTTAAAATCTTTTTTTTATTGATTTCATGTAATATTAAAATTTTCGGAGATTTTGAATTTGGGGTTTTCATAAGCTGTAAGCCATAATCATCAAAATGATAACTTTTGCACGATATTCTAATTTTTCTAATTTTAGAGAGAGTGATCGACTGAGCGCGTGCGATTACCTGCGTCTGTCTTTGAGGTCAAGCCATATTCGTGAAAAGGTTGCCGTGTCCAAGGAAAGTTAAATATTTGTCCTGTCATCCTTTTAACGTTTAAAATAAAGGGTATTTACCATGAATGGCATCAGCGACAGCGCTGGTCAGCATCCACAGCGCGAGGAACTCGCGGTCGCGGGAAACAAAACTCAGTGAGCATTGCTGGTTAGCTGAGCCTTGAAAAGTGGAGCTCAAAGTTAAAAATAATTAACCTTGTTTCATTACTATCTTTTAATGAATCAATCAGCGTTTTTGAACGTGTTGTTGAATGAATGGTTTATGACTCACTCAAAGACAGTCCGTTGCCGTAACAACTGCGCGCTGAGTGACAGGCTTTCAATGCGCAGATACGCTGTTTAGTTTTGGTTTATTGGTTACTGAAAATTTACTCGTTTTTGTGCATGCTAACCACATCGTGACACTTATTTATATAGCAACAAATAAATATAAATAAATCAAAATAAATTAATAAATGCGGTAAAACCGCACATCGCGCTATTGAGCCACTCAAAATTACCGCAAGGGAAAATCCTTCACCGCGACAGCCCTAGTTTCATCTGTAGTCGAGCCATATGTTTGTGGGATTTCTTTAGAGAAGCAGCTTTATCTGATTTGTGAACAGTGCTTCAGATCTTTCCAGTGAATCTGACTGATCTGAGGGGCGTTTCCCGCACAACTACATAACTTGTTGCTTAATCACTTTAATATGATGCCTCATTGGAGAAATGAACTAGATAATCACAACTGTTTCCCCGAAACCGTGTTGTTAATGAGGGGGTGTAGTAATAACTTCTGCTAATTAATCGGCTGAGATTAAATTTTGACCAAAACTCAAACAAGTTTTAGCATTTTAGCACTTCGGGTTCCATCGTCCTGAAGTCAGTGGGTTTTTGAATAGGTTATTGGTTGAAATTGCTCTGCTGTTTGTTTGAACTATAGCTTCGGGAAACAAAAGCAATTTGTTGAACAATGTTGGTAATGTTGGAGCTTGCGACCATAATGCTAATGATGGGTTCGTTAGATGAGGTCATCTCATGAGGTCATCTCACTAGCTCAATGAGCCGGTCAAAGGTAAGGATGACCAAGCTGCCATATGTCTTCAGAAGACTTGATGTCGCACACAGGTCACATGGACAGTTCATTTTATGGTGCATCTTTTTTAAAGCTTGAAAGCTTTACTGCTCGTTCATTGAATTGGCATTTAAAAGAGTGACGAGTAAAGTCTTCAGAATTTCTCTTTTAGTGCTCCACAGAAGAAAGAAAGTTGTTTATTATTCCATGTGACCTTTTTCAAACTTTACAGACATCTGTGTCTTTTAAAGAGGACATATTATGCCCTTTTTTCAAAGTCTTGATGTTGTTTGTGTTCTACTAGAACAGGTTTTCCTGCTTGAATGTTGATTATTCTCCTCATATTCTCCATTGTTGCGGCTCCTCTCTTCCCAGTCTGTCAGTAACACTCTGTTTACTTCCTGTCTCTATGAAGCCCCTCCTTCTGAAAAGCACACTGTGCTCTGATTGGTCGGCTGGAGCAGTGTGTTGTGATTGGTCGAGCGCTTCGAGTGTGTTTTGGAAATGTCCCGCCACTTACCATAACCAGCAGTTTCAACACACTACTAACTAACTCAACCAGGCCCCGCCCCTTTATTCTGCGTATGAATTATTATAATGAGGAATATTGTGACGTGCTCGTTCCCGGAAGAAACTCAAGACTACAATGGAGGCGTTTCAGGAGTTCAGAAACACTGACACTGATATAGAGAAGAACTCTCGCTGGAGAAAACCTTTTCAAACAGCAACATTACACTCTAAAGAAAGTTGGTAACACTTTACAATAAGGTTCATTAGTTAACATTAGTTAACTAACTTCGTTAACATGAACTAAGAATGAAAATACTTCTTCAACATTAATCTTAGTTAATATTAATTTCAATATTTACTAATACGTTATTAAAATCAAAGGTTGTATTTGTTAACATTAGTTAATGCACTGTGACACGAACAGCTGTATTTTTATTAACTAATATTAGCAAAGATTGATAAATACAGTAATACAAATGTATTGCTCATGGTTAGTTCATGTTAGTTAATACATTACTAATGTTAACTAATGAACGTTATTGTAAAGTGTTACCAGAAAGTTGAACATGAGCTGTTTAAGGGCACCAGCTCTGCACTGCATTATGGGTACTGTAGTTTCTAAATGCAATTCAGCAGTGGTGGGAACAGAAGGCATGTGGATCTGCCATGCGAGGCTTAGTGCTCTCTCTACACAAACACATTAAACACATGAAACTCAACATCTGGGCGTCTGGGCAGTGCCGGCCACATGTGCGGCTCCAGGGAATCAGCCTGCCAGTAAAGTGTGTAATCGCTGCGAGGCCTTTGTTTCAGATCAGAAATACACACAGGCTGAACTGAAGTGTTGCATGCTTTTTATAACAAACATTTGTGAAATTGTATTTTATGAACATTATATTTCTTTAAACTAAACTAGTTTGAATGAGTGTGTTGATCTCAAATTAAATCCCTTGTGAAAAGGGTTAAACAGAGTTTTTTGTCCGTGACTGTGATACGGGATGAGTGACAGACGACTCTGTTTTTTTAGTTTCTGTTTTTGCAAAATCGTGGCTGTAACAACAACATGCAAAGTATGATAATGATAATCTCAGGTACTAATAGGTACTTGAATATCATTTTGCGTGACCTTTATTGCTGTACTGAAAGCGACAATGAATAATTCACCTTGGATGTTGAAAATAAATGCAAGGAAACAAGAACTTTTAAACTGTGAAAAAACAAGTGTATTTGTATGATAAAGATTGTTTCAGTGACTGAGTATGTATATTTGATAATGTTAAAATGGTGTAATATTTATGAATTTGATAATGTAACATTTGATTGCGAGTGCAGTGTTTTTGCAGAGAGACTCCGCCCACACGCTCTTCTGATTGGCTGTGATTTTGGATTGATTTGGCTGTGAGTGCAGTGCTTGCAGTGAGACTCCGCCCACACACTCTTCTGATTGGCTGTGATTTTGGATTGATTTGGTTGTGAGTGCAGTGCTTGCAGTGAGACTCCCGCCCATACACTTTTCTGATTGGCTGTGATTTGTGATTGATTTAATTGCGAGTGCATTGCGGTTGCAGTGAGACTCCGCCCACACACTCTTCTGATTGGCTGTGATTTTGGATTGATTTGATTGCGAGTGCAGTGTGCTTGCATTGAGACTCCGCCCACACACTCTTCTGATTGGCTGTGATTGATTTGATTGCGAGTGCAGTGCTTACATTGAGACTCCGCCCACACGCTCTTCTGATTGGCTGTGATTTTGGATTGATTTAATTGCGAGTGCAGTGCGTTTGCATTGAGACTCCGCCCACACGCTCTTCTGATTGGCTGTGAGTTTGGATTGATTTGATTGCAAGTGCAGTGTGCTTGCATTGAGACTCCGCCCACACACTCTTCTGATTGGCTGTGATTGATTTGATTGCGAGTGCAGTGTGCTTGCATTTAGACTCCGCCCACACGCTCTTCTGATTGGCTGTGATTTTTGGATTGATTTGGTTGCGAGTGCAGTGTGCTTGCATTGAGACTCCGCCCACACGCTCTTCTGATTGGCTGTGAGTTTGGATTGATTTGATTGCGAGTGCAGTGTGCTTGCATTGAGACTCCGCCCACACGCTCTTCTGATTGGCTGTGATTGATTTGATTGCGAGTGCAGTGTGCTTGCATTGAGACTCCGCCCACACGCTCTTCTGATTGGCTGTGATTTTTGGATTGATTTGGTTGCGAGTGCAGTGTGCTTGCATTGAGACTCCGCCCACACGCTCTTCTGATTGGCTGTGATTTTTGGATTGATTTGGTTGCGAGTGCAGTGCGCTTGCAGAGAGACTCCGCCTACTTTGATTGACTCTGTCACGTCTTTTAGTCATGTCTCATCTGGTGTGGACACACTAATTCCTTGTCGCTGGAATCTTATCTCATCGCGTCTGGTTAGGACACGTTGTTAAGTGGCTTGATTTAAAATCTCTTCATCTGAAACCCAGAGAGGACAAACAATAACGGAAAAACTTCAAATGTCTGTCCCGTTCCTCTTGAATCAGAGCACTGCTACCTTTCGCACATACTAACACACCCATGGGAAGTGTGGAATAAAGATGAATTATTTAGTTATTTTTTAAGTTAGTCAAGAGTGGCGGTGGGGGAGGGATCCGCACTCGAATTCCCCCTAAGTGAACCCGCTGAACCTAAAACACGCTCTAAAAGTGATTGGCCTCTTCCTGTGCCGCCCCGACTCAATGAGGGCTAATGTTTAAGACTCATTCCAAGCTTTCATATTTGGATGGGGACGTGTTTTATGATGTATATGTGAGTGGACTTTGAAGCTTTCAGAAGTCGTCATAACTTGCTGTAGATTTACCGTATATTTATTCACTTCGGACAATTGTCTCCCCCAGCCGGACTACATGTGCTTTAGCCTGATGTTCCTGCTCACTTCTGGCTTGTGTTGTAGGTTCTGGCAGCAGTGCTGGTGTTGGCGGCCCGGGTGGGAATGAGAGCCACATGTCGAGTGCAGTGAGCTGGACTATTTCAGGGAAAACCCTCTGCTTAGAGCGCATTTTTACTCGACTCTGTCACCGATCGGCATCATGCAGAGATTCACGGGCCCTGCCGCTCATTATGGTGTCAGAACACAGTCGGCCGGAGACGGCGAGCCACGCGTGATCCGTCATAACGGGAACGCTGTGCGGTTGACGTTTTAATGCGCCAATGGAGTCAAATCGTGTTTTTTTTGGTCTTTTTTTAGGGGTATGTCCAATGATTTATTAGTTACTATGCATAATAAAGATATACATTAATTTTATTCAAATGTTTATTTTGTTTCATATCTGATTATGATTTTAATGTACACTAAAAATTATATACCGACCCCAGACTTTTGAATTAAACTCCCCACCAAAATTACATATTTAAACATTTTTCTTCTTTGAAAAAATGTCTTCATGCCTTAAAATATCTTGAATGTAACTCGACACCCTTGCCTCATTTAGTATACGTGGTTCTATGAATATGCAAATGAGCCCCGCCTCCACTCACTCACTCAGCTCAGAGATCCACTGGTTGACGATCACACGTTGATCTGATTGGTTACAAGGTAGTTTATGACGTCAGAAACACCAGCGATTTCAAAGCGTGTTTTTGAGACTGTCTTTGGTTCACTGCAGTTTTAAGGAGGAAATACTCAGCAATGCTGTCGACTTATGAATTTACACATGGTTTGTCTTAAAGCATATTAAAAACACCACATAGACATATATACAACAATAGAAACTCGATTTTCACCACGGGGGACTCCACAAGTCTCGCCAATGCTGCATTTATTTGATCAAAAATATAGCAAAAACTGCATTTTTTTAAAACAATGTAATTTTATTTCTATGTTAGATTTTCAGCATCATTATTCTAGTCTTCAGTGTCACATGATCCTGATTTGCAAAATAATGTAGTATAAATTCAGTCGAGATAAAGCTCTTTTAAAGTGAGCGATTTGACCAAGTACGGTTTCCATTAAAGTTCGAGCGGAGGAGAAAAAACAAAAGCAACAACTGTGATTTGTTGGAATGCTTAATATAGACATAAAACAGACAAAATGGAGGGATTTCAGGGAAAGAATAAAACAGTTAGTTGAAATGTTATGATCTTGAGTATTTTATTATGTTATACACATCTGTGAATCGTGGACGTTTTGTTTGTTATCATAGACAATGAAGCGCAAACACAGATTGTTTTCTGGAACAATTATGGACAGTTACACAAATAGCCTGACAATATTTGCACATCAAACACAGAGTGTGTTTGTCTCTCGCTGTAAGAAACATCATCTCAACGCAAGGCCATTTTATTTATCTAGCACTTTTCATACACAATGGTGATTCAAAGTGCGTTACATCAAAAAGGAATTAAAATCAAGATAATCACAATAAAAATATCATGCATTTAAGAAATAAAATATCAATAAAAGCATAGACATGTGATTACATTATTAAAATGACTTGTTTAATGACACAAATTATTAAAAAATGACACAAATTATTAAAATGATTACTAAATTCGGGACATCCCTATCAGAATAAGCGTTTCCCAGAAGTTAAAGGGATGTTATGAAGAAAATAAAATTTTCTTGATCTGTTGTTAAATAAACAATGTCACGTTTGGTCAGGTAGTGGATGAAAAATTAAATTATTCGTTTTTGAAGGAGGTCGTCTTCAATAATGTAGGATAATTACAGTAGGAGATGAAAGTTTCTGTTTAAGCTCAGCTTAAATAATCTCAGCTATGTTGAACTTATCCCGCTAACAAAGTAAGGAAAACTGTGTGAATATGTGTGATTTATTCCGATATATTGATTTTACGAATGTCCTGAGATCAGAAAACCAAACATCATTTCATTGGATGTTTTGGAACGTGTGTCATAATGGCTTTATGGATGTGTTCGTCACTGAACATCTTGTCGTGTCAGAGAGATTTGATCTTGTGTTTTTTCAGTCGTAAACCTGAAGAGATCACGTCAGCCTTGTTTAGACATTGATTTTGGGATGTCTTTCTGTTGTCATAAATCAGACTCATCTTCCGTTATTAGTGTCAGCTAAACTCCACTTTGTGAAGATGAAATCGCTCCAGGAATGGAACAAATGTCAATAGAACAGTCATAGATATTTGTGTCAGTCGGTTTTGCTAAAAAAAAATTAAAATAAAATAAAAATTCCAAATAAGTCTGTTTTGCTCACCAAGACTGCATTTTTTCGAACACAAATAAAGTAAACCAGTGAAATATTATTACAATTTAAAACATCTATTTTCTACGTTAATAATATTGTAAAAGTGTAATTTATTCCTGTGATCAAAGCTGAATTTCCATCATCGTTACTCCAGTCTTCAGTGTCACATGATCCTTCAGAAATCATTTTAATATGATGATTTGATGCTCAAGAAACATTTATGAATATTATCAGTGTGCTGCTTCATATTTTTGTGGAAACTGTTATACATTCTTTTGATTAATAGTGACAAAAATTTGACAAAACCAAAACTTTTGTATCATTATATTTATATCATTATTTTGATCAATTTAATGTTATAAAATAAAATATTTTTGCTAAATAAAAGTATTGATTTCTTAGCTGAGATGTTATGCATTCAGTGGCTGTGGAAAGAATAGTAAATTATTATTGGTAGCTGGAGCGCATTAGTTGTTGGTCAGTGATGATCAGGAAAGCACACAGTCGACAGGCGTTGGAAATCTGCAGCTTTCTTCTTTCTCTCAGTGCTGTAGTAATCTCCAGTGAAAAGCCCAACCGTGTCTCTATTTAACCCAACCTTGGGTGTCTTTAATCTTCTGTTATAGGTTGAGCTGCAGAGAGCGTGGATTATTTGCCCACCCTTATTTATAAGCATGAAATCCTTTTTAACAAAGTAAAATTCCTGAATCCACTGTTCATTATGCATCTTACTTGAGCGAGGAAACACACACACACACACAGAAGAACGGCTCTTGACTCTTATGCCTAAAAGGTTCTTTATAAGGATCAATGTTTAAAATGATTGCATAATACTTTGTTTAATGGGTTATATAATTTTTTTCTAATGATCAAAGTATGTTAATGAGCTGTTAAATTTATAAATTTTTATAAAAATAAAACATAAAAATTTTTTTTTAAGTTGCCAGCCAGCGCCAGCATTTTTGATCATTTTCACAAAAATGTAATGGCCCTCAGAATATTTTGTTATATATATCTATATATACTAGGGCTGGGCGATAAAACGATAACGATATGTATCGCGATAGACACGTAATCAATATCAATAAAAAATGCGTTCGATAAAACGTTCGATAATTTTTTTTTTTCCGTCGGAAGAAACCAGCAAAGCAAGTTTGCTTGAACAAAGGCACTCACTCTCTAGTAACTAGATAAAACAGGAAAAGTCAGCTCGCCTGACTTAAAGTCTGACCGTAGTCAGACCAATGTCGTCTGCAGATTATGCAAGACCGTCGCTGTTCTAGCGTGTGCGTTTCTCAGCGCATACATGTGAAGCTCACATGCACTAAAAGCCTGTCTACCAGCGCCTGAATACTAAGTTATCTTTCGAGTCTTATTTTGCTAATACTGTTATATACACACAAGGTTTACATAAACTAGTCGGATATGTCTAAAGTGAAAGCAAACTTGAGAAAATTTAGAGAAAATCTGCTTGTCAAATGCGTGTATAACAGACGCGTCGCGCGCAGCTCTTAAAGAGACAGTAGTAATAGTAAACACGCTGCCGCTTGTCCTTAAAAGGATAGTTCACCCAAAAATAAAAATTATCTCATTATTTACGCACTCTAATGTTGTTCCAAACCTGTATTAATTGCCTTCTAATATTTTCTAATATTAATATTTTGAAGAATGTGGGTATCCAAACAGTAGCTGGTCCCCATTGACTTCCATAGGAGAAAAATATACTATGGAAGTCACTGGGGTACATCAACTGTTGGTCATTCTTCCAAATAACTTTTATTTTCAACAGAAGAAAGAAACTTATTCGAGTTTAAAACAACGTGAGAGAGTAAATTATGAAAATTAGAATTTTTAGGAGAACTATACCTTTAATGTTAATAAAACAACAAAATGTAAAGAGAAAATCACTCACTGCTCTTGACTAATAACTTTATTAATAGCTTTAATAAGTATCAATGTATAATTTATAGAAAATAGAAAGAAATAGATTAATAGAATTTATAGAAAGAAATCGTAATATTATATTTTTGCCATATCGCCCACCCCTTTATAAAGCATTTCTTACGTATTCTTTAATTTTCCACCTTAATGTTAAGAGATAATTGTTAAGTGTTCATTGTGATTTTAGACTTTTGAGTTTTCCATGGTCGTGTTGACATTTCTGCCTTTATAACTGATGGGATTATAATCAGAGGTAGGTTAAGTTTAAAATAAAAAATCTTTAAATGTAATATATTTGTCTCCTGGACTGGTCCTTATTTTAAATATGTTATAAAAAAATTCAATAATTATCGATATCGACCGATATGAAACACTTATATCGTGATACAGTTTTCAGCCATATCGCCCAGCCCTAATATATACCCTATATCTGAACATGCCATATATATAAAGAACAAACTGAGCCTCTGCGTTTTTATAAAAACATTTTATTCTAGCTTTATTTATTCTTTTTTGATCAACACTTGAATGTTGTTACGTTTAAAAAAAAATTTTTGAATAAAAAGCTGAGAAAATCTCGTTTTTTTAAGACTACATCTTGTCTTTTAGTGCTTGTTTCTGCTCTTTTTTTGCCTGTGTTTTGATCCAGAGATTCTCTACTCTTTCAGAATTTGTGTAATAGCACCCCTCACCATATAACGGGGAAAACACGGAAAGCCGGACAATTCTGTCAATAGAGTTAAAACTAAATCCGTAAAATTATCCCATGATGGGTAGCTCTTGGGCCCTGTTTACACCTGTATAAAGATGTGGTTTGGTCGATCGGATCACGAGTCGGCTGTTTAAACTGTCGGCTGAAGACTCAAGTTTGGTTTGAAGATGAGAAACGTACGAAGCTCAATGTTCTCTCTCCATTCCTGATTTCTGACTAGGGCTGAACGATACATCGAATTTTCATCGTCATCGCGATATGAACTCGCGCGATGAACACATCGCAACAGACAGCCTGACACGATGAATAACACCTGGTTCAGATTACAAGATTGTTGTGTCTGTTACGATAGTCACGGTGTCAGATTACACGATTTTGACTCCTAAAATCTTGTCGTGTCGTGGACAAGAAACATGTCAGACTACACGTTGCTTTCCGACCAGTCATCGCGTGCCGTCACACGCACACATTCACTCGCACACACACACTATCACTGTCCCTCGCTCACTCACTCACTCACTCGCGCGCGCACGCACACACACACACACTCACTGTCCCTCGCTCACTCACTCGCGCTAAATCGCGTATCACTCTCACTCGCGCGCGCACGCACGCACACACGCACGCACACACACACACACACACACACACACACACACACTCACTGTCCCTCGCTCACTCACTCGCGCTAAATCGCGTAATCTGAACCAGGCAGGTAATAAACGTTTGACCTATCACGCAAATAACCTGTTAAAGCACTAAGACATGGGAACAGTATATTCTATTTTACAATGTCTATTTAAAAAAAAAAAAAAAAAAAAAATCAGGAATTGTTGTTAGCTATAGCTAACATTCACATTTGAATATTGCAAGTCATATCGTCATCGCAATATTAAACAATGTTATCGCACATCGCAGCTTTTCCTCATATCGTGCAGCCCTATTTCTGACACACACTCACAGCGTTCGGCTGATCTCGTGTCTGTCAGAGCAGAAACTGAAGCTGATGTTCTCCGTGTGTTTCTCCGTCATCTCCGGTCGCGTTCATATGTTAATATTGTGAGCTTATTTCATTCATTAGATCGTAAGATCTGAAAAACCCAAACATGTACTTACCCATAGACCCTCCCCTCGCAGAAATCAGGATAGAAGTGTTTGAAAGTGGACAGAAGAGACAGACGTTCTCGTCAGGGCCGTAAAACACAGAGAAGTGACATTGGGGATGGAGAAACACACCCAAATTAGCTTCGGTTAAACAGGCGTATAATAATTTGGGTAAATGTGTAAGCTAGATTTATGCCTATTTTTTCACATCTTCATGGACACCACAATGATTTCCCTCGTGTGGAATATTTTTCCTTGTAATAATGTATGATTTGCAAAAATGTCAATGAGAGAAGCAAAGTGTATGTGCGTTGTGCACACGCTACATTATGGCCAAGCATGCACCCTTAAAATAGCATATGAATAACGCGCCGGAATTGTTTTCTGGAACTGCAAAATAGCACCAGGGAACGTTTGCGCGGGATCACGCCTCCTCTTTTCACTGAACCGCCCCCGGGAGCGCAAGTCTATTCCCTAATTTACCGACGTGCGTCTGTGGAGGGAAAAGTCTGCTGTGTGCGGGAGCAAAATAGGAATGATACATGCGTCACTGTACAAAGTCAATTGCGCTGGGTGCAAGATAGGGCCTCAGGTGTAAACGGGAATGTGTTTCCCTCGTCTACTTGTGATCCGATCGACCAAAACACATCTTAATATCAGCTGTAAACAAACAGAGCCTATAAGGTTCATATTAAGCGCCTGATGGAAGCTTTTTTTATATAGGTTTTTTTTTTATGTGGCTTAATGCAACATGCACAATATAACACTCAACACTTCACATTGCACATACTATTGAAATTAGTGTCTACGTCATTTTTAATGACATTAAAGTTGTGCTAGTCTCAGTGCTTGTGCTCTGTGGTCACTCCTGAGAGATCTCTGTGTGTTGATGATGGAGTGGATTTAAAGATCGCCTCCGGTATGTGAACCGCCTCTCATGATGCTGTGACTATATAACGTTTCAAAAGACTGAAACCCCACATTCCTCTCATGTACTAACTATTTTTGATGTGTCATATATGTAATGTATCAATAATCATATGTGTGTGTATTATGTTTTCAACCAGTTTTTTTTAGGGCTTGTTGTTCAAGTTCTCTGTGCATTTGTCATCAGTGCATCCACTGAGATCCTTCAGTGCGTGTGTGTTCTGCTCAGAAACTTCATGATCCCTGACATGTTCCCCACCCCCAACACACACACACACACACACACACACACACACACACACACACACTTGGGGCCCCCTAACCGCATCCTGCAGCTGTCTCCCGAGTGACAGAATCGTTTCAAACTCTTTTAAACTCGGCTATTACCTTTAGCTCAATGAGGCCGTACCAGAGCAAACCAGCACAACTAGTCATTAAGTCTGAAGAACAAGCTGAACTGAGCAAGTTTAAAAAAGAACATTAAAAAAAATTATTGTCTGAACTGGGTATCAGTTGGATTTGTGTGAGTGTGTGTTTGTGTGTGTTTTTGAGTGTGAGTGTGTGTGAAGTATCTAGAAACTAAATATAAATGTATTTGCCGTGACCTCAGTGGACATTGTTATTGAACTGAACTGACACTGTTGTCTTTTTAGAGCTGCTTCTAGCTGAACTGAATTCTGATTTTACTTAAATTCACATAATCGATCCTTGTTTAAATTAACGACCAATTAATTGATTAGGCTCATAGTTAACCATACTTAAATCTGAAGCGGAGGGCGGTACTAAAGGTACGTTTACATGACATCGATATGCTTAAAACTGAGAAGTTTTTCCTTAGAGTTTTTTGCATACAGACGATCATTTTCAAAACGATCCTCATTCACACGGATCCGTGAAAACGACTAAAAACGCTGTATTCTGCTGCCAGGCCAGTAGATGGCGATGAAACGCTATAGGCTGAACACGTAATACGCATGTGCATGACCTCATCATCTTCAGAGATTCACGTTTTTGTTGTTTTCACGGAGACCGTTTTCAAAAACTTGCTCTTTGAAATCAGTTTTCAAAAGTTTACGTTTTCAGGCCCAAAACGCCGTTGTCGTGTAAACGAACGGCCAAAATGCAAAATTTTTTTTACGTTTTTAGTTGAAAACGGTGTCATGTAAACAGTAAGTATCACGTTACTTAACAACCACTTTCAGTGAATATAGGGAATATGACCATCACTTAACAAGTGCTTTTAAATTTTCGGACATATTGGAAGTGCTCTATTTTCATAACGTGAAAAAAGAGCTTTACATGAAAATGTGATCTGGAAAATCATAGTAAATTACAGATTATCATTGAAACGGTCTCAACTAGCAGTGCTTGGATTACGATAACATTAAAACTGAACACGTATCACCCAATACTGATATGGTGGCCCATACATCGTGCATCTCTAATTATTTATTTATTTATTTATTTTTATTTGAGATGTGGCATAGTTGCACTCAAAATGAACACAAGCTTGCAGACGATTGCAAGAGTTGGCTGGGTTATTTCCAGTGGAAGATCAAGTTATGACATTTTAATTAAATTATGTAAAAAAAAAAAAAAAAAAATGAAAAATATAAATGGATTAATTGCAATACAATTCGCAATAAGATCTAAAACATGTACCTTTTTTGTTTATCTTAAACTTTAATCTCGTCAACATAGAAATATCTGTGATTTTTTTATTTTTTCACAATGCTTCTGAATTATTTTGCCCTTCATTGAATGGATTATGGATTAGACCTTTTGCTAGTTTCTGGCTAAAATAAGTTTGTAGTCCCAGTGCTGCTTGCTGGCCTCACATCTGATATACATTTCAAATAAATAATAAGCGATGTTGAGGAAACCTTTACACTGCAAGTTAAATGAATTAGATATGACATATTATTATAATGGTGGTAAAACAAAGTGTTGCACATTTTTTTGTGAGATGAGTATGTTTATTTTATAAAACGTTTGGAACTGACTTAATTATAAGCATCACAATTCAGTTGTGTCGCCTGTTACATAGGGACTAATGAACAGAAATGTACAGCTTTTTTTTAAGTGCAAATTATTGAAAATCTAAATATAGCCTAAAGCACTTGTTGTGTGTTTCATCAGTTCTACACACACATCTGAGGTTTTCATGCGTGCTTACAGCCTAATGCAGGAAATACGTCATTCAAGTGGTCAGAGACCGCAAGTGTGAGTATTTGGACTCGTCACGCACTTAAACTTTTCATTATGTTATTTGGGGACAATTGCAAGAAAATGAACATGACTGACAGGAATTAAAAGCCGAAGTTAGTCACTGTTACGCAGTGATGGAGACTGCCGACCTTAATTTAATGCTGATGTTTTTCTAACATGTTGGCATTAGTTAGTTTAATTTTAATATATTCTGTCCCCGTTTCTTAAAATGAAAGAAATCAGAATGACATGTTGACATTATCATACAGATTTGATGAAAATTACAGAAATCACAGGTTTCATGTTAGAAACGTTCCATTCCAAATAATACAACAAAACATCACAGAATCGATCAGCTCCATTGCTCTGTTAAAGTAATATTACAAAATTCTTAAAGTCCCCCTGTGGTGAAAATTCAGCTTTTGATGTAGTTTATGATGTGTTTTTAATATGCTTTAAGACAAACCATGTGTAAATTCATAAGTCGACACCATTGCTGAGTATTTCCTCCTTAAAGGGATAGTTCACCCAAAAATGAAAACGATGTCCTCATTTACTCACCCTCATGTTGTTCCAAACCTGTATGACTTTCTTTCTTCTGCTGAACACAAAAGAAGATATTTTGAAGAAAGTCGGTAACCAAATGACTGATGGACCCCATTGACTTCCATAGTAGGAAAAAAAAAAATACTATGGAAGTCAATGGGGTCCAGCAACTGTTTAATTACCAACCTTATTTAAAATATCTTCTTTTGTGTTCAGCAGAAGAAAGGAAATCATACAGGTTTGGAACAACATAAGGGTGAGTAAATGATGACAGCATTTTCATTTTTGGGTGAAATATCCCTTTAAAACTGCAGTGAACCAAAGACAGTCTCAAAAACACGCTTTGAAATCGCTGGTGTTTCTGACATCACAAACTACCTTGTAACCAATCAGATCAACGTGTGATCGTCAACCAGTGGATCTCTGAGCTGAGTGAGTGGAGGCGGGGCTCATTTGCATATTCATTGGACCGCGTATACTAAATGAGGCAAGGGTGTCGAGTTACATTCAAGATATTTTAAGGCATGACAAAAAAAAAATTCACAGAATTATTATTTTTTTAATATGTAATTTCGGTGATCAAAGATTAGTTTTAAGGGATATAATGAATGACTTTAAAGGTACAATATGTAAGAATTTTGCATTAAAATATCCCATAATCTCAAGGCTAGTGTTATATATTTTGTTAAGTTGATTACTTACAATATCCCAAATGTTTCCAACTATTTTTAAATCGTGAGAAAATTGCGATTTTAACCAAGGAAACGGGGCGTTAGAGCAGGGGGAGCTGGGAGTCGTTAGTCAATGGCGTCATATCCGCGTTACCCTCGGTTTCCGCTCGTACTGCGTGGAGTCCTGGACAAAGGCGGAAGTTGTAGTTGTAGCGTCTATCAAGCAACAAACGTTAGCTTGTTTCTTGCAGTCGTTATGGAACACAATTATTCTTTACCGATTGCAGCTGGTTCTGTCGACAAAGCATGCTTAATTTTATATTTTCCAAATGTAGCATTCGGTAATAGTTATGTTTATGTAAGGGAAGTATTATTGCTT
Organism: Squalius cephalus; assembly: GCF_949319135.1. Lineage (NCBI taxonomy): Eukaryota > Metazoa > Chordata > Actinopteri > Cypriniformes > Leuciscidae > Squalius > Squalius cephalus. The sequence goes on from NC_137137.1 coordinate 33,618,100, forward strand.
TAGGTTTGTGTTTAGTTTATTGGCATTGTTTATCACGTCTGGTGTTTATGGCCATGTAAATAAATATAGCATGTGTTATATATAAAGATTAATCAGTGTTTTGGCAAATGATGTGGGTATGTTCGAATGTACTTTTATAACAATTGTTTAGAACTGCACAACAATGAATTCGACATACAGTAACAACTATGATAACCAATTTAGTATTAAACCTTACTTTTCTTGCGGTTAATTCATTTTAATGAAATAAAAGTGTGATGAGGTTCAAGAGTCAGGAAGGAAGAAGACAGGGGTCGGTGTGACTGGGACTCGTACTTTATTAAAATAAAGCAAAACAAACAAAAGTCGTGCACAACGCGCATTCACCATGGCAACCGCGACGGGACAAAACAGTTCAAAAACGAGAGCTCTGATCCACCGGTTTTCTTTCTCTTCAGTCTCTCTCTCGTTCCAGCGCGGCTTATAAGCGTCTCTCCACGCGGATCACAGCAATAAGACATAGGTGTTCGTCATTTGCACTTGACCTACTTGCGTCCCGCTCGTCTCTTCTCTCTCCCATTACAGACCGTGCTGAACCACGCCGCCCTCGCCACAAAAAGCATGTCATTATAAAAAGATAACTTAGCCTCATCCATGAACATGATTTTTCGATTCCCGTCTGACTGATTTACATCCACGGTGGAGTTTAAAACGACAGTTCCCATCATTCCACGCTCCTTCACATCGTCATCAAGCTACGCCGTTGTTGTTGTTTGGAATGTAGCGCCCTCTAGCGGCAAACAATCCTTGCATATTGTACCTTTAACAGGATTGAAAGTGATACTGGAGAATACAAGGATTAGGGTTGGGTATCGTTTGAATTTAGTGATTCTGATTCTGCTTATCGATCCTTATTTTCGAGGACGATATCGTTCTGTTTATTATAAGTGCTCTGCTGTTTTGTCGTCTTCCGCTTTAAATGCTCGAGCTCATTAAAGCAGGATGGATTCTGATTGGATGTCAATGTTTTGATTGTTAATCAGCTGGAATAAAATCATCCTGAAAGTGATTCCAACGATATCATCTCTCTGTGCCATTATGGTTATAGTTGTGGTGTGAACTTTGCCATTCTTTTATATTTAGAAAGATTTTTCAGAACTATATCTTTATTGGTATTGTTGAAGAACCTTGGCCTATGGTTTTAACAAAAACACCTAAATATTTCAAACATTATTAAAAACAATTAAACCGTGATACAGTAAGAACAAATTAGCAATAAATACAACTGAACAAAGATACAAATGAAATAAACAATGGTTTAGCCTAAGTTTTACAGGTAGGTCTAGATATTCTGGTAAAGTAATTGAAATCGTATGTAAAATAACTGCATAGTCTTCACTTTATAAGCGATATATATAGATTAATCCTTATTAAAATCACAAAAGTGGTTCAGTCAAGAACAGTGAGAGATTTTTGTTCTTAGATTAAGGTTAATGACACAGACAGACAGCAGGTTTATTAGGCTACTGTCCCTTTAAGAGTGAATGCATGGATCCAATATACTGTTACACATGCGTTTTCTTTCTCAACTGTTTACATTCATAACTGTCATAATCAACTGTGTTTATGAGGATAAGAAAAGAGAACTCAATTCAGTATTCACACTCTATGAGAGGCGGCTTCACAGAAAACAGCGAGCGAGTGCTGAATTTAGTTAATCTTTAATCCATCTTCTTGTGCTTGAATGTTATACAATTTAGATTCCTGTGTACAAATTTGAATGTGATTTTAAAACTAGTATCCTATTCCTGAAATGGAATCGGTTTTTGATTTCCAACCCTAATAAGGATACATTTTCAAGTGCATTATCAATTAAAATAATATTCGCAAGAACATGTTTTTATACATATTTCTAAATATCCCCAAAAATATATGCTAGATGTCAATTTTACAAACATAACATCAGGAGATATTGATGGATTGAAGTCAATCAGTACTGAAAAGTATTAATAAAGTGCATTCTACCATTCTACTTTATATTTGTGTGATGTATTTTATACTTATTAGATTATTGCGCCATTAGCTTAGCGACATGCTAATATCAAACGCTATTAAAGGTGCGGTGTGTAAGTTTTAGCGGCATCTAGTGGTGCGGTTGCGTATTGCACCCAACAGAAGTTACGCTGGCCGACAGGAAGTGATGTCGTCGTCTGAGACAGCAGAGAGTAGCCAGGTAAGCAATGAGCTTTCTTTACAAAGATAAATTAAGAAAATAGGTTTACTTCATTATTCAGTAAAACGATATGTTATTGCAATTATTATCGTTACTTATTCATCATTGTGTCAGTGTTTTATTAGCTGACTTTACGCTTCTTTGCACGAAGAACAACTTAGTGACGAAACGCGTTTGTCCGTTTAGGGCCACCGTAGAAACATAATGACCATTTCAATGTAAGCGGACTAGCGGTCATACCTGTCAACACTCCCGTTTCTCCCGGGTTTCTCCCGTTTTTTAGCCCTATCTCTCGGACCCCTCCCGGCTTGTTATTTCTCCCGGGAAACTCCCGTAATTTGCATGGCCCAAACTCCTTTATGAATAATCGGACCAATATGTTTGTCTAATGTTGACCAGTTGCCAGATCTTGTATTAAATGCATTATATTCACACAATCCACACACCATATACAATTTCAACCCGTTTGTCACCTCAACCTGGCAACCCATAACCCCCCGCACAAATCTCCCGGATTTTGAAAACCAAATGTTGACAGGTATGCCCGAGGTGTGTGTGTCGATTAGAAATGCCTCATTCTAAGCTAATAAACACATAACGGTTCATTATGTAAGCTCTTTATACACCACTGAAAACATAGTTATGTATATTATATTGCATTGTCTGTCAACAGATCCTCCTAAATGTTACACACTGCACCTTTAAAATCAACAGTGAGTTTAATGTGTTTGCTGCCTGTGTAGTGTGACAAACAGCCACTTTTGAAGTTCAGTGATGATTATAATGCTGCCGATGTAGGGCACACTAGGTTTTGGATCGGTTACACCAAACACACTCATCATACAGTTAGAAAACAGTTAATTAATTCAGTTGGCTGTGAGTTTTTAACCTGCTGACTCGAGCTTGTCACCTGTCTTAGTCAAATGACTCGTCAGTGCTCGTCGTCTGAGGTTTGAGACGAGCCCGCAGTGAACCATAACCCACTTATCTCTCTCTCTCTCTCTCTCCCTCTCTCTTTGAATAAGTGGGAAACTAGGTCATGGAGCCAGGCTGCCAGTAGTGGCAGTGTTCTGTGTCTCTCTCTCTCTCTCTCTCTTTTGAAGCTTAAATAGGTCTTTTATGTAACATGGGGGTTGGGGATACATGTGCGTGTAGACACTATATGGATGAGAATCTCCCAGCAGCTCTGGAAGGGAAATAGTCTGAGGAATCACTATAAACTTCTCTTCCTTTTATGCTTTTTTTTTTTTTTTTAGTTCCTGGAAAAAAATGTGCTTCTTTTATGAAACGATTCTGTAGCATATCCTTTGAAGTAGATTTGTTCATGCTTTGCACACTCTGCAGCCATAGCTGCGCATATGTGAGATGGATGACTATAGCATTCAGAAGGATTTAAATGCATAAAAAACATTAAAAAAACTTTGCGTGCGACTGATTTGTTGTTTTTATCGGGATGGTGGTTCTTGTCACAAAGGCTTTTCTTATCCGTAGTTAAATTTTTTATCCAAAGAACTAATTATTTTAAAAAATCTGATTTGGAATTGAGAAATTACATCTTTGTATTCATGTTGATTTCATACATTTTTGAAAAACCCTTTATAGCGTTTTCAATAAAGTTTTGATTTAGTAACCATCAAATAAAAAGGGAGAACAAATCCTTTCTATTCACATTAATGTGCAGATTAATTAATCATTAAAAATGTTTTGTAAAAACAGTTAACATATAATATTTTGATTAAGCTTTAATATTTTGTATATTTTCAAAATTATATTTATATTTGAGTTTAAATTTTTAGTTATTTTTTTATGTGCTTTAGTAAATTATTAATATTAGTAAATGATTAGTTTTTGTTTTTTATTTTTTAAATTATTAGTTTATTTCTATTTAGCTTTCATTTATTTAATTTTAGTTCTTAACAACTTAAACAAAACGTTACATTGTTGTATCTAATATTGTTTCTATTATATATTTTTCAGCTTTTTTTTTTCAATTAACCAGAATGAATTGTTTGATAACAACTCTGTAATATCATAAAGTTTTTTAGGATTACTTCATTTGGCATTTCAAAACCTAATTAACATACCCTGTTCATTAAATTCAAAGGTTAAAAATATGTTATAATGTTTAAAAACTTCTGCGGCCTTCTATATAGATATATAATTTTGTCTTTTTTCTCGTTGCATGACAACTAAATGAACACTACAGCAGATGAAAGGTACTCAGATATTTTACATACATTTATATATTTTAAAAAAACTGCTTCACTGCTTATTTTTTTAAAATAAATAACAAAAAATCTAACAAAATACTTTTATTTTCTTTAATACAATCTCAAATACTTCAAGCCCCACAAAAATTTTCAAAGTTTTAAGTCAGAAATGTAAGGAGTTTTTAAGTCATCATTTTTAATGTGTTTTTGTATAACTTAGTAGATCCAGACAAAAACATGAGATCTCGTCACTGACTGTCATGTCACTTCTCAAACACACATCGCCCTGCAAAACATCTGCAGTGCCCAAAATGACTGCATTATAATGTCCTGAAATCACATTTACATTCACGGTTGTGGAACAAATGCAGTCTGAAGGCGTTTCGTCCCGTCCAGATGTTTGACCCGTGTTTCCTGCGCAGGAAAGCATGTGCACATCTGTATCCTTGTCTTGCGACATCATTATCTCGTGCTGCGTTTGGTTTCAGGGCAAGTCCTAAACCTGGGAAAATGGATATAGAGTTAGGGAGTTAATGCATGTTTTGACATTTTCAGACCTACAAACAAACTTTGTGGTGTTGAAAAGAGGAGCTGAGAGGAGCAGATTGCAGAGCTTTGATCTTGCGCCGGTCGTCCCGCGTCGAGGCCTTTGAACTGAGGGCTTCGGGTCAAACACGTGTGTGTCGGGCGTCTCTTTGGGCTTTCCTGTGAAACGGACCCTCATGAGAGGTGAACGAGGGCAAGGAAACCCCAGACGCCCCTCCGCTGGGTCAGGTCGTAGAGAAGCACAGACGTGATCTTTAGTAGCTTTTGTGTTGTGTGTGTGTGTGTGTGGGCATGTTTAGCTATATGTCCCCACAAGGATAGTTTAACTATTACTTTAACTTTTTGCTGGTCCTCACAAGGAAAATTGGTGGATAAACATAATAAACTGTGTTTTTTTGATAATGTAAAAATGCAGAAAGTTTTGTGTGATGGGTCGGGTTAGTGTAAAGGGACAGAACATACCGTTTGTACAGTATAAAAACCATTACGTCTATGGAGGTCCTCACAAGTGTAGCTAAACAAACGTGTGTCTGTGTGTGTGAGAGTGAGTGTTAGACAAAACAAAAACACAGAGATGGCCGACAAGTGTCTGCCTGGGCTTGTCCACCTTTGAAACACACATTCTCTTAACTTTTTCCAAGTATGTCTCTCTGCCTTGCTTATTTTCACTTATTTGCATATTAATATGCAGTCGTGTGTGAAAAAGAATGGATACACTTTAGAATTTTATGGTTTTACGTACCAGAACATAATAAAAATCATCTGGTCATTAGCAGGTCTTAAAATTAGGTAAATACAACCTCAGATGAACAACAATGAAGACATATTTCACCATGTCATTATTTATTTAACAAAAATAAAGCCAAAATGGAGAAGCCATGGGTGACGGACTAAGTCCACCCTATGATTCAGTTGCTTGTAGATCCACTTTTAGTTTTATCAGCAAGAAGGAGTGGTTTTCTGGATGACAGTATCAGTGTCTCGCGCCGCTCTTCTTCACAGCGTCGCTTCAGTTCATTCAGGTTTGTGAGCATCTGTTTGTGCACAGCTCTCTTAAAGGAGTAGTTGACTTCAGAATTAACATTTCCTGATAGTTTACTCTCCCCCACGTCATCCAAGATGTTCATGTCTTTCTTTCTTCAGTTGAAAAGAAATGAAGGTTTTTGAGGAAAACATTCCAGGATTTTTCTACATATAGTGACTTCAATGGGGTCCAAATGTGAGTTTCAGTGCAGCTTCAAAGTCTCGACACGATCCAGCCGAGGAATAAGAGTCTCATCTAGACAAACCAGCGGACATTTTATAACAAAATAAACTTTTATATACTTTTAACCACAAATGCTCGTCTTACAGTAGCTCTGCGATGCGACACACATTACGTAATCACGTTGAAAGGTCAGACGGTAACCTGACCTAGGCGGAAATGAAGGGTAGAGCGAAAAACTCTGTCCGACATCGTTGTTTTACCTTTTATTTATTTATTTTGTAAATGGTGTTTGACTTAGTCTTTGCACGTTCACTTTGTAAACACTTGGTCGGTACTTACGCCTACGTCACGCTTGACCTTTCAATGTGATTAAGTAATGTGTGGCGCATCACAGCTAGTGCAAGAAGTGGTTAAAAAGTATATAAATGTTTATTTTGTTATAAAATGGCGGCTGGTTTGTCTAGATAAGACTCTTATTCCTCGGCTGGATCGTGTCGAGACTTTGAAGCTTACACTGAAACTCACATTTGGACCTTCAACCCATTGGACCCCATTGAAGTCACTATATGGAGAAAAATCCTGGAATGTTTTCCTCAAAAACCTTCATTTCTTTTCAACTGAAGAAAGAAAGACATGAACACCTTGGATGACGTCGAGGTGAGTAAATTATCAGGAAATTGTAATTCTGAAGTGAACTACTCCTTTAAGGTCCCGCCGAAGCCGTTCAGTCAGGTTGAGGTCTGGACTTTGATGGGCCAGTGCAACACCTTCATTCTCCTCTTTTTCTGCCATAACTGTCCTGTTGCATGACCCAGTTTCAGCCAAGCTTTGGCTGTCGGACAGACGTCCTCACATTTGGCTCTAGAATACTTTAGTATCCGGAGGAGCTCAAGGTCAACTCATTGACTGAAGGTGTTCAGGTCCTGTGGCTGTAAAACAAGCCCAAATCCTCTCCTCTCCACCAGTGTGATGCACAGCTGGTACGAGGTGTTTGTGCTGATATGCTGTGTTTAGGTTTCTGTGCATTATGGCCAAACATCTCCACTTTGGTCTCGTCTGTCCAAAGGACATTGTTCCAGAAGTCTTGAGGTTTGTTCAGATGCAACTTTGCAAGCCTAAGCCGTGCTGCCATTTTCTTTTTAGAGAGAGGAAGCTTTCTCCTGCTAACCCTTACAATTGTCCCATGCTTGTCCAGTCTTTATCTAATTGTACTGTCAGGAACTGTAACATTTCTCATGTTGACTGAGGCCTGTAGAGTCTGAGGTGTAGTTCTTGGGTGTTTTTCGATTCCTCTGAGCATTGCACGGTCTGACCTTTGCTGGGACGTCCACTCCTGGGAAGATTGGCTTGCTTTTACCAATTGAACCAATCATATTGATAGAAGGTGATGTGAGTTAAGTCATGAGTTAGTCACGATGATCTTTTTTGTTGTGTCTGTCTTTATGCTATAAAACCTGATGCATTTTTCTTTTGGGGTGAGATTCTCTGGCTCGAGACCTCTCCTGGCCGTGATTAAAGCATTTGAAGGACATTGTCTGAAGTCTGTCGGTTATTAAGGTATTAAGTTAGGGATTACTAACTCGGCCGATGTCGATGAGGAGACGCGCTGGAGTATAAATATTATTGAACAGGGACGTGGATTGTAGACGAGACCCATAGAAACTAACGTCGACTGTAGACGTTCGGGGACGTGGATTGTAGACGAGACCCAAATAGACTTAGGTCAGGTGCGAAATAAGAAAAATCTACCACACTTTGTAACCCTTCTCTGATTGATGGCAGCAACAATTGCTTCTCTAAGATCATTGCTGATGTCTTTACTCCTTGGCTTTTTGTTTTAACACACGCCTAATTTCGAGACCTGCCATGGACCATGTGATATTTTATTATGTCCTGATACATAAAACCATAGAATTCAATGTCCTTTCTTTTTCACATGACTGTATGTCACTTTTACAGTTTTGAAAAATGCGTATGAACTAGATTTTCTACAAAAATGTCGCCACCATGATGCTAAAGTGTTTTAGGTTTGTTACCAAGGCATGTCCTCCTCATTCTGGCGATCTCGGAGCCATTGTTTTGGTACGGATCTGAGCCTGATTGCCGTGTTCATGTGTGCCTAAACTTTCGGCAAGTCTGATCATTCTGAAAAATATTAGTATAATCTTACATCTTTCATGATTGAAGGTGTCAATCACATCTGTTAGTGTGGGATGAGTTTGTTATCAGTAGTTATAGTGATGATTGCTCTTATAATGGAATAATTCAGTGTAGTTAAGCTCAATGGACAGCATTTGTGGCATAATGATGATTAAAAATGTATTTCCATTTCTGCCTCCTGTTCTTAAAAAAAGAGAAAAAATCCAGTTTACTCTGAGGCAGTGAAGTGAATGGGGCCAATCTGTACATATAATATTACTCACTGTTTCAATGGTACAGCCACAAGACGTAAACAATGTGCAGGTTAATATGATTTTAGTGTGAGACAATCGCCCCTTTTCTTTGTAAAGATGTATCCAATTTTACAACCAACTGGTTTTGCCATGACATCTTATAACCCTAAAAAGTTTCTTTGCGGCTCAAAAATATATGTTCTAATAAAATAGTTAATTAAGGTTTTTTTATTAAAAATAAGCACTACGTTTCTGCTTTATAAATCCTCCAAAAATTAGTCCTTGATTTTTGCTTTAAAAAGCAATAAATGAGGGATGAATTGAAATAGTTTTTGTGGCAATCAGCATTATGCCACCCACAAATGCTTTCGGTTCAGCTTAACTTAACGAATTGAACCTGGAATATTCAGTTACGTGTATTATAAAATATGAATGTAATAATTTGTATTTAATTCATGTTAAACAAGAGGATGGAAAGGCGTAGCGCCAAACATTAGTCCCAAACTGATGAGTGATATCAAAAGGAAATCAACTTATTTATATTTAATTAATGTTGAAATGATTTTATGGTTTTGATGAGCTGGCCTATATATGCTACCGTTCTAAAGGATTCTTTATCGAAAAGAAATTGGTGTACTTTAATTCAGCAAGGGCTCATTAAATCGATCAAAGTGACAGTGAAGACATTTACGTCCTTTGAAAAATCTCGATATCAAATAAATGCTGTTCGTTTTCAACATTGATAATAATCAGAAATGTTTCTTGAGCAGCAAATCATCATATTAGAATAATTTCTGAAGGATCATGTGACTGAATGCTGAAAATTCAGCTCAACTCGTCATATCTATACAGTCTCGATCATTGATTTATAACTGCATTTGATATGTCTGATCCAACCTTTAATATGGGCTTCTGGAGAATGGATTAAGCATAAAGTCAGTGCAGTACTTTGAAGTTATAGTTATATAATAACACTGTATATGTACATTGCAGTGGTGTGCTGGTGATCCTGTAAACATATGGATTTAGCGCACTCATTCCCTTATTGATGCCTTTTCACTGGTTTCTCCTTCAGTCCAATTCCTTAGTGATTCATTACCGACTGCAGAAAAGGAGGCCGATGAATAAAATGGCCTCCGTTTCCTTTCTTCTGCGTGTCTTTGAAGTGTTAATGAAGCAGCGTCTGCGTGATTAAGTGGAGATGGATATCTATCTGAACAGGGTCACATGGCCTTGTGTTTTCAGTGTTAGACCAGAGACTCTGGCTCTTCTTGCAGTGCCTAAATGATTTATCTGGTTTGGGGAAGCCCGAGTCGCTGAACGGGAAGAGTATTTTATCCCGAAGCGTGGGGTGTGGAGGTCTGAGCGAGCAAGCCTTCCTCCCGGGACGCTCTTGCATATTATTCTCTCCTCATTCTTCTCTTCCGTTCCCCCTCTCACGTCCTCTCCTCTCTCGCTTTCTTGCGTGAGAAAGATCTGAGTAAGGATGAGAGACTGTGTTACTGGGTTACCCAGATCTGTCAGTGAGATGTTTCCATGAGAACTCCTGAAATGGTGTGTCACGAAGGGAGAAGGATTTTGTTCACCATTGCATTTCTCTCTCAGTGCTAACATGTCCTCGTCTCATGCTCACATTTTAACACAAATGCCTGCGACAACCTCACACCAGCTATTTTTCACAAACTCCTACTCTGCTGTACATTTTTATTGTCCTTCTTGAAATGCAATGGACAAAAAATTCTAATTGTCATTATTTACTCGTGTTGTCAGCGCTAGGGTTGGAAAGCATTCTTACATGGTTCTTTTAAGAACTAAAAGGTTCTTTGATGAACCAAAAATGATTCCTTTATGGCATTACTGTGACTTTTGGACCCACTTTTGTAACCTTTATCTTTAAGAGTGTAGGTTTATGTTTCCAATGAGCCTGGGTTGGTATTTTAACTCTTTCCCCACCAGCGTTCACTGAAAAATTGCCAGCCAGTGCCAGCATTTTTGGTCATATTCACAAAGATTTCATGGCCTCCAGAATATTTTATTGTATTAATATGTAAACAGTCAATATATCAAAAGAAAGAACATAATCTGCTTTTAAACAAACATTTCTTCTTCTTTTTTTATCATCACTTGAATGGTGGCAAGTGTCATAAAACATTTCAAACAAAAAGCTGAGAAAATCATGTTTTTGTCAAAGACTTCGTCCAGATCCGATTCAGAACGATGATCAGAACCAGGGGTGTCACCTATTAAAAGAGCTTTAGCCCTCCTTAATTTCCCCCCAGTCCCCCTAAAAATCACCAATCCCAAATCTTCACAGTAATTTCCTCTTTGTGGGTTCAACATTCAACATACGCAACTTCTGTCTGCTCCTTCTGGTTTATGCAGATCGTCTTCACTTGTTTTCGGATCTGGAGATGCTGTACTCTTTCAGAAGATGTGTAATAAATAACATATACTGTATATAACGGTGAAAAAACGGATTGCCGAAAAAACTCAATGTTGGGAAAGCGTTAATGATCTAAAGAACCCTTTTCCACTATATGAACCTTTTATCTATTTTTTTTCTATGGATGTTAAAGGTTCTTCATGGAACCATAGATGGCAAAAAATAAAACGCTTTTATTTTTAAGAGTGAATACCTGTATACCTTTTTATTTCATGAAACAAAAATGTATAAAAAAAATAATAATAAAAAAGTTGTCCATTCTTGGTTATCACGACTGTGAAGACTAAAATGCAACACAAAAAAACACTGTAAAAGTAATGTGCAAAATATCTATATAAAAGCCATACTATGTATGTGTTTAAGGAAAAGCCCCAAATCTTCCCCTTTTCCCTTCCAGATCGAATTCAACATGAGCATGAATGATATTTGTTAGCTTTGGCCGACAGGGAAAATTATGAGTGAATAACTGTAATTTTGATGTGTTCCTCACACAAAGCGATCAAAAGAGCAAAGGACTGTTTACATTGTTTTCACAAGCGTTCCACTGAAAAGTGGTTCAGAAAAACATGAGCGTGAGTAAATAGTGACTCTTCTTTTCAGGTGACCTGTTCCTTTAAAAGGCCCTATAGGTCCTGCAGCCTACAGAAGCTCTTGTTCAGACAGCAAAAACTTGTTATGCAGTGGTCATGTCAGTTTGTGTGATAAGACGTTAAGGTTATATATCATGATAGTCGCTCTAAGTAATTCTTAACCGAAGTTGACGTCGTGCGTGAGCGCTGACTGACTAGAATAGAAAAAGAGGAGCTGTTGCAATGGCTGTAAGTTTTTACCACTAAAGAGTGAAAAGAATAATAACGGTGGCTTAGAAGAAACGAGCAGTCTTGTTTTCCAGACAAAAAGTATAGTTTTCCAAATGGTGCTAATTCTCCTGCTAGCTAGCTTGGTTTTACAGATTCCAAAGATCATTTCATTAGATGTTGGTAGGTTTATGTATATCTCAGCCACCGCTCTAGCCATTATTATTAATGGAAGGAGACGTAGGCGTGTTATACAAGCATTATTGGCAAGTATACTTGTGTGTGGCCACTTATGAGGTGTTTCTGGGAGTTCTCCCTCAGATCTGCTTTGAGGTCTTGATTGCGGCATTTCTTAGTGGTTTAGAATCCAGTATTCCCATGATACTTTTGTCTTTTATGAGTTTAATAAGGAACTCTGTCTCGTCTTCTGTCCGAACATACCGTCATCTACGTCAGGTGACCTGTAAATGCGAAAAAACTGTTTCTGTTGCAGTTTTGTGAAATGTTCCTTTTTTGAATTGTCTAAAAACCACCCCATGTGAGCGTAAAAGCATTTTTGCGATATGTGGGAGTTTTTGCAAAAATGACTTGTTTCCATTTGGCGTATTTTCAATTTGCGCAATTTGAAGGGTGATGGAAACGAGGCTAGTGGTGATGTACTTTGTTTTTTGTTTTTTTTTAAGTACGGTATGTGTTCTTACTGTACTCTTTCTGCTGAGCTCGCACATGTGATTTGAGTATTTTTACACTAATTAGTTTGTCCACAGCTGGCATCACTAGAAACAAAACAGAATGGAAAAACGACAAAATAAAAAACTGCTCAAGACGCAACAACAATAGACATCCGTGACGTGTTGACGAGTGCTTGTGAGCGAATTAAGAGATGCATGCAACTGTAGTTTAAATGAATGCAATAAAAATTGTATTGCTCATTACTTCTGTAAAGAAATACAGTGCAGACACTGGACAAAGGTGAAACCGTTTAGCTCACATACTACATGTCGAGGATATGTGTTTGTGCATGCTATCAAATGGAGTATTCTTTGAAAGGTTGTGTGTTTGGCTCTATGCATACTACGGTAACGTTTGCATCAAAATTGATGTGTACTTTGTGCCTAAGAGTGGTTTTTACTGGTTTAGAATGCTGATTGGTTGTTTGAGGTATGTTAAGGCTGTGCATCCGAGTCAAAAAGTTGCGCTTTAACACACCGTTAAGATTACAGCCAATGGCCATCTAGTTTCACGTAGACTGACAGCAGAGGGTCTGGACTACATTGCAGCTTTCATTGGCCAAAGAGCTCCTTGGTTTACATGTTTGACTGACATGTAACTCAACCAATCACAGTTCGTTTTGCTCAGCATCAATTTTAAAGGGCTTGGAAATGTAAAGTCGACGTCCCTATTTTAACAATGTCTTTACTAGGGCTGTCAAACGATTAATCGCATCCAAAATAAAAGTTTGTTTTTACATAATATATGTGTGTGTACGGTGTATAATTATTTTCTATATATGTATATATGCAATACACATGCATGTATATATTTAAGAAATATTTGCATGTATATACTGTGTATATATATTTATATTATATATAATTTATATTATATATACATATTTTATATATAAATAACACATTTTTCTTAAATATATATGCATGTGTGTGTATTTATATATAGAAAATAATTATACTCCATACACACACATATATTATGTAAACACAAACTTTTATTTTGGATGCGATTAATCGCGATTAATCATTTGACAGCCCTAGTCTTTACTACCTTTCTGGGCCTTAAAAGTGCTTATGACGTTGCAGTCTATGGCAGGTCAGAAAGCTCTCGGATTACATCAAAAAATCTTCGTTTGTGTTCTGAAGATGAACGAAGGTATTACTTGTTTGGAACGACATGAGGGTGAGTAATTAATGACAGAAGTTTTATTTTGGGTGAAGTATTCCTTTAAATAAATGTAGACGTACACAGTTGAGAAAGAATACATGTATCTAACGTGCATTAGCTCTTAAAGAGACAGCAGCCTAATAAACCTGCTGCCGTCTGTCATTAATGATATTCACACGACAAATGACAAAGGAAAATCACTTGAATGAATAACTTAAGTAGCTTTAATAAGGATTAATCTATGTTTAATATGTACAGTAGGAGTATGCAGTGTTATTTTGCATTTGATTGTTAAATTTTGTTGTTGTTGGCTATTAGTAATCTGAATACCACTGTTAGTACATCTTCCTGAAAAACTTAAAACTGTTTAATTAGTATTCTCTCTCTGTTGTAGTCATTTGTCCGTTTTGCTTGTAATTGTTCTTATTGTATTGCTGACTGTTTATGTTTTATGTAATTGTTTTGAGGACCTTTTTCTTAGATTAGTTAACCTACATTAGTTTTTGCTGAAGTGTCAACAACACTTGTGAAATTTCACAGATATTTGAAAATGACTCGTATCATGAAATAAGACTTTAATCATATCGCCCACCAATAATTGCGTTATATAATCGTGATTTCAACAGTGACCAAAAATAATCGTGATTATGATTTTTTGCCGTAATTGATACATTTGCATGCGATTTAAATCCCACTTTTCTCATCGATTCTCAATATATCCTTTTTCCCACTTAGCATAAACACAGAGGTTCACCGATTAAAGGGGAACGTGGCTGCGCAAACAAACAAACAAGTGCAAAGCGTTGTGAGAACAGCACTGCTGCGTCCTGCATATATAAGAGGGCAAGCACGCGGCCGGCCCTTTATTTGATGTAATATTCTTTGACATATTGAGACTAATTTTTTGCCTACAGACCTAAACAGCTGTGGCCTAATTCTGCTTTATCCCCCCCCCCCCCTCCTCTTCACTCCACATTTTGCCTTGTAAGGCTGAGTTATTCCTGGCATATGAGGTTCGACAGTGCCTTGCGTTGTCATACGCTATGACCACCCAGTGGACAGGACAGTAGCCTTGGGATTAATATATGGAAGCGGGTCAAGCTGAGCCCAGCGGCCCGGCTCTGACGACTGCGAAGAGAAAGGGGAGAGGGGGGGGGGGGGGGGTGCCGATCTAACTGTGTTTACATATCCCGTTCTCCCGTGCCGCCCGGCGTGCTAATCACCCTGCCAAGTTAAATGAGCATTCGCTCATGAAATCTGTGTGTATATTCATATTTCTCTGGGGAACAGATAATGGGGTCAGCGCCAGGGTCAGAAAGCAAACCTGTTATGCGCAACTAATGAATGTTGTAGCAGTTTTGTGAGTCATGTTCATCGTTGTTGACGTTCGTCTTCCGATTAGGCGCCCCTTATACGTGTTTGTTTTTCATTTCGACAGAGTGCACACAGTTAAATACTGAAACATCCAGAGGTCTATAGTAGTGTACCAAACACTTGACGTCTTGACATCTTGAACACTTGACACTGGCGTGTTACTGTATATCATGTGAAAGACTTTGTTCACAATCAGCGTAATATTAAAGAAACAATCAGTTATTTATACACGGCTTTCTTACGTTTCATAAATCTGCTTTTTTTTAGTACAAAGACGTCAAGTGTTTGGTTTCGTCTGCTGTCATTGGTCCTCGGTGTGTATTTTGAGTATTTGTGTCCTTCATGTATACGTCAAATCATTTTACACAAATTCAGTAATTGTTTTTTAATTGTTTTTTCTTTTTACATGTGGATGCCTTTCTTTGGATCTTTTTCACCGCTTTTTTTCCCCAAGTTCTCCATGCTGAGTTAACAAATATGGCAATTTTGATAAACAAATATGTGGAAAATAAAGCTACCGGTTTGATTTTATTCTTTCGGTATACCGTTCAAAAGTTTGGGCTCTAAGATTTGTAAATGTTGTTTGAAAGAAGTCTCTAATGCATTTATTTGATGAAAAGTTCAATGAAATATTGCTATCATTTAGCCATGTTGTTCAGATGGCCCTCTGCGCTTGTCTTGATCATACATTCCTGTTCAGAACAAATACCTGTGTGTAAGGATGCATACCAGCGCTATCGCATCCGACAGGCTTCGGCACGTCTGGTGAAACACACGAGCACGTCATCAGATGCGTTTGATGACACCCTCATGAACAACAAAATGAAAATGGTAAACTAGCGTGAAAATGGATCCTTTATTTGCGGTGTATTCATGGTATATTTGCGCCATATTCATGGTACATTTCTCATCTGTGTAACTTTGCTGCACATGTCACAAATGTTATGAAAAAAACAAATTGAGCATAAAATAGTTGCATATGCTTTTGCTATATGTTTTTTTTTTTTTTTATAATTATGTGTCATAATTCGCTATGGCAAGTATCACTATTATTCTTGGCCATTATTATACTGCATACATGACACCCAAGGGCGTAGATTTGGTTTGAAGTTTGGGGGGGTTGAAGTTTGGGTCTGCATATTTTTCATGTGATCATGGTATAAATATTGGGGGGGTTGTAATGCATAGATTTAAATTTTTTTTTTTGGGGGGGGGGGTTATCTACCCCCCAACCCCCCCACAAATTACGCCCCTGATGACACCTCAAATCGTGCGGCTTGTTGAGGATAGGTGTGCTATTTTTTTTCTAAGCGATCTGAGAAGGGAGAAAATATCCCCTATATCAGTACGACTCCATAACAAGGCCCGCAGCCCTAGTTTTGTTTTCTAAACTTAATTTAATCTGTGGCCATTCCATTTTTTGTGTGTACATTAAAAGCACAACTAAAAATAATTTAAAATATAGCTGCAAGCAGAGGCCAAGCACAAAGACATGATAAGTCATGCCAGCTTGGCTGGGAGCATCAGACTAAATGCAACAATGAGCAGTTAAAGACCTATTAAGATGATTTTTAGGCCAAATTGCTGAAAAACAAAATACAATCACTAGTAATATGATTTAATGGTTTATTGCCTTCGACCAATAGGTGGCACTGTGACCAAATTGAGGTGATGTGGTAGAGTGAGGTGACAATGACAAATGCAAAGTTTGGAGTCAGTATGCCAAAGCATTGCAGAGATACAGCCTCAGAGTCGTTTTGGGATCATGTCTCAACTTTGTTGGTGCGGTTTACGAAAACGGTTCCGTCTATTGACACAAAATCCATAACTTTTTGCCAGCATGGTTAGAGGATGATCCGATTGAATTTTGGAAATGGTCTAGGAGGAGTTTGAAAAAGTAGTTTATTAAAGAAAAGCAGAATGTGGACAGGAAGTTTAGCCGACTATGGTAAAATTGATATCTATGTTCTCGGCATGATCTATTAAGACGAGTTTCATTAAAATAGGTTAATTTCATCAAGTTATTAGCATTTTTTTTTTTTACATTTCATTTAAAATTTTGACCACAAGTTGGCGCTGCTCCAAACCTTTTTGAGTATTGTCAGAGCATGGTGCCGATGGCACATACCGAGTTCCATAATGATACGCCAATGTGTTTGTAAAATATAGCATTTTATGACAAAACTCAAAATGGCCGATATGGGAAAATTGGGTATTGTTCGACTCGGCTGCACCAAATCTAAAGAGATTTTTGGCCAAACAGTTTAGAAGTTATAGGCAAAAATCTTTAAAAAAAAAATCATATCTCCTGACCACTTGGTGGCACTGTGTTGAAACTGTGCAGATATCCTCAGGTCATGGTTGACATAACACACACCAAGTTTGGTCAGAATATGCTAAAATATTGCAAAGATATAGCCTCAAATCCATTTTGGTGTGCTTTTCATCAAATTCGTTTGCGCGTTATTTGAGAACGGTTTGAAAAAAATACAAGAATTCTATAACTTTTTGTCGCCATGGTCTGAACATGATCTGTTTCAGTTATCCTGAAAATCGGAGCAACGGCCCAAAGGAGGTGTTCGAAAATGTAGGTTTTCGGAAAATGTTTCATTTCATGCAATCTAATAATTTTGAGCCAAGGAATCCGAGGAAAAAGAGTTTTGTTTCTAGCCCTTATGGTTCAAAAGTTATTAGCATAAATGTGAGTGCAATTGAGTTAGAGGCTCCAAAATGGCTGTGGTGACAGTTCAGACTGTCCTCTATATGTGTACCAAATTTCACAACTTTCCCACAAGCGGTCCTATGGGCTGCCATAGACTCGAGCGGAAGAAGAAGAAGAACTCTAATGATTTCAATAGGTGCCTTCATATCTTCGGGTCTTGGCCACTAATTAAACCAATTACATTTCAAGATTCTAGACGTTTTAGGTGCTTCATGTTCTTTAGGGTTCCTAGTCTGATTAACCAATGAATTACATGACTTTTCCGGTTGTTTATAATTACTTGGATAAGGATTTTAAATTATTATTATTTTTTTTTTACTCTAACCAATAAAATGATAAAGCTTGGCATACCTAGTGAAGTGTTGGTTCTCTATACAAATGCCCATGGCATTATAAGATTATACTACTTGACTTTTCCAGGTCTAAAAAAAAAATCACACTTTTAAAGTTAGACTTCCTCCTATATTTTCAAAGTTTTCAAAACAGTTGAAACTCTGATTCTTTATAGGAAATACACAGTTGAGGGATGAATTAAAATAAGGAATATTTAGATATTTAGTTGTTTATAGAAGCTTATTTAGTATTTTAAATCCGCCTTAGACTTTGATATTCAGGTCCCTCCTTCAGTGAAAGTCCTAGAAACCGCCTAGCACCCATTTAACAATGTGCCAAACCACTTAGAGCACCTTAGCAACCGAGTAACAATGCCCTGGCAACCGCCCCGGTTCCCCGACTCTCTGCTGAGCAGGTATTACCACACAAAACTCAGACACGAGAGATGTAGAATACACATGTGCCGAAGAACGACTGCAAACTCAGGATGTTGCACCACACCAGGTGTGACACACACTCCTCCGTCCAGATGCTTTCAGGATGCATGATTAACACTATAGTTTCATGCTGAGAATGAAGGTTGGTCTGCATTCCTGAGGAATGAGAGATTAAACGTGCCAGACTTCCATCGAGTGCGTCAGCAAATCTGCCATTCAACGCCTCAGTGACTTTCACTCAACAACAAACTCTGATCGGCCTCATTTTTCATCTCTAGAGGCAAGACTTTACAGTGAGCATGAGCTAAAGTTTATTTTCTTAACTAAGCAATAGAATCTTGTCGACACATTAAACCTAGTTGTTTTTTTAAGTTCTCCCAAAATGAAGGCTCTGTCATCAGAGACTCACCCTGATGTCGTTGTAAACCTGAGCTGAATAATGACACTGTTGTCTTCTGTAGCGCTGCTTCACTGCAGAATTGAATTCATCTGAACTCACACACTGGCCACTGTTTCAATCTACTGACGTCAAATGCAAAACACATTTCTATGGATGTATTGTATTTGTCGGTCAAAAATGTCTTCATTTAGATGTTTTCGACCGTCAGTATATTGCATTATATTTAAATTTAATTGAAATTTATTTGACAAGTTTACAAAATAACAAGTGTCCCATACACTTTAAAAAACTGTCGAGGATAAAAACACAATAAAGCCATTTGCTTATTTCTATTGCGGCCCTTGATGTTAATATAAAGGATCAGAAGTGACAGACAAGCAGTATCTCCTAATCAAATACTAATAAAAATAAATAAATAAACAATTCATATTTTAAACAATACAATCACAATTTAACAATTTAAACATCACAAAGCAAACTAACTAGCATATATATATTTTTTTTTTTTACCGATCTTTTAAAACTCTCCAAATCTTTTACACCCTTTATTGATGCTGGTTATTTAATCCATGCACATGCACTAGTGTATAAAAACATATTTTCCCCACTAAACGGTTACATTTTTACATGGACAAATATTAAAATGACTATCCCTTGTGTCATAGGAATGCTGTTATCTCACCATATGAACATCATTTTCTAAATATCTTGGAACCACATTAACAATTCTGTGTCATTACCCAATAAAAAACAAACAAAAACAAACAGTCAACAAACCCAAACGCTTAAAACTTTCTATGCAACTGCATTCATGGATGAACTTTTAAAAATATTCGGACTAATTTATTTTGAGCCTTTTGCAGTTTATCTTTCATAACCTGGGAACAACTATCATACCAAAAGATATAGCATAATCAACATTGGGTTGAATCAAGGCAGCTGACAACAATTTTAAGGAATAAACATCCAATAAATCGGCTTATCTCACTAACAATATAATTTTACAACATATTTTTGTAAATCCCATTCTAGCCATAAAATCACCTGTTATTTTATCTATTAAACAACCCAAATAATTTACTACATTTTTTACTCTATTGTCATATCGTTAAATAAAATATTAAATATTCACAATAGTAATTCACACATTGTTAGCACAAAGTTTCTACAACATCCCAAAAACGGCGATGCTTTCTTTACCGCTATGTTTACGAATTTGACAACGTCATCCATGTTTGTCACATGCACACTTCAGTCTGAGTGAAATAGATGCGATTAAAGTGTTTACACATACGCCACATACGATTATGCGATTATGAATGCTGCGGCTATGAGCTTAATCAAGCTTAAAATATGAGCTTAAAACATGAGCTAAACATGCAAACCTTTATGATTTTCTTTCTTCTTCGGATGTTCATAATATATGTGTGTGTACTGTGTATAATTATTTTATGTACACACACATGCATGTATATATTTAAGAAATATTTGCATTTAAATACTGTATATATATTTATATATAATTCATATTATATATAAATATAAATATTTTATATAAAAATAACACATATTTCTTAAATATATACATGCACGTGTGTGTATTTATATGTACAAAAGAATTATACACATATATTATGTAAACACACTTTTATTTTGGATGTGATTAATCGTTTCACAGCCCTATTTCATTGTATTAAAAAAAAATGCTTTGTGAACATCCTGCCAAACGTCTCTGCTTGTGTTTCATAGAGAAAAGAAATTCATATGGTTTTGGAATGAATGATGCAAACTTTGATTTTTGGATGATCTTTCCCTGTAATGTGACCTCTGTTAGTCTGTGTTGTTCATAGGGCAGAAATGTATATTGATAGTCCACTTTAACTACACTATAAGTAACTTTGCAACTGTCAACTAACTCTCATTAGAGTACTAGTAGACTGTTAGGTTAGGGTCTGGGTTAGTAGAATAAGTTGACATGTAGTTGCAAAGTTACTTGTATCTGTAATCTGCTGTGAAGTAACACGCCTCAGTGTCCAGCCCAGTTATGATTACAGGACGTCCCAGAGCTAATAACAGGCTTGGCCTCCTTAGTTCCTGTAGACGAGGAGCTGTAATGTTAGCGTTAGACACACACACACACACACACACACACACACACACATAGTGTCATTACACTCCACCCTGAGCCTGCAGAGCCTGTCATTTTAGAAGCCAGATCAGCGGGGTCTCGTACCGCTCCTCTGTCAAAGAACTGAGAGCTTGGAGGAGAGATGAAAAGAAAGCCATCGACTGGGGCCGTTTGTCAAGAAACTATGAAGACCTCAAAATAAGAAAAATGGGAAAGTAGGTCCCGCTTTATGTTAAAGGTGATGTATGTAGTTTCTGCGACACTAGTTAGTGGCACCTAGTGGAATTACAAAAAAAGCTTATTTTCAAACGACCCTCTCGCGAGTCGCACCCGTAGACTATATAAAACACTAGCTACTGTGATTTAAAACAAGCACACAAGAGCGGGAGGAGACATTCCTCAGGTGCGTGTTTTAATTCAGCTCTTCTTAATGATTCAAACCGAGAGCTGGGTATAAAACACAGACTGTAACCAAAAGTGGGCGAAGCCTGCCGTCGCCATCTTGGCCGCGCGTCACTCCCTGATTGCCGTAAATGTGCAGCGAGGCGGATTAGCTGAGGTGACGTGACGCTAACAGACAGCAGTGACATCAGCGGCAATCCACCTGTCACTCAAGTGGCCACGCCCTTAATTATGCAGAACTTTAAGGCTTAATATAATTTAAACGGATGAGTCATAAAAATATTCACCCCCCTCACAGTCGTCATGAAGGGCAAAATTAGCGCTATAGACCAAAACCACTTTTTGTACCAGGCTGTAAACATGTTTTTTTCCTGCTGTAAAGTTGAGCATTTTAACATGCGGGTCTATGGGATTGACTCTCTTCTGCAGCCGGTCTCTAGTGGCCAGTCGATGAACTGCAGTTTAACTCACTTCTGTGTTGGATTGAAGAAAGAGACCGGAAGGTTGCCGCTTGGTCACATCTCCCCAACTCAAACATTACAAACACGGCTCTTACAGTGCTTGTGAAGGCATGTCTCAACAGATGAAAGTAGGCTACTTTCAATAAAAGCTCCAATGTATTAGGAATACTTTTGGCTGTGTGGCTCTGTGTCATAAGCAACTGAGTGGCTAATAACTCTCTGTCTAGAACATCTCGCTTAGAATAAACCCTTCCAATGTCTCTTAACCGGACGCACCATGATTGTTTGAGTTTGTCCACTGGACTGGACACATCATAAACTGGAATATTTGACTTTCTGAATGGGTGCGTGATGATGCTGTATGGGATTGAAGCGTCTGTTGTAACGTGTAGCATCTCAGTGCCCCATTTGTTCATGACCTGTTTAATCTTTAAAGTGCATGAAGTTTAATTCTTCTAAATGCAGTGAATTTTGGCTTGTACTCAGTGTTGCCAGACGTACGATAATTATCGTATTTGTACGATCATTTTGATCTCTGTACGATGTACGATCAATAATTAAAAAAATCTATAATTTCGATTATCGATCATTTCAGAATTTTGTGGCGCTTCAGATGATGGTGGTTGTAATCATTGGGCTTCTATACGCATTGATCTAGCTGTGGATCCTACATCTACCATCATGATTGTGAGGAGAACGTGAACGTGCATGTCTTTCTTTCATCTCACGTTACGTCTTCTCGGCCAATCATTGTGGAGAATGACTCTCTCACGAGCACAAGTTAACGTTCCTTTTGTAAATTGGATACAAAGTTGTATATCATAAACATGTCATCTCTGTATGTTTTGCAAGAAAAAATAAAGTAAAAAAAAGTCATTGTTCCTGCCGCTGGGCTGAGGTCAGTTGTTTCCAAGCTGAGGTCGATAGTTTAGCAATAAAGTAATTTGCAGGTCGTGTCATAACGTTGTTGGTCAAGATGAATAGCTGTATTCTGTACGTTTGACTCGTGTATGATAATAAATATGCTTTTTTTTGTATTCGTCATTCGGTTGCTCTGAATTGTCAAAACACCTCTCAAAATACTTGCTACGGATGCGAAACAACGCAGAAAATCAAACCCGATCCAAATTTTTTATGACAGACGGAAGTTTCAGAGGCAGTGTGTAAACGTGATTGACACAACGTGAGGTTGTATTTATTTTTTAACATGCGAAAATTTTGGACTCAGTGTGCAAGGACCTTCACTCATCAGTCATGGTCCCATACTGACGAAACACCCTCTGGCTCCGCCCACTACAGTAGCCACGCCCCAAACTCTCACGATAGGTTGATCTGGAAAGTGATTGACAGATTTGATCTCAATGTTTTGATGGTGCCTGGGGGCTCAGTGTTAACTCTTTTGGGGGAGATAAACCCATAAATGTATAAATATGCAAAATTCCACAGGCAAAAAAGGTCCATTATCTATCGTCAGTATGAATAAAGGCACTTTCAAAGCAAGCAGCTTTCTGAGTTTGCGTGACCGACTGAACCCGATGCTTGGACAAATCTTTCGTCCACAGACTAAATTCCCAATCGTGTGGATTCTGTTTGAAATGATTGGATTTCCCTGTGTTTGCTGAACACCGGTGAATGTGGCCGCACCATTTGTGCGTGTAGCTGGTCTGTGCTGCAGACATGAACAACGCCTCATTTGTGTGGCTTGTTGTGGGGAGGTGGGCTTTATTGTGATTTATGATTTTTGTCTGGCTGATTGAAGTTTGGACTCTAGTCATACTGTATCTATTGATTTAGAATAACACCCTAACGACTGCATAGAAAACAGTCTTATCTCCACTGCAGCCACATTGCCACCATTCACAGTTTTAGGGCAATTGCACTTGCAAGTAAGACTTTAATTTTCTTCATGAATGTAAAAATGTCAAAGTGAACAAAATTAACAACATAATCACATCCGGACCCTACACAATAGTATTTGCTTATTTTTTCCCACATTTCTGCTTGAGTGAATGAAAAAATTTACTAGCTTTCGGAAAAAAAAGAGGTCTTTTCTGCTCATCTAGGCTGCTTTTATTTGATTTAAAAAAAACTAAAAAAACTGTAATATTGTGAAATATTTTTATAATTTTAAACGGCTGTTTTATATGTGAATATATAGTAAAGTGTAATTTATTCCTGTGATCAAAGCTGAATTTTCAGCATCATTACTCCAGTCTTCAGTGTCACATGATCCTTCAGAAATCATTCTAATATGATGATTTGATGCTCAAGAAACATTTATGATAATCAATGTTGAAAACAGTTATTTTTAAACCATTTACTGTGATAAAAAATGTTCAGAATTCTTTAAGAAATAGAAAGTTCAAAAGAAGTAGTATTTATTTGAAATATAAATCTTATGTGACATTATAAATGTCTTTACTGCCACCTTTGATCAATTTAATGTGTCCTTGCTAATTAATAAAGCTTTTGAATGGTATTGTAAGTGAATATGAACTTGACATTGACAGGTTTTTAAAACTAAATTTGCTTTAAAAAAAATGAAACTAAAAATGTTTAATGAAAGCAATTCAATTGAGGAAAACTTGTGCAATTAAATGAAGCCTTTTAGCAAAAATAACTGGTTGAGTGGGTTTGTTATACTCTTCTTGTAAATATTTAAATAATATTCATAAAATGTATATTCATTTAATTTTTTTTTTTTTCCAAATAAAATAAATTAATTGAAGTGCCCCTATTATGCTATTTTAAAGGTTCCTAATTTTGTTTCGGAGTCTCTTACAACAGGTTTACATGCATCCAAGGTCAAAATAACCTTTATTTTTCTCATAATAATCAAGGATTCAGTCTCTCTAAGCCCCGCCTCTCTGAGAGCTGCTCTGCTGTGATTGGTCAGAAAGCAAACGCTCATTATCATATCTGACTCTCAGCTCTTGACACACAGTGATACGAACAGTAACGATGGCGTGGGTTTTACCGTATCAATCTCAGAAAACAGCGTCTTCGCGACATGAACAACACGAACCGAACTCTTCCAGTCTCAGATAAACTACAGTGTTTGAGGGCGGAGCAAAGAGACGCTGATCAGCCAATCAAGACCAGAGGCTGGAATTATGCAAATTAGTTACATTGTTACGTAGGAATGTAACAGGAAGTGAGACTGGAATTACTGACGACTCGTTTCAGGCAGTTATTTTAGCAGACAATAATAATAATAATTAAAGCTGCAAGCAGCATTTATCGGGGTTCAAGCATTAAGACATTAAGTTTTATTTAGAAAGCTTTTAACCACTGAAATAATAGATGGAAAAGTCCATTTACAGCCAATACAGGCAATTTACTATAGGAAATATATGGTTTTCAAAGCTTTTTAACAGTTATAGCGTCACCTATGGTCCGATCTACATGAAATTTTGCATGGTTGTTTTGAATATTATGGCACATATGCTCACCAATTTTCGTGAAGTTCTGAGTTTTCATTTAGGATTTATAGGCTTTTGAGTGCATTTTGCCACGCCCATTTTCTTTATGACCCAATTATACCCATGCGAAAAATGCAAAAGTTCAACTTTTTTTTGATAATTATTGATCTAGAGAGTCCAGAGAATTGTCCTAGATTTGTTTGGTTCCGATCGGGCAAAAACCTAGGACTAGTTCGCAAAAGTAGGTTTTTAACATATTCGCGAATAATTAATGAACGGTTTGATTGACAGCAATGGTTCTTGAGGCAAAATTGTTCAGGATGAGGTCTATCAAATGATTTGCATATTGTGTGGATATTTGAAACACCACGTGATTACAGAGCCGTAAAACTCGTTAGCGCCAACTAGTGGCCGATTTCTTTAAAAATTCTTACAGGCCTCTAGGGCCATGAGTCGAACATGCCCATCGAGTTTCGTTCCGATCGGCCTCCGTTAACCTTGTCTAATAGGTGCTCAAACTTCATTGGCCGATGGCGGCCATGTTTTTTGAGATACGCCAATTTCCTCATAGACATACATGGCACCTTGGACCAAGACACTGCATACCAATTTTCAAGTCAATCGGACTAACGGTCAGGTGGTTATAGGCCTTTTCATGTTTTTTTAATGTTATAGCGCCACCTAGTGTTCAATCATCGTGATTTTTTTACTGTGACCCCAAACTGAACTTATACAAATGTGTACCAAGTTTGGTGAAGATATCTCATTGACTTCTCGAGTTATAGCCATTTTAGTAAAATAGGCTCCTCCCACAACATTCGTTTTGTGCCCCGTAGCGACCATGGATCGAAATTTAAACTTTTTTTCGATAATTATTGATATTCAGACTCCAGAGAACATTTCTGCACTGGTTTGGTTCCGATTGGACAAAAAACCTAGGACTAGTTCGCAAAAGTAGGTTTTTGACAAAATTCAAAATGGCGGAAAAATTTGCATACCGGAAATTAAATCGGAGATATACGTTTTGTTCTTCAGGGTTCCAGCTTTCCAATTATATAAGACACTTCTACGACATACGGTCTAGGAGTTATGAGCAGTTTCGCGCTTTTGGTCGCTATAGCGCCACCTATGGGCCAATCAGGGTCATACTCTCTGAACCTCCCCTCGATTTTTGTACTACCATCTGGCAAAGTTTCAATGCTCTAGCCCTTACGGTTTGGGCTGCACGATGCGTTTTATGGCAGAAGAAAAATAATAAAAATCGGCACAATTACAATAGGGTTTCAGCACTTCGTGCTTGAACCCCTAATAATAATTTAAATAGATCAAGTCGTGATAAAATATTCAACAGTTGTGTTGCATTGTATCATTGTATTAGTTAAATTGATCAGGCAGCAAAAATAAATGTTTTGAGTGAATACACAGAGCGCAGGGAAAATCGTAGACCTCGTCGAGTCGCTGATGCCGTGTTTCAGAGGTAAAGATCACAGACTGGCTTAGGGATGAACAGAGGGTTGGAAGAGATACAATTACACGCAGTGTGTGTGCTCCTCCACATTAGTGTGTGTGCTTCGCTGTGGCCTTTAGCGGGGCAATGCTAGCTCCGTGTGCAGGGCCTCGTCATGAATAAAGTAATGTTGGTATTTTAGCGGCGTTGAGTGCAGAGAGGGAACTGGAGCAAGAGAATCGCGGCGAGGTTCACGGCTGTTTTTTCCGCAGGCGTGGAGCGTGAAACACGCTAATGTGATCTGACAGTTCTGGAGCAAGTAGAGGAGGGCTGGACAGAAAAAGGAGGAGAGAAAAAGAGGAGAAAAGGGAGGGGGAGGGAAGACAGCGAGAGTCCAGGAGAGATGGGGGATGATGTGGATGAGTGTTATGTATTGAGGTCATGAATGCAGAAGGCTTGATCTTTTGTGACCTCTGGAGTCCCTCTCCTTTTCTTTAAGTGATTAACCCTTTGTTTACGGAGTGACGAGGTCTCTGTGTCCAAACATCAGCGTCGCGCGATGCGTTCTTGCGCTATATTCGCTCATTCGTTAAGGGCTCTTTGTTCTTTGTTGAAATGTCAATGGCGGCATCGAACCGTGAAAGGAAGATTCAACATCATCTGACATTTTTAAACTTCATTTGACATAGTGATGGAAACGCTTATCTGACAGAAGAAACCTTCATGTCTCCTTGGTTTAAGAATTTGGAAAAATAAATAAAAAAATGTATTAAACATCATCTGAATTTCTCCAGTGTGAATCTGTGCTGGATCATTTAAAGGGTTCAAATTGTCATTTTTTTCACCCTCATTTTGTTCTAGACCCGACGACTGTCTTTCTTCTGTTGAACAGTAAATGAGAAGTTCAGAAGAATGTTCACGCTGCTTGTTTCCTTAGGATGGAAGTGGATGGGGACCAGGGGCTGTCAAGATCCAAAAAAGACAAAACAATAGGTTACATCATAAATGCAATCTGTGTCTCATCAGGGCTTGACATTAACTAAGGCTACGTCTACATTAATCCGGATACGTTTGAAAATGGCGTTTTCGTTTATAAACGCTCTCCGTCCACACTAGCGTTTTCAGGCCTGAAAACGCTAAATTCACCTTTACTGCGCATGCGTAAAACCCCACAAAGGATCACTGATATGATTCAGATGGAAAAATAAATAATGACGTTATTGCGCATTTCTTCTGACAGGATCATTTTATTTAGTAAAATATCTCCCATGCACTGATGCGGTCCAGGTCGCATTCAGTCACCATATGTTTGGTCTAAAACGCGACTGCTCTCATGTATTTGCCGCAGGACAGCAAATATGAGTAAATTCTGTCATCTTTGCAGGACTGTGATATGAAGAGTGTGCAATAATAGGCACAATACTGGTATAAACATGAATATCTATTGGTACAATATGCATCACATGACTAAATTTACGTCATAGTTTTTAAATACCACCGGTTTCACAGTCCACACTACAACTAGGGATGTTAACCGATGACCGTTTGACCGATGGTTGACCGCATCAACGTTAACCGATCAAAGTTGTCAAAGTTGTCGGCTAACTACAGTTAGCCATCTCATTCCAAGATCTTTTTGTGTGAAGTGAACAAATCCCTCACTCTCAATTTTTCATAACTCGCCTGTTTGTAATATAAGGTGATGATGATCATCATCTTTCTTTATTATTGTTAGCACTAAGTGTGTCGCGATTCTCCAAATCCTCGATTCGATTTCATTTTCGATTCTAAAGTCACGGTTCGATTCGATTCTCGATTTGTTTGATTGTAAAAAGTAAGTGTGTTGTGATTGTCACTAACATTTTAGTAACTAAACTGAATTTTATTACGTTTAGTGACGTTTACATGGTTCAATGTTTACATGGTACAATTTCTGGTAAGCTACGCTTTTTTATTATTTCAATTCAATTATTGTGATTTGATTTAATATTGACTCATTTGGATAAATATTAGGTAGGCTACACAAGATAGGCCTTAATTTGTCTCAAGAAAAAAACCAACTCACCTAATGCTGTAAACATACAGAGAGCCCTATCAGCTGGTAGTAGGCTATTATTTAAGGTTAAAAATAATTAAATATAATGCGTTTTTTTTATTATAATAACAACTTTATTTAATGATATAAGTAAAAAATATAATAAATATGTAATATAGTACACATATTTAGCAAAATACTCTCTATAACTATTTTTTTCTTGCCAACTACGTGCTATAGCCTGTATTATGGTCATTAAATGGCTTTCCTGAGGTAAATGTGACATAATTGTTCTCCAGCTGTGTTATTGACCTCTTCACGCTGATGAAAAACACTGATTGATCGATATTATGTATGAGGGATATACATTTCGGTAATATAAGTTGTACTGTATTTTTCAACAGTGTTCGTGTTTTTTTTACTATTAGCTAGTAGAGATGATCGGTTCACGTGCGCTAGGGATCTGTCGCGTCACATTTACAAGCGCCAAAACGGTATTTATTGTTTGAATTTCGTAATAAAATTGACAGAATCTGAGAGCTGAGATTTTTTTAATATCATAAAGTAACCTGCTCTAGTCTGTCGGTCTCCGTGTCCTCTTTGCTTCGCGATTTTTCTGTGCGTGAGAAAATGGATGTGTGGCGTGAGAGCGTGTGAAAAGTGTCAATTGCGTGTGTCTCACGGTGAATGCGTGAGAGTTGGCAGCACTTCAACACGTGTGTTTTTTGTTTTGTTTTTTCGCTCTGACGTGACATGGGGGCGTGGCAGCATCGACGATTCCATTTTTTGATTCGATAATCGAGATTGAGCAATAATTTAGATAGATTTCGATTTAAAATCGAAATCGTGACACCCTTAGTTAGCACTACCTCAAACTAAAGCGCCGTCTCTTCGGAGCTGTCATTTTCTTAAATGAGCCACGGCAATGTTTCAAATGAGCTTCAAACGCCTTTATTTTCAACGCGATCACCTTGTACCCAAACCATTTCGAAACTAAGGAGCCATTTGTCCTCAGAGTACATACAAGCTCCTCGGTGCCGCGTTTGCGGGACTCATGTTTCGCACTGTAGGGGATTTAAAAAAGTGACGTGAGTGGAAGGGCGGCAGTGTGTGTGTGAGCGGGAGGCAGAGCGGCAGAGAGATGCGACAGAGTTGCGAAATTGCAGGTGCGACTCGAAATGGCTGTTATTTCAAATAGCGTAGCATATTTTAAACTAATCGGTTAACCGGTTTCAACCGGCTAATGAGGCTCGGTGGTTGGTCAAGAAAATTTTTAGTTTTCGCCATCCCTAACTACAACGTGAAAACGGGGTTTTCAAATGTATCCACTTTGGAGAGCGTTTTTAAAAAGCTTTGTTTTCATTAATAAAAACGCCGTCTCAGTGTGGACGGGAGGCCTAAACGGAGAGAAAAATATACGTTTTCAAACGAAGACGTATTAGTGTGGACATGGCCTAAGGTTACTAGCCACTCAGCATTTTCACTGGCCACAATTGACATCGATACCATGGGAAAAACTGCCATAAAGATATTTTTAATATCTCATAATTTGGTGTATTAGGCTGCTGTCACTTTAAGACTTGACGCATGGATCCATTATACTGTTACACATGCGTTTTCTTTCTCATCTGTTTACGTTCACTTAAAACATAACTGACTGTGTTTACATTAGAGGTCTGCACCCGAGACCCGAGGACCCGTAAGGGGTCTATATTTTAAATGGTCAGCCGGGTCCGGGTCGGGTCCCAATCTTTTACCTCGGGTGCCAGGTCTGTTTAACATTGTGTGTAACACCCGAGTGGATCGGACTCGGAGAACACCCGGCCGTGATCAGAGTCAGTCAGCACTGCTTGTGTGTTTTTTGTAACTCGCAACTTGTAAAATTAGGATAAGAAAAGTGTGAGCTGGGAAATAAGGTTGCACAAACACTAATTGTGCTAAAAAGCTCTTCAGGTTGCTCCAGCGAGCTAACGCGAGTGTGCAGTCTCAAGCGCGTCATGTTTCTATGGCAACCAGAGCTTCTGCAGTGACACAATGACTTTACAATTGACGATTGGCTCTTTTACTTAAAAGGTGGGACTGATTCAGCCAAACTTTCTCCCATTTTTATAATAATATGAATGAACCATCTTATTTAATCTTGAAGGCACACTATGCAGTTTCCATTTTTCTCAAACAGCGTCCCCTAGAGTCGCTGTGGAGTACTTGTATTTAACGTTACTGTCGTGAATACCACTCACGCAGAGCCGTCTCTGCACTCTTCAGACCGTGTTTTCTTCGTGGACTCTGCCATGATTCACGTCTGAAATGCGTGCTAGTGTCTTCCATAGAGGTTGCTTCATATGGTTTTGATGTATGTGACGTCGTGCCGTAAAGCAAGTCATGATTCTCGCGAGATTTGGCAAGGCGCCACCTCTCAAACTTGCAACCCGGCTTTGCTATCGGGATGATTCGCCCCACTACGAGTTCGTTTACCATCGAAATTATTTCAGAGCTGTTATATTAAGGTACAAATCTTGCATAGTGTGCCTTTTAAAGTTTTGGTGCTCATACTCGGCACAGAGAGCACAGAGATGATAGCAAATAAATAATGTTAACGTCAGCGACCATGGCACTGAATGGACAATCGTTATTATAGTTCAAAAGGCAAACAGTCAAAGTTATTATGAGAGTTAACTCGAGTCGAAATGCAAATCTGCAAAGTCACATTTGTCATCCGCCACTGTGACATCAAGTCGACTTTTGAAGCTGAAATAATGAGTAGATTAAGCTTGGAATAACGAGAGGAATAACATGGATAGAACAAGGAAGGGAGACGACGGCTACTAAAATTAGGTTAGACAAAAAGTTTTATTTTTCGCAACTGGTTTATTGACTTGTTAATAGCAATTTAGTGTTGAATATGTGACAATCGGGTCCAGTCAGGTCTGTGTCTTCTTCCCGCCGGGTTCGGGTCCAGCTTTCCAATAATAGACGGGTCGGGTCCGGTCCGGTCCGGTCCGGGTCGGGTCCAGGTCGGGTCCGGGTAGTACATTTATGGCATTTCTCGGATCTGCACGGGTCAGGGTCCAGCTTTTGAAATAATAGACGGGTCCGGGTCGGTTCCGTGCAGTTCGGGTACAAATTTTTGGACCCGTGTAGACCTCTAGTTTACGTGAATACTCTCCAATATTATTTATATATTAGTAAAAGATATATTAGTATAAGATTACGATTTGAAGTACACTTCAAGTAAGGATGCACCGATATGAAAAGTTTAGCCGATATCAATAATTCTTTATATTTGAAAGCCGATAACCGATATATTGGCCGATAAATCTAAATCTAAAAAAAAAGTTTTTATATAATTTTTGAGAGCCTGGTTACAAAAATAAAAGCTTTACCATTAAAAGCCATGTCCCAAGCACACAATTATAATGTTCTCATTATAATTTTGTGTAGCCGATATGACAGACTTGCCTCACATGTTGCAATTTACTGTATTTTCTTTTTTAAAAAGTGATTCCAATCATATTTCAAGCAATGTTGAACAGTGCGCATCTGAAGTGTCTCAGCTGAAGGAAATAATACATTATTTATCGGCTTTAATATATCGGCCAAATTTGGGCCGATATCGATTACATTAGAAATGAACATATATCGTCCGACACCGATATGGTGTCCGATATATCGTTCATCCCGAACTACAAGTGCACATTCTATACAGTTAAACACTTCTTTCACAGCCCCATGATCACCATTCACTTTCATTGTATGGATGGAAAAGAGCAGCTTGGACATTCTGCAGAATTTCTCCTTTTGAGTTCCATGAAGGAAGAAAGTGATGCAGGTTTTGAAAGACATGAGAGTAATTTTCTTTTGGGTGAACTACTCCTGAACTGTATCCTCTTAAACGGAATATGAATATGCATAATGCATGCACAGCATAATCACAAATAAAATATATCTGAGTAATAGAGTTAGCTGAATTTAACATTCTCAGTGCAGATTTTCCCGTGGTAATCATGCCAGAAGTAATCTGTCCTTTTTTCAACACTTAATAGGGTGAAGATGATCCACTAACTACTATTAGTGACAGAGAAGCTTAATAAATATTTGATTTGCCGTTTTAATTATTCATCAGTCATAACCACATTTATCATGTTCTGTTAAAGTAGTTTTACAGTGTTGAGTCAGACGCTGGCTGTCAGTCCGAATCCGAGTAGTTGAGACGCATCCCAGAATCCTGCAGTGTTGGCAGCGTCACACACTCACACACACACACACACACACTCACAGCAACACCTGCAGATCTCAGACTCTCATTACCATTCATTCATGACATTAAAGACCGCTTCCAATCAGGAACGCTTGAAGCAAGCGCCAATGAGACAGAGCAAAGAAAAAAAATTACAAGGAATTTCAGGAAATAAATGCATGTTAATGCTAATAATAATGCTAAATAATAATCGGCTATTAATATAATGAGCTGTTCTGAAATGATAGAGATGCCCTGCTGACCCTCATGACGGTGTGTCAAGGTCAATAAGTCTAACGATATCTGTTTGACCTTTTTATGAGAAGGCAAGGTTAGTTTAGGCATGTGCTTTGACTCCCTAAAACATATTCATATTCAATGTAAGGAAAATGTTATTACTTTTAATGGTTGCACCACATGACATTTTTAGATGGTTAACTCCTAATCACTTTATAATACAAATCCTACGTTTGTATAAATATTCCAAATAGTCTCTCAATTAATATGAACTCATAAAGTTGCCATGCTTAAAAGTTTAAAGAGGACCTGTGATGCTTTCCTCCATCTGTGTTTAGTGTGTGATGTTGCTGTTTGAGCATGAAAAGCTCCAGTTATTCTCTATATCAGTGTCAGTGTTTCTGAACTCCTGAAACGCCTCCATTGTAGTCTTGAGTTTCTTCCGGGAACGAACACGTCACAATATTCCTCATTATAATAATTCATGCGCAGAATAAAGGGGCGGGGCCTGGTTGAGTTAGTCAGTAGTGTATTAAACTGGCGGTTATGGAAAGGGGCGGGGCATTTCCCAAACACACTCAAAGCGCTCGACCAATCACAACACACTGCTCCAGCCGACCAATCAGAGCACAGTGTCAGAAAAAAATGACCCTTTAATAAAGACCCTTATTCTAAGGCAAAAGGATGAACATTTTAAACAATGTATCAATGTGTCATCAATATAGCAGGATGCATATTACATATTCTGCAATTTCACATTTCCAAAAACAGAAGTACACATTTAATTTTAAATGTACAATATAATCTCTGAAAAGTCCATCTCTTGCTCTGGTTTGATTATACTGACACTTGAATGCATGTAAATGTGAAGCGTAAGACAGTGGATTTGATGATCAAGGTGTCACTGAATATCCAGACAATCACATGACCCTCGATATATGACGCGTCCTCACCGATGAACACACAGTCCTGTTGGAGCCGAATAAAGACATTTGCTCAAACTCGAATGCACAAACATTTACATTTTATGAGCACTAAAAGAGAGATTCAATAAAGGCCCGTTCACACTAACTTCATTTCCACAACTTCTGGACAGGTTTGAGAAGCGTAGTGTTAAACTGTAGGAACACACTCACCTGGTTTTCTCGGACAGCGTCATCCGCTGAGTGTGTGTGTGTGTGTGTGGGACTGCTCTGACAAATCTGATCCAAAGGAAACCCAGTTTTAAAGAAAGTATATAAACCGAATCCACCAACATCTGTTCAGGAGAGCGTCTGTTCACATAATGCAAAGTAAAACATTTCAGCAACACAAATCAATGACGTCGTATCATTTAATAAACATATTAATAAAATAAATCATTTCGGACCTGGGGTCCAGGGACCCGCGGGCCACAAGGGAGAGCTGGGGAAATGTAGAGAAAAGAAGTGTAAAATATATAAATAAATAAATATTAGTAATAGAAATAAGCTTAATTCATCTAAATAAATTTGTTTTGTTTTTTAAATATATAAATGATCTAAAAAAATCATAATACATAATACATTGATTGAAATAAACAAATGAAATAAAAAATATTAAAATAAATAAATATTCCATTTAAATAACTAATAAATGAATACATTTGATTAGAATAAATCAGTTGAAAGGTGACCTCTGACCCGGTGTAGGACGAGAGGAAAGAGAGAAACGCCAGTCACGAGTCACGAATTACGAGTCGAAAACGAGAAGTTTTAAAGAACAGTGTCGGGTCAGGGGTCGACCGACCGATCATTCTTTATACTGATATATTGGCTGATCATAGATTATATAGAACCTTTTATAGAGAAAGATATTCATTCTTTATTGTCTTTATTTATTCTTTATTGGATGTATCGTCTCTTTAATCTTTAACACAGAACCTCACTGAACCCTTAACACTCAGCTCCCTGCAGGTGTGTGTGTGTGCGTGTGCGTGTGTGTGTGAAGGCCCGTGTCGTACAGGTGATTGATGTGAGCGTGTCCCGGGGCTGTTCCTGTGCTCAGGGTGGAGAGGTGAACACACACATTCCCCAAACACAGAGTAAACACAGCTCTGTGTGTCGCTACAGTATGTCAGTCACACACTGCTCTCGGTCGTCAGTTCTGATGCATCATGCTGAACGTGAGTCACGGTTTTGGTGAAGTTCCCCGAGGGAAATCACCTGATTTCTTAACACCTGATTAACAGGAACAGTCCCGAGCCTAACCCACAGCTAAACTGATGATGATGGTACTCTGTATGGAAGAATCACAGTGGTCACATGACAGGAAGTGTGAACTGTGTGTAGTTCACTGCTGCCCTCTGCTGGACTAACACACACATTACTGACTTTATTTTATTACTTTTTTTTTTTTTTTTTTTTTTTTTTGAAAAGTAACAACAGAACAACAATAGATTTTTTTGATGATAGAAGAATTTTAAAAGAAAAAGGTTATACTTATTTTGGTAACACTTTATTTTACAGTGTCTTTGTTACACGTAACATGTAATTACTGTAGTAGTAACTATAAATTATGCATAATTACAAGTAACTAACCCTCAACCAAACCCTAATCATATAGTAAGTACATGTAGTTAATTATTATTACTCAGTTATTAAATGTGTGATTACACTGTAATATGGACACCTTCAAATAAAGTGTAACCCTTAATTTGAAGGTGTCCTTGTTATATATTTAAGTATTAAGTAATTACATGTACTTACTATAGGATTAGGGTTTGGTTGAGGGTTAGTTGCATGAAATTACATGTACATGTAACATATGTAACAAAGACACTGTAAAATAGTGTTACGTTATTACTGTAGTAACTGCATGTGACCTGTGTAACAAGACGCTGAAAATAGTGTTACCGAAAACAAAATCAGATAGATTATATTAGACTCTTTTATTATTTTGTTATTTTGAGTGAAAAACTAATTAAATTCTGAATATTATATTGTTAAGTTAAACATTCATTCATATATTTTTAAGGTTGAACGTTGATGTTGTTAACATCAGTTAATGATCTGAGAACATTTTTATTATAACATTAACAAAGGTTAATAAATGCTGTAATAATATATCGTTCATTGTAATGTGAGTTAATGCATTAACTAATGTTAACAAATGAGACCTTATTGTACAAGCATTTCAAAATATATCTATATATTTCAGTCTATGTTCACACACAGTGCGTCACATTTGAAGAAAAACTTGATTTGTTGTCAATAATGCATGAACATATATATAACACATCTGAAGAAAAATCAGAAGAAGAAGAAACACACACTGCAAATATAGTTCAGGATTAGTTTGAGGATGAAAGAGTTGAAGGTTTTAAATCGTGTGTGTTTTACAATCTAATTTCATCTCGTTTGAAATAGTGGACACACAATTCTAGTCTATTCCATCCACATTCGCCACCTCACTGCAAAACAGTCCAAATATCAAGCATTTCTTAAATCAAGATCCATTTACTAAAGTAGTAAAATGACATAAGATATTAAGTCTTGTTTTCTGGGGAAATAAATAAAAATGAAGAGAGTTTTTGTTTAAAACAAGCAGAATTATCTGTCAATGGGGTAAGAAAAAATAATAGTTAATAAATTATTATAATAAATTATTTTTCTGACCCCATTGCCAGATCATTTAGCTTTTTTTAAGCATCAACTCACTTAATTTTGATTTATATCTTGTGTCATTTTACTCATCTAGTAAATGCATCTTGATATAAGAATGTTGAGATATTTGGACTGGAAACAAGACAAAAACACTAAGAAAGAAAAGCATTTTTTGCAGTGTGTAAGATTGGAAATGTATATTTCTTGCCCCTGAAATGCATTTTCCATTCTAATTAGGCAAATGAAGGTTGAAATGACATGCGTGTTTAATTGTCCTGGATTGTCTTCTTCAGGGAACAGTAGTGCTGAGGTTATGATCCATCAGGAACCCAAGCCTTAACAGAGGAGAGGAGGTAATGCAATCCTCCGTGACCCCACATAACCCAATCATCATCCATCACGCGCTTATGAAGAGTTAGCAGCGTTTAACAGATCAGAGTGTGTGTGTGTGTGTGTGTGTGTGTGTGTGTGTGTGGATGTTTGACTGACTTTAGCAGCGTTCGCCTCATTGAAATCAACTTTTATGTATGTATTTGTGGCCTCTTGACAGCAGGATTGAAGAGAGGACAGGAAATGAAGAGTGAGAGGGAACAGAAACAGGAAATGACACGCAATATATCAATCTATTCATCCGTCAGTAATTGGTCTGATTAATCTGTCAATATTTAGGCATTCTGAGATTGTTAGCCGATATTCGTCTTAAATGACATCAGTGGTAATTCAGCAAGATTTCCTAATGGAAAATAAACCTTTTTAAACTATTTAAAGTCAACAGTTAAAACTAACGCTTTAGTGCAAATATTGTGTTAAAAAAACAGATTTAATTTACATCTGCATCCCTGATGGACACTGCAAAATATGCTTTTCTTAGTATTTTTGTCTTGTTTCCAGTCCAAATATCTAAATATTCTTTAATCGTTGCATTTACTAGATGAGTAAAATGCCATAAGATATTATGTCTTGGTTTTTTTTTTTTTTGGTCAAAATGACAAAATTAAGCGAGTTTTTGATTAAAAAACAAAACAAAAATGATCTGCCAATGGGGTGAAAAAATAATAATCTTGTTTTCGTTTGAACTAAGAATATTTTTCTTACCCCATTTTACTTAATTAGTAAATGCATCTTGATATAAGAATGTTCAGATATTTGGACTGGAAACAAGACAAAAATACGAAGTAAGAAAAGCATTTTTTGCAGTGTAAATATTGGCATTGTATATTTAAAAATTCTGTTCATTTTCTCTGTTATAATTAATTACAAAGAAATAGCAATTAACACATTAACACAATATATATACATATATATATATACATACGAAATAATCAGTTGAAAACTATTTGTTGAAAAAGTAAAAAATAAATAAATAAATAAAACCTTTTAATAAAAAAATATCTATTGTGTGTCAGTTTGAGTTCAGGAAGATTTTTTTTTTTTAAATAAATGTACTTTATTTAGCAAAGATATCTTAAATTGAAATTGAGAAAAGTGGCAGTAAAGACAAAGACAGTAAATTGGTACAAAACAATTATTTTTCAAATAAATGCTGTTTTTGCACTTTCTACTTATCAAAGACTCAGTTTCAACAATAATATGAAGCGGCAGCACAGCTGTTTTCAACACTGATAATAATCATAAATGTTTCTTGAGCATCAAATCATCATATTAGAGTGATTTCTGAAGGATCATGTGACACTGAAGACTGGAGTAATGATGCTGGAAATTCAGCTTTGATCACAGGAATAAATTACATTGTAAAATAGAAAACGGGTATTTAAATTGTTTCACAATATTGCATTTTTTCCATATATTTGAGCAAATAAATGCATCTTTCTTCTAAATACTGGCAGGGCAAGTATACATTTTAACGATTTCTAGAGAAAAATAAACTAAAATGTATTTGAAATACATTTATTTTTACTAAGCATACTACAAATACATTTACATATTTATGTACTTAATATAAATACCCTGCAATTGTACTTTTAGTGTAATAAACTGATATACTTAAAGCCTGCTAAACTGGAACAACTAATTTTGCACTTAATGTACTTAAGTTATCCAGAAATAGAGCTGAAGTTCATCTAAAGATATACTGAAGTATATTTGATTGTGCTAAAGTGAAACTATTGCAAGTATACTTTAAATATCTTGTATTTAAAGACTGATATTATACAGAGATCACACCATCCTTAATAGTGATATTAAAACACATTTCAGGCTTAATATTAAGAAATGTGCATTGTGCAATAAAGAAGTACTCTAAATAAAGTTTAATTATAATTTCATATCAGTAAGTCTATACATTATGTGAATGGGTTTGTAGTATACTTGGCATGAAATAAATGTATTTTAAATAGATTTTGGTATAGTTTATTTACTAGGGCTTTATTAGTGAACGTTTGGAGCAATCTCATGCTTTTATATGGCATTAATACCCAGATATGACAGAAATACCCATAACTGAAGCTCCCGTGGTGTGTTTGGAGGATTTGTTTCGTGTGTGTGTGTATCCCAACAGTGACTCTCATTCACTTGTAGAAACGCAACATACGTCAGTGAACTTTGACCTCGGGGTCAAAGCAGCTGATTATGCCATTCATCCTGCGCGTGTTTAGCAGAAGGTCATGAGGGATACGGCAAGGTCAAGGGTGACATGTGCTCTCTTCCCATTGGCTAATCTCCTGTTCATCAAGTTTGATCACCTATTAAAAATGACAAGCCAAGGTCAGACGCACACAGACTGGTGTGTGTTGCATTAATCCCGTGCTCACACTAACCCCGTTCCCTTGCTCACTCGCCGCACAGTCCCACAAGGCTAATGTTTTAATCAGATTAATTACTCTAGCCGGTCTAATTAGATTTGAACTCGGGAGAGTAAAGCAACCCGTCTCTCTTTAAACACACGACTCTGAGTGATAATGTGGCGTTGGAGAAGGAAAAGGCTTTTGTTGTGTGATGCTCCTCGTACGGGGAATACGCCGGTTAGGACGCGTCAAGGTCGTGATATTGAACACATCATACTCTGCTGTGATTGGTTCTGTTATAAACACCGTCGCAGAACCCGTGACAGTATTGATTAGACGTTTCCACGTTCATTCCCGCAGGTTTGTGAATCTCACAGACGCATTATAGCTGTACTAAGGCCGTGTGTGGAGATTATCCTCCGTATCTCCAGCTCGCAGAACCGGCCTTGATGCAAACTTAGGAAGAAACACTTTATCTTACAGAGCCCTTGTTACACGTGCTACATGTAGTTACTGTAGTAATTACTGTACATTTTGGATATTTACAAATAACATGGATGATTTTTAGTTTTGTATTATTTTGTAATGCGTTTTGTTTGTTATTTTGTTTTTGTGTATTTTTTTGTTTAGTTTTCTGTGGCTTTTGTTTTTGTGATTTGAGTTTTATTTTGTTTTTTGTTGTTTAGTGTTTTGTATTTTGTTTCTTTTGTTATTTTGTTTCTGTATTGTGTTTTGATTAGTTGAGATTTGTTGTTTGTTTTGTGATTTGAGTTTTGTTTTTTGTGTGTTTTGTTTTAAGTTTTGTATATTTTGGGTTTTGTTTTGTGATTTGAGTTTTGTCTGTGTTTTGTTTTGTTTGGTATTTAGATTTTGTGTATTGTTTTGTTAAATTTATTTATTTTTGCT